>NC_060142.1:426113701-426417183 GCF_021461385.2 Schistocerca piceifrons
ATGACGTAGCAAATGGTTGGATTACCGGTAGTAGAGGTAGCACTGGTAGGGAACGAAACATAATGAATGTCTTAGAGAGAAACTGGCAGCTGACGACGTCTCTTTGTTGTTTGTTTGTTTGTCATGTAATTAGAACCGCACATAGTTCAGTGTTAGTCCTTCGTGTAGACTATTCTATATCCTTGGTGTTAGTCCTTCGTGTAGACTATTGTATATCCTTGGTGTTAGTCCTTTGTGTAGACTTCTATATCCTTGCAAAATATAAACTGCGTATTATAAGTAAGAAACCGTAGTTGATCCCATAACTTCTGCGCTTTTATGTAACCAAAGAAATTACTTTTGATGCAAGTACGGTTTAGACGCACAAACATAAAAAGCTGTGTAATAGTTTTTTTTTGTACTCACTGGAACATTCTTCATATATCGAGCCCAAGAGATGGCATAGATTTGTCATGGTTGGCTCTCCCAAGGATCTCAATCATTCTAAGGGAATACCGCCTACTCCAGAGCAATTTCGAAAGTTAGCTACATTTGAATGAATGCGCATCTAAATATACAGTCAGAACGTACGAGAACACTATCAGAGAAGTGAATAACATACAATCAACTCTATCTTTTACCCTCTCGTCAGAACAAATAAAATTTATACTAAACATTCAGATGTCGTGTTTCGTAACTTTAATATGTCATATTTTAGAGTACCATTAGTGATGAATTACATTCATTTATTTATTTAATCGTATGGCTAGGGCCCCCCGTCGAGCAGACCGTTCGCCGGGTGCCGGTCTTTCAATTTTACGCCACTTCGGCGACCTGCAGTCGATGAGGATGATGATGAGGACAGCACAACACCCAGTCTCTGGGCGGAGAAAATTCCCCGACCCAGTTGGGAATCGAACCCGGGCCCGGAGGATTTACAATCCGTCACGCTGACCTCTTTTTTTTAATCCCATTTTGTTCGTATTTGATCGTTGTGTCTGCTTGGGACGGACGTCGCAAGACACCCCTTTCAGTTCGTCGTTGATCCATTAACTCAGTTTTTTTTATTACAGAGAGCAGCTAACCCTCTGACCGAACACGCTGAGCTACCGTGCCGGCTACCATTCAGCTAACGGGGTCGGACAGGAATTACATCATTTATTCGCATTACAAATTTCGTTGGAGGTGATAAGTGTGTTGTTGCTTATATGGGTGTGCTAGAGAGAGAGAGAGAGAGAGAGAGAGAGAGAGAGAGCGGGGGGAGGAAGAGGGAGAAAGAGAGGGAGAGAAAAAGAGTCGGGTATTAGAGGACATGTGAGATGTTTGTTCGCATGTGACTTCCACGCACGTGCACAGCTGCGTCCTGATGGAACAGGTTTTCTGTGTTCGGTATGGAGACCGTTATTACAGCACTATGAGCTAGAGTCGGAAAGAAGACGTGGCCTCCTAAGAGGATTACGCGAGTGAGTGGCGTCCGCCTTGAGGCCCGTCTGGTGACGGTCCCAGGAGACCGCCGCTCCGCTCTGGAGACTGAGCTGCTCGCTCTGACGCAAGATGGGAGGGGGGGTGGAGGAACACAACCTGACCCCTGGCGGTGGGAGGGGGGGAGCAAGAGGAGGAGTGTCGCCTTTACCGAGAAGCCAACCGCGGGATCGCGTCTTTTAAATGTCGCCGTATTTCGCCAATTCTTCTTCTTCTACTCCTCTTCCTCCTCCTCCTCTTCCTCCGCCTCCTGCCTTTGTCCCGCATCGGCGTATGGTCGGCATTGTTATTAACGGATTTAGCGAGGTTAATTGAAGGGGTGGTCTGATTCCCTTCCTGTCGCCACCCCGTTATCCCCCGGAAGGACGGTTCCAGGAGACCGCCGCTCCGCTCTGGAGACTGAGCTGCTCGCTCTGACGCAAGATGGGAGGGGAGGGGGGGGGAGGAACACAACCTGCCCCCTGGCGGTAGGAGGGGGGGGAGCAAGAGGAGGAGTGTCGCCTTTACCGAGAAGCCAACCGCGGGATCGCATCTTTTAAATGTCGCCGTATTTCGCCAATTCTTCTTCTTCTTCTTCTACTACTCCTCTTCCTCCTCCTCCTCCTCCTCCTCTTCCTCTTCCTCCGCCTCCTGCCTTTGTCCCGTATCGGCGTATGGTCGGCATTGTTATTAACGGATTTAGCGAGGTTAATTGAAGGGGTGCTCTGATTCCCTTCCTGTCGCCACCCCGTTATCCCCCGGAAGGAGTCTGTGTAACTCAGCTGCCTGGGTGTAGTGTGATCGATGTGAAAGTGTGCAAAGTTTTTCTAAATGTTTCCGAATCGTGCAACTCGGGCGAGACTCGGCTACCAGACAGTTATTCACCTAGTTGGTTGTGGGAAACCGCTGAAAAACGATATCCACACGCGCGTACGCACACACATACACACACACACACACATACACATAGAGAGAGAGAGAGAGAGAGAGAGAGAGAGAGAGAGAGAGAGAGAGAATCTCCTACATAACCCGTTTCTGGCTTAAGGATCTTCGATCATATCGATATTTATAGACTGAAGCGCCAAAGAAACTGGTATAGGCATGTGTATTCAAATACAGAGAGATGTAAACAGGCATGATGCAGCGCTGCGGTCGGCAACGCCTATATAAGACAAGTGCCCTGCGTATTTGTTAGATCGATTACTGCAGGTTAGCCCCTCCTGGTTAGCCGTACGGTCTAACGCACGGCTTTCCGGATTGGGAAGGAGCGCCTGGTCCCCGGCGATAATCCGCCCAGCGGACTTGTGTCGAGGTCCGGTGAGCCGACCAGTCTGTGGATGGTTTTTAGGCGGTTTTCCATCTGCCACGGCGAATGCGGGCTGGTTCCCCTTATTCCGCCTCAGCTACACTACATTGGCGATTGCTGCGCAAACAAGTACTCCATGTACGCGTACACCACCATTACTCTACCACGCAAATAGGCCCCCGGTTAACATACAATGCAATACAATACTGCAGGTTATCAAGATCTATGTGAGTTTGAACGCGATGTTACATTCGGCGCACTAGCGACGAGAGATAGCATCTCCAAGATAACGATAAAGTGGGGATTTTTCCTTACGACCATTTCGCGAATCTACCGTGAATGTTACGAATCCAGTAAAATATCAAATCTCCGATATCGCTGCGGTCGGAGAACGATCCTGCAGGAACGGATCCAACGACGACTGAAGAGAATCGTTCAACGTGCCAAGTGCAGCCTTCCGCAAATTGCTGCCAATTTCAAAGCTGGGCCACCAACAAGTGACAGCGTGCGAACCATTCAGTGAAACTTCATTGATGTGGGCGTTTTGCCATGTCTTCCGCTTGGTGCTTCAGTTTTTTGTGAGGCAGTGTAGCATTTCTAGGCATGGTGCTGCTTCCTGCCAGTTCTTTTCTAAAGCCTGATTTGAAACTAGAGCTGGAAAGCACCAGCTATCATAAGAAAATCACTCACTCTTCAGCAGGCATAGTGAGGCCCCCCCCCCCCCCCCCCCAGAACAAACCAATTTAAAAACGATTACGGCGCATAATCTCTAGAGTGAATAACACCCCAGTTCCCTAGGATACCGTGAGTCGGACTGTGACGTTCACAATAGTCGAGGACACGGCTGGGAAATAAATATTGCAGCCAGTGAAGCTTCATTGGTAGAATTTTGCCAGGCTTGGGAACAAGTGTACTTCTGACTGTGCGGAATGCAAATTCACGGTCTGGTGGCGTTTTACTCGCATTACGGTGATCCAGTGTGTGACGAGTGGCAGCGGGCGCCGTCCACCAGTTGCAGTCCATGTTTTTCACCGTCTCTGCTGTCTCGGTCGGTCGTTGTGCGACAGCCGATGAGCCAAGCGGTCTATTGTTCCTGCGGCCGGTTGATTACTCGTATTTTCAGCAGACCGGATATAACGCTGCCCGTGTAGCGGTGGGTGTGGACACCGAGACGAATCGACCGATTCTACATAGGCGCTGGTCTGATTGTTCCGTAGCTGTTCTGGTACCCGCATTCGATTACATCGTACTTCCGTTTAATTCCATGGACCATCTGATTTCATCATTTTTTAAAAAAAAGGACAATTCAAATCTTCACAGAAACACAGCGCGGTTGCTAAGTTACTTGACTAAAGCAATCATAAATACGAAACCAGAGACCTATGAATTTCGACTATTTATTCAAAACAGGATCAATTTGACGAGATAAATTTATGAGCACCAATTTTCAGTCTTTTCGTGGCCTCAAAGAAGTCTTCTTTTTTTTGGAACTGTCGGCAGTTTGTCGGCCACAGCCTTTTGGATCTCCTCAATCAAGTTGGCGATTGGGCACCCGTGGTGCTTCCTCAGTTTCAGAGAGAGAAAGCAATTAGGAGGTGACAGATCCGTCGAATAATTTGGGTGGAGCAACGTCGATACATTTTAAGTTTGAAATGACGTTTCGTTACTGTTAACTGGGGTGTCGTGTAACAGAAAGAAAGAGTCACGACGGCGAAAAGGTTTGGAACTAGAAAGCATTTTAACACTTCTTGATAAATTTACCTATTCAGTATTCGGGCTAGGCGAACCTACCGATACTAAACGTCGGGTGTGACATTTAATTGTGTTGTGTGTCACATTTACTTGCGCAAAAATAAATAGAACAAAATGCTGATGATATTTACGTTCTATGTTATTTTCTGGATGTAGGTTGTGGTTACTAATGTGTAGCATAATCCGAGATCTCTGCCCCGTGATGACTGGGTGTTGTGTGATGTCCTTAGGTTAGTTAGGTTTAAGTAATTCTAAGTTCTAGGGGACTGATGACCATAGATGTTAAGTCCCATAGTTCTCAGAGCCATTTGAACCATAATCCGAGATCTAGGTTAAGTTGGACGATAATAGTTTTTATGTGGTCTGGTGAATCCAACATTGTTGTTCTGGCCCCTATTTTATGCTTATTAGACACTGAAGAGTGGTTTATGTCCACCATTTTGATGATATTGTGGCTCAAAGGAGGATCGGTGGTATCTGTACTTTCAGTTCTGTGTGCAGCTGTGGATTCCTTTTGAATCATGCCATTAGTACGGAAAAGAGTGACCATCACCATCTTTACCTACCCAGAAATCGTATGTTTTGTGTGTTACTTTCTGTACTTTCGTCGCTTAGAAATAAATTTTAGTTGAATCTGATTGCTATATGCTCCCCCCGCCTTCGTCCCCCTCACCTCCCCCCCTCCTCTCTCTCTCTCTCTCTCACTCACTCACTCACTCTCTCTCTCTTTCTCTCTCTCTCTCTCTCTCTCTCTCTCTCTCTCTCACACACACACACACACACACACACACACACACACACACACACACACACACACACACACACACGCGCTGGAGTAAAATTAATCCCGGAAGTTACAGACCACGCTGTGTAAGATTATTATTTTAGTATGAAATTGAAAGCTTTACTCTTTGTTGTTATCCCTGTAACACATGGACTTGTCGACTGATAGCTGCTTAAGGTGTCATTGAATAAAAGTAGCGAAGTGACACGTGATGAGCCTTCAAGTCACTTCCAAGTGAAAAGTCGTAAAATTAGATTCATTTCATTTTCTTCACTTTATTCGGATTAGTAAACAAGGAGCGGCCGAACGCGCTGCACGACGACAAATGTGATCAGTTCACCTTTTTACCGCTTCGGTTTGAATTATTCGAGTAAATTTCGGTTAGCGTGAGTTGCTATCATAATACTCGTAAAACAATGGAACGCTGGTGGTTGTGTAGTAGTAGCAGCAGCGTTACTAGCTTTTTATCTTCGATCTACTCAAACATTTGATTTATTAATTTAATGTGTTTGATAGTGTTATTCTTAGATTTGTTAATTTTATGTTAAGTATAGCAAATACCTGGCACGTTGAGATCCAATGGATCGAAACCCTCTATTACCAGGAGGTTAGTTTTCAGAATAATCAGACAGGCTTAGGAGGCAACGTACAGTTTGTCATCTGTTGTTGAATATTTAATTACTTAATTAGAATGACAAGCTCTGCGAAAGCATCTAGGGTGCCAACTTTTCTAAACTGTACCACTATACCACTGTGTTACGTAAAACTTGTTAGACTAATATATAAATAAATTTTAATGAAAAGTTGTAACCCCTCTTTGTAACGTTGTATGTGTAACTGCGTAGTGTAGCCAGAGGTTCTCGAGCTTTGTCCAACAATGACTGAGAAGAAGAATTGCAAGGAACAGTCCGAAGATGAAGTTTAGAAATTTATTGACGAGAGTAAAGATAAACATACAACACGGGGGCCATCTGGTCCTTCCTCTGTCATCGACTGGACATAGTGCAGAACAAGAAGTGGTTAGCACATCGCTCTCGTTGTCGGGTTTCTTGACCTTGGAACCTCTGCTAGTAGTAGCTGAGTATGCCCTCAGTTGGCTTCACGAGGGTCAGTACACCACTTACCAGTCCTCTCACCAAGGAAAAATTCCTGGCAGTACTCTGAATCGAACCCGTGTCCCCTGCATGGCAGTCAGCCACGCTAACCACTAGGTACGGAGGCGGACCCATTAGTGTTAAGTGCTGACGCTGGAGCTGTTTCCTAAGGGTTGCGGTTGTTAAGCGTTGTGACATTTGAAATGAAGAAGGGGGAACTCGAATCACTTGATGATGAGTCACTAGACGACTTGAAACCTGTAATCGGAAAATCAAAATTCTGTCAGGAATGGTGACTGGTAATAGCCATTTCTGAATAACTTTACTCATCGCAGACGCAGTTTTACAGATCGAAAATCGATAAAAATGGCATTGAAAGTTAATGGCTGTTGAAAGGTTTTCATAAATGACAGCAACCAGTATGCTTTTGTGAAGGTAAAATTTTTATTTTCTTGTCACTAGTTTCACGTCGCATAGCGACTCATCATCGGGCAGTATAGTTCTTAGTATTCGTTCATTACATCGTAGGGTCATTTTGTAACTGTGGCAAGACAGAAAAATATCGAATTAAGTAAGCTGTGG
Source organism: Schistocerca piceifrons (assembly GCF_021461385.2). Lineage (NCBI taxonomy): Eukaryota > Metazoa > Arthropoda > Insecta > Orthoptera > Acrididae > Schistocerca > Schistocerca piceifrons. The sequence continues at coordinate 426,120,660 of NC_060142.1, forward strand.
ATGTGGTGATGTATTTGGAGTTAATGACGTTGTAAAACGTCAAGGTGGACTTGATGGCATTTTATGATGTAAATAACTCCAAATACTTCACCACATCCAGTGCTTCGATGTTTCGTTCTATTTTTATCTTGCCACAACTAAGCAACGACTTGCCCCATGCTGTGAAGAAATGCTAAGACCTCGAATCTCTTGATGATGAGTCGCTAGACGACTTGAAACCTGTAGCCGGATAATAAAAATTCTGTCGGGAAAGGTGACTGTAATAGGTATTTCTGAATAACTTTATTCATCACAGACGCAGTTTTACAGATCGAAAATCGATAAAAAATGGTATTAAAAGCAGTATGGTATTGAATCCAGCCCGGCAGATTATATGTTTTCTGCCTTGGTCATTGTGGTGTCACCGCCAGACACCACACTTGCTGGGTGGTAGCCTTTAAATCGGCCGCGGTCCATTAGTATACGTCGGACCCGCGTGTCGCCACTGTCAGTGATTGCAGACCGAGCGCCGCCACACGGCAGGTCTAGAGAGACGTCCTAGCACTCGCCCCAGTTGTACAGCAGACTTTGCTAGCGATGCTACACTGACAAATACGCTCTCATTTGCCGAGACGATAGTTAGCATAGCCATCAGCTACGTCATTTGCTGCGACCTAGCAGGGTGCCATTACCAGTTTATATTGAGATTATAATTAATGTATCATCAAGAGCGATGTTCTCCAATTATGGATTAAAGTTAAGTATTCAAGCAACTCCGTACTTTATTTAGTAGACTCAACTCCTTTAACTGTTCCAGGCCTCACGCCAGTCTGCGTGAGCTTAAACGCGTGCATTTCGGCCTCCTCTAGCAACACGGTGTTGGCTCTTCTGCCAACACATCAGTCATTCTACACATTCTCTCTCTCTCTCTCTCTCTCTCTCTCACACTCACTCACTCACACACACACACACACACACACAAACACACACAGCCAGCCAGACGGACAGACAGACAGAGAGAGAGCAGTGGCGATGCTTTGAGACTAGTTAAAACTATTTGCAGATTGGTTGGTTGATTTGGGGAAGGGGACCAAACAGCGAGGTCATCAGTTCCATCGGATTAGGCAAGGATAAGGAAGGAAATCGTCCGTGCCCTTTCAAAGGAACCATCCCAGCATTTGCCTGAAGCAATTTAGGGAAATCACGGAAAACCTAAATCAGAGTGGTCAGACGTGGGTTTGAACCGCCGTCCTCCCAAATTCGAGTCCAGTATACTAACCACTGCACTGCAGTGTGCCGGACCAGGTGTCGGCGTGTCGAACGTCCTGCAAACAGGGCTTTTCCAACTGAACCGCCCAAGCGTGACCTACAGCGTCCTCAAAACTACAACTTTCCACTTCCTGATCTCCACAAGGTGGCTTATACAGTTAGCGCTGAAATGGCATAAGCAACGTATTTCTCTGCGAATTGCACGTGGCAGCGCGATAAAGATCAGTAGTAAGCGCTTGTATCTAAAGATAAAACAAGTGCACGATCTGATGGTAAGAACCTGTACGCTGTCACGTCCTAACCGCGTTCCTGCCAAGTCCAGTGACGGAAATTGTGTCCATCTCTGAGGCCGCAACTGCCTTGTCCGTCTCGAACGCTAATGAGCGACCTTATTCACTGATATCTTCCACTAAACTGTGTGCTTCACGAGATACATATAACAGAGTACACGACCCGAAGCAAGTTGCTTCTTCCTTGTTTTCCCTTGAGCGACCAATCGTCGTAATTCCAGCTGTTGATCGTGTATGCCCTTCAGAGGCAGTTCTTATTGGTCTCGTATTATGCTCACCAAACTTCTCGTACAGAGATAAATTTAAAATTCGTTTGCAGCGCTGCCTTTGCCTTGCGAAAAGAGCCCTGCGAAACCATTGCATCGAGGAGCCGTTCGTCTGAGAACTTTATACTGCCAGCCCCTAATCCAGAAAGTAGCGCGCTAGCGCGTCTTTAGCTCTCGCATCCATTGATGCAAAATATCCACAAATCTCGCTGGAAATTATGTGGTCTCCCACAGAGGCAAATGTTTCGGATTTCCTCCTGTGTCGCGATAAAGCTCTCCTTCCACTTAGTGGTACCCAAAGTTGAAAAAAGTCGGGAATATGTACGAAGCTGCTACTTACAAACATTTAAGTAACCTCTTGAACGTGAGAGAGAGCGCGGCGCACGTGTGCTGGAGCGTACACAAGCCAGAAGAACACCTGGCGCAAGGTGCGGCCCTTCGTTCATTCCTCACCGTCAACCGAGCGTGTTGCCGACTCCCACGGAACGAACGACAGCAGACAACCGACAACAGCTATGACTATTCATGCGTACAAATACAGCAGATGCCTCACAATTACCGGTCCCAGTGTACACAATGCATCGGCTGTACTTATGGTAATGAATGTTTACGTAACGAGATAGGCTTCCTCCCCCTCGGAATACAGCTGACAGAGTGCTGAGGGGGCGGAGGGCGCCTCATCTACTTCCCCCAGTTCCTCACACACACACACACACACACACACACACACACACACACACACACGTAATAAGTGCGCGCACGCGTATTAATTGAGCGTGCGTGCTCGCGGGGATCGGCGCAGCAACGCATTTCTTCCTCATTTCACGCCCCGCCGTCCTTGAGAAATGGGGCCATCGGGTCCCGGCGTGGGTGGGGAGCGGGCGAGCGAGCACATGGCTCGCCGGCCACGTTCACCCAGCGCCTGCGGGGGCGGCAGCAGCAGCATCCGCGACTATATATATCGCTGTGCTATCGGTGTAATCCGATGGCTCCAGACGCGGGGCAGAAATCTGTCCTGAGAAAAAGTTTTTCTAGACCGTGCCGTGCACGTAAGAAGACGGGTGGTGGGTGGGGGCGGTGTACCAAGTTTCGCTCCAACCAGTGGCATCATTCTGCCACGCTGGCCTGTCGAATGCACAATGCACATAGAACATTTAGCGCTGATTTTCACGCCTGTTTAGATGTGGTGTGGGTATTGAGTTATTATAGTGTTCATTACAAATTACATAAAGCAACCGAAGTGTTACCTTTTGAAACGACAGTGATAGTGCTCCGAGAATATATTTCTACATACAGGCTATTTGGTGTATAAGTGCAGATGCTGTGATCACTGGTACCTTAACATGTCCCTACAGTCTTTCCGCAAACAAGTCACATAATTTACTATCTGTAGTTTTCTGCACAGTCGTAACTGCGCTCTAAGTAGACTACGGCTGTCAGTAGACACTAACCGTTTTCCGTTCATGCGTCCACATTTGAATTCCTAACCTACTTCCCAGGCGAAAGTAAGCATTAATGGCTTACTGTTGGCACCTGTACATGGATGTACTAACCAACCTGAAAACATACTGTTCCGAATAGCTATAATTATTAATTTTCAGGTAGGGTAAATACGGATGTAATGTTTTTCATTACATCGTGCTGTGAGCGAGAGGGTGTCGGGATGCCCAACAAACTCCAGTGCAGTCGCTACCAGAGGGCATTGTGTGCCACGGAGAAATTTACTTTTGAAATTCCGAGAGTGTGCGTTCCAAGGTCGTATTTCTTGCTCTCACGCATGTCTTGCGAAGTGACCACTGAGATGGAGGGAAACTAGGTCTCATACGGTGGTTTATCGATAGACATTCTTCGGCCGGCCGTTGTGGCCGAGCGGTTCTAGGCGCTTCAGTCTGGAGCCGCGCTGCTGCTACGGTCGCAGGTTCGAATCCTGCCTCGGGCATGGATGTGTGTGATGTCCTTAGGTTAGTTAGGTTTAAGTAGTTATAAGTCTAGGGGACTGATGACCTCAGAAGTTAAGGCCCATAGTGCTCAGAGCCATTTGAACCATTTTGAACCATAGCCATTCTTCCCATGTACTATTCTCGAATGGAACAGGGAAGGGGCCAAACGATAGCGGTACCCGAAGTACCCTCCGCCACATATACTCTTAGATGGCTCGCACATTAAGGACGTAGATGAAGATTAGCAGTGTCCTCATGCACTGTGTCAGATACTCGCATATTTTGCGGATTTAATCTCTTTCCGCATCGTTTCCCGCCTCTAACTGGGTGAATACCGGGCTGCTACCGATTTCCCGGCTAAGATACACGCTATGCCAACATTTGTAAAACGTTCTCATACGTTAACATAACAGTAGACGTAAATAGAGAGGGTATACAAATTCCGTACTGCGGGGAAGTGGTGGCGTCAGGAAGAGTCATCCGACCATCCTCTACCAGTGACGTTGCTTAACCCAAAATAGCACACCGACCTAGTGGAGACACAGAATAAGGCTTGGAGGAAGAAGTAGAAGAATCGATTTTCGCGTCGTTCTGCCTAAAGGAGGAGTATCGGAATCGATAGTATTTGCTGCTCCCTCCAGAAGATACCGCCTACAGCCATACACAGAGGCCGCCACACAGCAAGGCCAATCTACGTGATTATACTCAATGTCATAGAGGGCACGCACAACACAGACTGTGTTATGCGTCCTCCGTACGTCACGAAAATACGAGGGCCACTTTTTTTAACTTCCGATGTGTTGCGAATATGAAACCACAGTGCAAACCAAAAATGTTTGATTTGCAACATTTAATTACATGTTCCAGCTGATTCTCTACATTCTCTCCACTCCGACTTAGACATTTGTCGTAGATTCTTACCATCTTTACAATACCCGTCATGAAAGGCAATTGCCTGTGACTTCTGCCAATTCCCTATGCTGGTCTACAGTTCGTTGTCTGTGCCGAAATGCTGTCCTCAGAGACAGCAGTTCATCTGAGCGAAGAGATGAAAATAAGAGAGAGCCAAGCCCGGGCTGTATGGTGGATGATGGGTTATCAAACACTTTCCACAGAAAACCCTGCAGGAGCGTTTTCGTTACACCTACAGTTTGCAGCCGAGAATTGTCACGAAGAAGGAAACGCAGAACAGATAACGTTATGTGGGCTACATGGAATCAGGCGAAGCTTCTCAACAGGACTTCATATTTGGCAGGTGACACTATTTTCTAGGCGTCGTTATGTGCTCACAAGAGCTCTCAGAGCTGGAAAGGGCGACGTGACGCGATAGATGGGCATACTAGAGGCACTACACAACAGGTCTGTGCAATACTTCACCGGATTTTCATTGTTGTTTTAATTTCGCGACCGATCGGAAGTTAAAAAAAATGAACTTAGCCCTCTTAGTTCTCAAGCGGACAACCGTCTGCCAAAAGCGGACATAAGCGGACGCACAGCTATTCTCAGACCATATCAGCGGCAGTGTTAACAGTACCTGAAGACCCCATCAAGACCCTGACTGCAGTCCCCACCGAGAAGAGCCAAACTGGACGTCCTACAAGTGATCGTAATTACAGTTTACTGGAATCACGGCTAGGTCAGATATATTGTCAAATCAACGTAAGTGAACTTTAAACTGTTGTCACACACTAGCCTCATACAAAAATTTCGTAGCGCAGTATTTCATTTTGTAAATTATTTTAAACTGTTGTCATATATTTTTGTTGTTAAACTGTTGCCTAACCCTGTTTGGCACATGACTCCAGATACATTTGGTGGCTGCAGCAGTTCACTGAGGCAACAAAAGCCGTGGTATACCTCCGAATACCGCGTCGGACTTCGTTCTACCCTGCGTAGTGCAGCATTTCGACGTGGCATTAGACTCAACAAGTCGTTGGAAGCCCCCTGCAAAAATATCGAGCCGTACTGCCTCTATATTCGTCCATAATTGCGAAAGTGTAGCTGGTCCAGAATTTTGTGCACGAACTGACCACTCGATTGTGTGTCATAAATGTTGGTGGGATTCATGTCGGGCGATCTGGTTGGCCAAACCATTCACTCGAACTGTCCAAAATGTTCTTCATATCAGTCGTGAACAATTGTGGCCCGGTGGCATGACATCGTTGTTTGGGAACATGCAGTCCATGAATGGCTGCAAATGGTCTCCAAGTAGCCGAAAATAACCATTTCCGGACAGTTATCGATTCAGAGAACCCAGTCAGTTCCACGTAAACACAGCCCACACCATGATGGAGCCACCACAAGCTTGTACAGTGCCTTGCTGACAACGTGGTTCCATGGCTTCGTGGGATCTGTGCCACACACAACTACATCTACATTTACATCTACATGGATACTCTGAAAATCACATTTAAGCGCCTGGCAGAGGGTTCATCGAACCACCTACACAATTCTCTATTATTCCAGTCTCGTATAGCGCGCGGAAAGAACTAACACCGATATCTTTCCGTACGGCTCTGATTTCCCTTATTTTATCATGCTGTTCGTTTCTCTCTGTTTGTTTGTCGGCGTCAACAAAATATTTTCGCATTCGGAGGAGAAAGATGGTGATTGGAAATCCGTGAGAAGATTCCTCCTCAACGAAAAACGCCTTTGTTAAAAATAATGTCCATCCCAAATCATGTATCATTTCAGTGACACTCCCTCCCCTGTTTCGCGATAATACAAAACGTGCTGTCCTTATTTGAACTTTTACGATGTACTCCGTCAATACTATGTGGTAAGGATCCCACACTGTGCAGCAGTAGTTTAAAAAGAGGACTGAAAAGGGTAGTGTAGGTAGTGTTACATTTTCTAAGTGTCCAGGCAATAAAACGCAGTCTTTGGTTAGCCTTCCCCACAACATTTTCTATGTGTTCCTTCCAATTTAAGTTGTTCGTAATTGTAATTCCTAGGTATTTAGTTGAATTTACGGCGTTTAGATTTGACTGATTTATTGTGTAACCGAAGTTTAACGGATTCCTTTTAGGATTCATGTGGATGACGTCACACTTTTCGTTATTTATTGTGAATTGCCAATTTTCGCACCATACATATATCTTTTCTAAATCGTTCTGCAATTTGTTTGGTTCTTCTGATGACTTTGTTAGTCGATAAACGACAGCGTCATCTGCAAACAGCCTAAGACGGCTGCTCAGACTGTCTTCCGAATACTTTATATAGATAAGGATATAGGGCCTATAACACTACCTTGGGGAACGCCAGAAATCACTTCTGTTTTACTCGATGCCTTTTCGTCAGTTACTACCAACTGTGACACGAACCCTACCATCAGCTCTTACCAACTGAAATCGGGACTCATCTGACGAGGCCACTGTTTTCCAGTCGCTAACGTCCAACCGATATGGTGACGAGCCCAGGGGAGGCGCAGTAGGCGATGTGCTATTAGCAGTCTCTCGCATCGGTCGGTCTTGCTGCTATAGTCATTAACGCCAAGTTTCGCCGCACTGTCCTAGTGGATACGTTTGTCATACGTCCCACATTGATTTATGCGGTTATGTCACGCAGAGTTACTTGTCTCTTAACACTGACAACTCTACGCAAAATCCGCTTCTCTCGGTCGTCAAACGAAGGCCATCGGCCAGTTCGTTGTCCGTGGTGAGAGGTAATGCCTGAAATTTGGTATTCTCGTCACACTCTTGACACTCGGAATGTTGAATTCCCGAATAATTTCCGAAATGGAATGTCCCATGCGTCTAGCTCCAAGCACCCCGTCGTGGACTATAATCACATCGGAAGCCTTTTGACATGACAGCTTCACCAGTGCACTTTCGTTTTGTACCTTGTATACGCGATATTGCCACCATCTGTATATGTGCATATCGCTAGCCCATGACTTTTGTGGCGTCATTGTATTTAAAAATGATTTAAATGGCTCTGAGCACTATGGGACTTAACTTCTAAGGTCATCAGTCCCCTAGAACTTAGAATTACTTAAACCTAACTAACCTAAGGACATCACACACATCCACGCCCGAGGCAGAATTCGAACCTGCGACCGTATCGGTCGCGCGGTTCCAGACTGTAGCGCCTAGAACTGTTCGGCCACCCCGGCTGGCCATTGTATTTAAACAGGAAAAGAATAAGTGTAGTTCAGTGGTTAAAGTGATAAAAAGGGAATAAAAGCAATGTAATTCCCTCTGTAGGAAAAAATTTCTTAAACTGTTTGATGGTGGGCGAGTCATCCAGTGTAGCGGATATGGTGAACATAATGACGCGGTGTATAACACTGCGGCGTTCGTTGCAACTACAACACTCGCATTGTCAGCTGTAACTATGTTGGCCAGCTTGAGGATTTCCTGCTCCGCACCTAATGCCGGAAGCCGGCGCTGGTGTTCGCTGTAACAAGCTAATTGTCCCCGCGGTCCCCCTGCAGCCGTCAGGCGGCCGCCGCAGCCAGAGCGACGATCTCGGCAGAGCTGTCCCGCTATCAGCAGGGCACGGCAGGACACAGCGCGGGGCTAATCCCTGGCAGACGTGGCCGGCGGACAATGCGTCGCCTCGTCCCAGCGCCTCGCAGCGCCGTCCGCCCAAATCCGTGCCCGTCCAAATTGGGGCCGCCGGACAATGGCGCGGCAGAGGTCGCCGCTCCTCTCTTCACGTCGCTCTCGAGAGGTGGACGGGAATCGCGGCTTCTGGGAGCACTGCTTTTTAATCTCCGACCCCGTACCAGCTACTGCGGTACACGAGCTTCCGTAAAAGTAAATGAATGCCGGACAGGGGAAATTCAAGCCCTCGCATAACATATAGGTAGATAAAAAAAAAAAAAAAAAAATAGAAGGAAGGTCAGTGTTGGCCGTAATTTTGATGATTTATTAACAGCAAAATCGATTTTCGATCACGTTGTTGTTGTGGTCTTCAGTCCTGAGACTGGTTTGATGCTACTCTATCCTGTGCAAGCTGCTTCATCTCCCGGTACCTACTGCAACCTACATCCTTCTGAATCTGCCGAGCGGTCTAAGGCGCTGCAGTCATGGACTGTGCAGCTGGTCCCGGCGGAGGTTCGAGTCCTCCCTCGGGCACGGGTTTGCGTGTTTGTCCTTAGGATAATTTAGATTAAGTAGTGTGTAAGCTTAGGGACTGATGACCTTAGTAGTTAAGTACCATAAGATTTCACACACTTCTGAATCTGTTTATTGTATTCATCTCTTGGTCTCCCTCTACGATTTTTACCCTCCACGCTGCCCTCCAATACTAAATTGGTGATCCCTTGATGCCTCAGAACATGTCCTACCAACCGATCCCTTCTTCTAGTCAAGCTGTGCCACAAACTCCTCTTCTCCCCAATTCTATTCAATACCTCCTCGTTAGTTATGTGATCTACCCATCTAATCTTCAGCATTGTTCTGTAGCACCACATTTCGAAAGCTTCTATTCTCTTCTTGTCCAAACTATTTATCGTCCACGTTTCACTTACATTCATGGCTACACTCCTGACACTTAAATCTATACTCGATGTTAACAAATTTCTCTTCTTCAGAAACGCTTTCGTGGTCTAGCGGTTCTAGGCGCGCAGTCCGGAACCGCGAGACTGCTACGGTCGCAGGTTCGAATCCTGCCTCGGGCATGGATGTGTGTGATGTCCTTAGGTTAGTTAGGTTTAAGTAGTTCTAAGTTCTAGGGGACTGATGACCATCGATGTTAAGTCCCATAGTGCTCAGAGCCATTTTTTTGACATCACGTGAAAGCGGGTTTGACGGGGACATTGTCATATTTTGTAACGTCAGAACATATAATTTCAAGTTTCGGAGCATATTCTAGAGTGAAAGGCAAACTGAAACAAGTCAAATTTTTGCTTTGTGCAAAAGAACGTCTCAGTGAGATGCGTTTCCCTCATAAGCAGAACTTAGAGACCCCGTATTAGATTACGTCTTACACAGTTATTCATATCTGGCGGGTTTTATATTATAACTTACGTTTTATAAACTTATGTTTATGCGGTTTAAAAGGGCAATGAAACGCGTCTCTTTTTTTGTTACGATTTCTTCTAACAAAATAACGAGAAAAAGCTTATTGATGGGACAGACTTTTCGAATTTGGCGATTTTTTACTGTTATAACTTGTGAGCTATGACAGCATGTAATTTCAAGGCATCGAAGATTTATCAAAACATACGTCGTTTTGGCACTATTTATTATAAAAAAAAAACGTGTAGGTGGTTAAAGTTACGATGACATAGTAAAACAAACGACAGTACCTTAACACGCTACTACAGTAGCGAAAACAAAGTTGCGCAGCCCATGTCCACATCATCAACGGGCTACGGCTATTTGTTTCGTCCCCTTCAGCGGCGTGCTATGGTACTACGGCTTGAGGCGTCTATTTTTTCTGTGTCTGCAGACGTGTATTTGCAGACAAGCAATCAAAAACTTAATTGCGACAATCAGAAAATTAATTACGTTAAGTTACTTTTTTTGACGTGATAGTTACACTTTAATGGCGCCCCCTCGAACACAGCCTATACATACTTCTTTGATTTGGAATGTGTGAAACACAGTTTCAGGCAGCATGTGAAATAATTCCACCATTGCATTCTATTAGTTGTTCGATACCAAGCCTCTTATTTTGCCATAGCTTGCTTTACGTTACACAGCTTGGCAGTTGTCTGGAAAACATGGAATTGCATTAACTGGAAAAGGCAGAGAAATCTTATGGAATACTGGGAGACACTTGTTGCTTTGAAATACACTTAGATTTCTGAGATAATCTACAGGGGGTTGAACAGTTCGTTGAGGGAAAGATGTAAACTGAGTCTTTTTGTTACAGATCACAGAAGCAATAAGTTGTGGTGACGCGTAATAAAAGGTGAAATAGTGCATTGAATTGTTGTAATGTTTTGTCAAACAACCGCTGACATCGGTGATCTTTGTTATTTCCAAAAAGAAATTTTCGGCCTGCTACGAAGTATGCGCTGCTGTGAAACTTCCTGATAGATTAAAACTGTGTGGCGGACGGAGGCTCGTACTTTGCCTTTCGCTGGCGAGTGCTGTATCGACTGAGCTACAGAATGCTAGTCCTGCAAGTTTCGCAGAACTTCTGTGAAATTTGGAAGTTACGAGATAAGTTGTGGTGAAAGAAAGGCTATGAGGCCTGGTAGTAAGTCGTGCTTGGGTAACTCAGTCGGTAGAGCACTTGCCTGCACAAGGCAAAGGTCCCAAGTTCGAGTCTCGGTCTGGCACACAGTTTTAATCTGCCTAGAAGTTTAATCTTCGTTGTTGTCCCTGGGTTCTCGGGCTCCATGCCCATTTGCCATTGCGTGGTTGTCACATACTTGTGAATTCGTCATTCACACGAAGGCTAAAGGTGATATTTTATTCAAAAATTAGTAAGTTAACATATATTAATACAGATGATTTGCCGGCCGCAGTGGCCGAGCGGTTCTAGGTGCTTCAGTCTGGAACCGCGCGACCGCTATGGTCGCAGGTTCGAATCCTGCCCCGGGCATGGATGTGTGTGATGCCCTTAGGTTAGTTAGGTTTAAGTAATTCTAAGTCTACGAGAATGATGACCTCAGATGTGCTCAGATGTCCCATAGTGCTCAGAGCCATTTGAACCATTTTTTGAACAGGTGATTTGTAGATCAGCATTCAATATTCATGCTTCGGTTCTCCTTTTAATAATTTCAATGCAAAGTAATACTTTGCCAACTTCCCTGCAGTGTGTTGCTTCAACTCAACAATGACTGTTGTAAAAAGAGCGTCCAGCCTTAAACATGATGCGTCGTTGCTGTCAAAGCCAATTGATACTGCATTTCAGTTTTGTTCCTGCGATGATATGTCGTGTACTTGACGTTAACGTACAGTATCAGGGCATGGCTTGGAATGGTGAAGAATGAAGTCACGACGGAGTTTCCAGGGCGGCAAGAACTTAATAACTTAACAACACCGATAATAAAACCGTACATGCTATCTGTCCTCTAAAAAACCACTAAGTGACATGGCAACATAAAGAAATTCATTATACCCATGAAAACTATGAAAGTAAGGCGTCTCTCATGCACTAAAAACCAGCTCAGGAAAACACCGGATATCTGAGGGGAATCTTGTGATGGAGCAAAGCTGCCACCCTGTAATATGGTTATCATCTCGTCGGGTTATTATCTCGTCGTCCCGTGTGTACTGTATTTGTCCCGCCGTTTTAGTAGGGTAGCATGAATAAATGAAATCAGATCAGCACCGAGACAGCTGGACCATCGCTTCAAAACCTGTCAGCAAGCCGCTGTTTCCCGCACGAGATGCCGAAGCCGTCTCCGACACCACTTGTTGGCTGCAGGATTTACGGCCATCATCGGCCGAACCATTAATAAAGGGCCAAACAACCAAATGTGGGACGGGGCGGCGTCAGCTCGAGAAATGTAAATAACAGACGGAGCAGTGACGCCGGTTTGTGTACAGGCAGTGGGCGCGGACGACAGCCTATCAGCCGGTCGTTAAATCCATTTACAGCGCGAGCAAGCGGCGCGGCGCGGCTTAAATAGAGCCGTCACACACGACCGCGTGGCGCAGGTCGGTAACCCGCTTGTGTGTGGAGGGGCGCCAGTATAGGACGGAGGGCAAGCCACGGTCGAGGCGAGCTAGCGGACGTCCTCAGAGTTCTTATTAAAGGCGAGGGGCCATTAAAATGAGGAAGTGGTACGAATTAGGCCGCATTATGGTAGTTACGGTAGTCGATCAATTGCAACTACCTAATATAACTAATTATTAGAACCTCCATAAGCAGCGATGAAAGCTTCTACACACACACACACACACACACACACACACACACACAGGTATACAGACACTGATGAGCCAGAACATCAAGAACACTGCTCACTGCGCGCCCCGGTAGCTGAGTGGTCAGCGTGACAGACTGTCAATCCTAAGGGCCCGGGTTCGATTCCCGGCTGGGTCGGAGATTTTCTCCGCTCAGGGACTGCGTGTTGTGTTGTCATCATCATTTCATCCCCATCGACACGCAGGTCGCCGAAGTGGCGTCAAATCGAAAGACCTGCACCAGGCGAACGGTCTACCCGACGGGAGGCCCTGCCCACACGACATTTCCACTTTTATACCGCGAGAATGAACGCTGCTTGGTGACACTGCGGGCACATGACATGATAGGGAAAGTACGAGGGGCCTTCAATAAAGAATGCAACACATTTTTTTCTCTGCCAGTTTGGATTGAAAGAATGCGGAAATTGTTGTGAGATATCGTGGAATTTTCCCGCTTCAGACCCTATAGTTTCATGGAGTTCCGATAGGTAGTGGCGCTACACATAGTTTTCAAAATGGCGTCTATAATGATGGTGCGTTCCAAGTGTAGATCTGTCAGTTGGCGGAAAACCAGAGCATCACAGATATTCAAAGGCGCTTGCAAAATGTCTTCGGAGACCGGTAGTGAACGGTGAGTCGTTGGGCGAAGCATCTGTCATGGTCGGAACAAGTTCGCGCAAACATGCGAACCTGTCCGATCTTCCGCACGCCGGCCGGCCGTAGAAAGCAATTTTGGAACGTGCGGACACTCTCATTCGAGGTGGTCGACGAATCACAATCAAACACCTTGCTGCACATCTGGACGTCTCTGTTGGTAGTGCTGACACACTCGTAGCCAAACTGGGGTACTGAAAGGTGTGTGCCCGCCTCACAGAAGACCATAAAAGGCAACGATGGACTTTCTGTGCGGAATTGCTTGTGCGTTGCGGGGCTGATCGTGACAATTTTTGTCGAACATTGTCAAACGCGATGAAACAAGGGTTCATCACTTCGAACCGGAAACAAAACTGCAATCCGCAGAGTGGTGCCACACCACCTCTCCTCCGAAGAAAAAGTTGAACGCCGCATCCTCAGCAGGTAAGGTCATGGCGATGGTTTCTGGCACTCTGAAGGGGTTATTCTGTTTGACGTCCTCCCTCATGGTGCACTAATCAATTCTGAGGTGTATTGTGCTACTCTCAGGAAACTGGAGAGACGACAAAAATGCAAACGATCGTATCTTTCTACATGACTACGCAAGGCCTCACGCAAGTCTGCACACCCGAGAGGAGCTCACAAAACTTCATTGGACAGTTCCGTCTCTCCACCCGACAGCCCGGATGTCGCACCTGCGGACTTCCGCCTGTTTGGCCCAGTTAAGGTCACGCGCTGGGGGAACAATACGTGGATGATGAAGAGGTTATTGATGAAGCAAGACAGTTACTCCGACGTCGGCCATCAGAGTGCTACCAGACGGGCAGAGAGGCCCTCCCAGTAAGGTAAGATAAGGTCGTCGCATCGAAGAAGATTATGTTAAAAAACGGGTGTTATAGCCAAAAGAATGGAGAATGATATGGTTTGTGGAATAACACCAGACTGCTTACAGCAAAACAGTATGTTGCATTATTTATTGGAGGCCCCTCGTATGTTAGGGGAGCATAGACAAGTGGTGAAATATTTAAGGACCATAAGGGCCACAAATGAAAAACCCTTCGACGTACGAGACTGAAAACGGGCAGACTGTTGTGACTTGGCGCCAGGGAATGAGCATCTCGGAAACAGCGATGCTAGTCAGCTATTGGTGAGGGCTGTCTATGGAAATTGGTTGGAGAACGGTGGAACCACACAATACGTGGAGGTCAGAGGCTTGTCCGCTCTTTAAAGCAGGATAGGCGGCGATCTGTGGTAGGTCCGACAAGAGAGTACAACGCTGGGCAAAGGTACTTCGGAGACCACCGTTCCGCGCACTGTGTTGAACATGGGGCTACGCAGCAGATGACAGGTAAGTGTTTCGATGTTGACGCAACAACATCGTCATTTATGATTGCTTTGGGAACGGCATCATGTAGGTTGGGCGGTGGATCAATGGAAACGTGTCGTTTGGTCGGATGAATTACGTTTTTTGTTACACCAGCGCGATTATCGCTTACAATCATGAATTATGCTGTAAATCGTTATTGCATCCGCACGGTTGTGCAGTACCCTCTGGGTTTCCAGAAGCAGATTAGAATTCTGAAGCCTTGAAATAAAGTTTTGAACTTGGCGATAAAAATAAACATCACTTTGCTGGCGCACAGATCCAAGGTTTGGCGATGTTACTTGTACGGTCCAAGTCGATTGACCCTCACCATCTACAAACATGCTATCGCACATTAAAGTATTAGGTTGACCATCCCGGGAATTAATATCAAACAAAACTTGGTGTCAGCAATATATGGTTTTAAAATGTTCGCAAGATGTGTTTTGTAAATTTAGTTTGTCAGTTTACTGGATTTGGAGCAAGTGACGTAAACAGAGTTCAACGAGTCGATTAAACGATTGACCTCTTTTAAACTCCGAGGACTAAATTAATCATTTGTTCCTTATAAGCGCACGTGAACTTTAGTCAACTTTTCTCCAGGCGCTGGTATGATATATTGCGTCGTGTACGAATGCGTGGTTTTATCCGTACTACCAACTGCGACAAAAGTTCATTTTTGCCGCTTATGCGATAAAGTGCGTCGAATGTTCGACTTCGCAGCTCTCTTATCAGAGTTTGGGAACTTTATGTGCCTTCCTTGTTATTATCCATATCGATTTAGTTACCTTATTAACCCTTCTATTCGTACCAATTTCGAAACTGAATAAAATGTAAATGGAAAAAAATGAACACATTTGACAATCAGACACAAGTTCTCTGCTCCCCAGCCAAGTCCCTTTGTCTTACGCCAGCGGCGCTTTCGTTGCACAGCGTTTGCCCTTTGGGTACAAGAGCGCCAGTCAATAAAGTTTCTTTCCTCGACTTATGGAAATATATGCATTTGCTGACTCCATATATTATGATGAAAAGTGCTCAGTTTTCAATTTTCTACCGGTCTTGACAGTTTTGAGTCGATTAAGCGTCATTTTTTCGAACTGTTTGGGTGATTTTCTCAATATCGGTTCAGTGGAGAGAGAGGGGGGGGGGGGTAGAGGAGTGTTGAGCCAATATATCTCAAGAGTGTTCATTTTAGCAACGTGCCAAATACGAGCCGAATCGGTTGGCCGTGTCTGTGGCCTTCCCCTTGTTACTCCTTTTACAGTTACGTTGCTGTCTGACATGACGTTTATGTCTCCTACACAATCCATTCCATATGTATCATTCTGAAGTACGTGTTACAGACTCATAGGACCATACGATTTAACATAAACTGTACTGTTGTTAAGATCTACAGAATGAAGCCTGGTTTGATGCAGCTCTCCACGCTACTCTACCCTGTGCATACTTCTTCATCTCCGCATAGCTACTGTAACTGACATCAGTTGGAACCTACTTACTGTAGTCAGGCCAAGGTTTCCATCTACAGTCTTTAATTTTAACACCTCCATTATCAAGTTGAGGCTTCGCTGATGACCCAGGATGTGTCCAGTGAAGCGACCCTTTCTTCTACTTAAGATAGTCATAAATTTCTGTTCTCCCCAGTTGGATACAGTACTTCTTCGTCGGTTGTTCGATAACTCCATATAATCTTCAGCGTTGTTTTGTAGCACCACATTTCGAAAGCTTCTAATCTCTTCTTGTCTGAACTGTTTATCGTCCACGATTCACTTGAATACGATGGTATACACCAGACTAACACTTTCAGAAAAGACTTCTTAACAATTAAATTTGTATTAGATGTTAGCAAATTTCTATTTCTACATTTTATATTCTCTATATTTCGGCCATTGTTATTTATTTTGTTGCCCAGACAGCACACATGATCTACTACTTTTACTGTATCATTCCCTCAGCTAATTCCCTCAACATCGTTCGATTTAATTCGACTACCTTTCATTGCCTCGTTTTAATTTTGTTGATATTCATCTTACAAACTCTTTCCAAGATACTACTCAGTCCCTTCAGCTGATCTTTTTTGTCCTTTGCCGTCCCTGATAATATTACGATGTCTTCGGCAAACTTCAAAATTTATTTTTTCGCCCTCACTTTTAATTGTCTGTCTAAATTTTTGCTTGGTTTCCTTCACTGGTTGCTCGATGCACAGATGACTGAGGATAGGGTTCAAACGTATTTCACTCGCTTCTGAACTACTGCTTCCCTTTCATGTTCTTCGACTCTTGAAGCCAGTGGATGTGTTCTGTACAGGAAATAATCTTTCGAGCTCTGTATTTTGTCCCTGTTATCCTCAAAATTTCGTAAATTAAGAAAAATGCTAACATTAACTCTGTATTATTGTATACAAATGTACAAATGTATTTCTTTTTCATACATACTACGGAATTAGCAATGAGCAGTGTACTTCTGCCCCCGATCCTTTAAACACACATGCTGGCGAGGCTGTTACAAGTGTTTAAAACTTATAGCTACTTGTATATAATTATTACAATCAGTTGACGTAAGGGAAGAATGTTATGTGCACCGTCTCTTCTGTGCATTGTATTATTTGAACTGTTCGTGTATGGTGTTTTCTGAGCTGGAGATTTGGCACCAGACCGGAATTTGCCCAGACGAATGTAAGAAACCGCCTGAAAATCACCCTCGAGCTGGCTGTCGTAACATTCCAAGGGCTGTTAATCCGGCACGAAGATCCGATCTCGTCGTCTAAAGCGTTGTACGTTAAGTCATACGAACAGATCAGCAGCAAACTCTTCTGCTACTAATAATACAGCATTTGGAGATGATGATGGGTGCTTTAGGAACATAAAAACCCATGTTCTGTGCGGTAAGTCATGAGTTTTTATGTTTACACATGCGTATACCAGTATGGCAGCAGTGTTAATTAAGTTGTTGATGCGTGTAAACGTTGTTCTTTTTCGGATGTACTGCGGCAGGATTTATGTTTTTAAATGCTAGATATATATTGTAAAACACACACAGTGCGTCTCTGTAAAATTATAAGGATATGACAAGCTCGTGGAATGGCACATTGCCGAAATAAGCTGAGTGTGTGACATAAATGACTGTGATGACAATACACACTCCCAGTGGCAAATTGAATTGCCATCTAATAGATTCGTGGCTTTGAAACGCGATATGAAAAAAAACTTATTGATATCTACACTTTTTGATGACTCTCTCTTGAATGAGGCTAAGCAATAAATCAACGAGAAAGTTTTAAAACAGGAGGGGGGATCCAGGTAAAATTCTAGAAAGGCGAAAGAGTGGTTGGTTTCTAGTAGTCGAGTCGGCACAATTAGTATTTATGAATAAGGTACACTAAATAAAAAAAACAGATAAAAATATCGTGGTAATCAAAGAACAGTCCCAATCCGAAGAAAGAAAAATTAATATCTCCACCTCCATAGAGCAGTTTATCTGCTCAATTACTTTCTAATGAATTCTAGCTATTTACATTTATCATTGTACGTATTCAAATCGAGCTGTCAGCGAAGTGGAACTAAAACATGGACGTACGTTCTAGTATTGCGTGATTTTTACGAATAGACCTTCCGAACGCACTAAACATTTATGGTCGATAATCCAGGTTCCTGTGGGGGTTCCTGTGTACTCTACAAGACGCTCTTATTCTACCGATCGCTTTACATCGTTTAACTTGGGTTGTAAATATTGCGTACTTACCTCTCCGGCGATTTCTCGAGGGCACCCGAGGCTCCCGAGGCCTTTGAAGTACTCCGCCCGACACGTGAAGTTTAAGATGGCTGTCGGAGATACGCGACGTCAGTTTGATTCACGCCATACACTTGTGCTCTCTCTCTCTCTCTCTCTCTCTCACTCACTCACTCACTCACCCACTCACTCTCTCTCTCTCTCTCTCTCTCTCTCTCTCTCTCACACACACACACACACACACACACACACTCACACACACACAGTAGAGTGAGGCAGAGAGATGCGCATTGCCGGGGGTGTGCGTTATTACGAGCGATCGAGATGACGGCTAGGCAGCTATAACTCAGATCGCCGGAATGTGAGGCGAAGACGACGCCGCCGCCTCCGGCCCAGATGCCACCAGACTCGCGGAGCCTCCTAAACCAAGCCGATCTCGGATCGACCTGTAGAACGAGGACCTATCGATTGGCCAAGACATCGACTAATGTCTAGAATTGTCATCCCTCACCAAACTCGTCTATTAGACTATTGGTCATCTACCTCTACACTCTGCAAACGAGTGTGAAGTCCAATTGTACCAGCTGTTAGGACTTCTTCCCGTTCCACTCACGTACGGAGCGCGGGAGGAATGATTGTATTAATGTCTATGTGCGCGCTGTAATTAGTCTAATGTTGTCTTCGCGATCCCTGTGGGAGCCATATGTTGCAGGTTGTGGCAAATGAAAGTGGCCCGGAGAACAGAGTTCCAAGATACAAAGAATCACAGTACTAACCTGACTATAGCAGATGTTCAAAGTGACCATCGTTCATCTCTTGGCACTTTTGGGCCCTGGTCAGCAAGTTGCTGAAGGCGGATGGCAGCTGGATAGCTGGAATTGCCGCAGTGTCAGCCGAAATTTTCTGCTGCAGTTCGTGAAGACTGTGAGGGTTGTTGCGACACACCTTAGACTTGAGGTCTCCCCACACACAGTAATCGCACACTGACGGATCAGGTGTCCTGGGTGGCCAGGCTAGGCCGCGACCGGACTGGCCTCTGCTCTCAGATGTACCGGGGGATCAAAAAGTCAGTATAAATTTGAAAACTGAATAAATCACGGAATAATGTAGATAGAGAGTTACAAATTGACACCAATGCTTGGAATTACATGGGGTTTTATTAGAACTAAAAAAATATAAACGTTCAAAAAATGTCCGACAGATGTCGCTTCATCTGAGGAGAATAGCAATAATTAGCAAAAAAAAAAGTAAGAGAAAGCAAAGATGATGTTCCTTACAGGAAATGCTCAATATGTCCCCCATCACTCCTCAACAATAGCTGTAGTCGAGGAATAATGTTGTGAACAGCACTGTAAAGCATGTCCGGAGTTATGGTGAGGCATTGGCGTCGGATGTTGTCTTTCAGCATCCCTAGAGATGTCGGTCGATCACGATACACTTGCGACTTCATATAACCCCAAAGCCAATAATCGCACGGACTGAGATCTTGGGACCTGGGAGGCCAAGCATGACGAAAGTGGCGGCTGAGCACACGATTATCACCAAACGACGCGCGCAAGAGATCTTGCACGCGTCTAGCCATTCTTTTTTTCGTTCCTAATAAAACCCCATGTCATTTCAAGCACGTGTGTCAATTTTTACCTCTCTATCTACATTATTCCGTGGTTTATTAAGTTTTCCAATTTATACTGAATTTTTGATCACTCGGTACTATGTAAAAGTGCTCCAAGGTTCGTCCGGCTGTGTGGGCAGTTGCTCTCTTTCCTCCTTCGTTAATGCTGCCACAAATTCACGTCCAGTCGTATCCACTCGTCCGGGCCACTTTTATTTGCCTCACCCTGTGCATTCCTAGTTTCATCGCCTGCGTAGGTTTTCACGGGGCAGTTTACGTCTATCTTCAGGCGTCTGCCAGTTCAGTTTTTTCAGCATCTACGCGACGCCCTCCCATGAGTCAAACAAACGTTTCACCATTCTTGGTGCTCTTCTTTGTATTGTCCAGTATCCCCTGTCGGTCCTGTTTGATACGAATCCCACAGACCTGAGCAATATTTCTTTATGATTGACACAAGTGTTTTGCATGTAGTGTCCTTTCTGGATTGATTGCATTTTCCTACTGTTATACCAACGAACCGCAATCTGTCAACTGTTTTATCTACGACTGAGATTAAGTAATCGCTCCGTTACATATATCCCTACAGATTGTGTATTCGGGTAATCATTTTGTGGCCGAAGCTCTTTCCTTATCCAAGTTTGCTTCCTAATATGTAATAAAGAAATGTGGTCCTGCCTTGAACAAGCACAATCTTTTTTTGTTTTACTACTCATACACGTTTTGGAGAAGGTTCTGCATCTTCAGTGGACTGTATTTATTATTTTTTGCACGGTATATCGAGTATAGTTTTTCTGAAGAAAAGAAAACAAGAAAAATTGTGTTTGATCCAGGTAGAATCGTATTTCCTTATTACGTGTTTAGCCAGGTATTTGTGAGAGTTGACCGATTCCAGCTGTGTCTCATTGATATTATAGTCATAGCATGGTACGTTTTTTTTTTGTTTTGTCAAGAGCACATCTTTGTATTTATGAACATTTAAAGCAAGTTTCCAAGCTTTGTATAATTATGAAATCTTATCAAGAGCTGACAGAATATTTGTTTTGTAGACCACTGATACGAATAGATTCCAAAAGTGGATAGTATTTTTTCTCATTTACATAAAAATCACAACTTATCCATATGGTTACGCTGATCGGTAAGGCAATTTGACGTGGCTGCCGATAGGTTTGGCAGCCGGTAGTTGTAACCTGAGCGTTTAGCGATTCTGCTTGCAGTGAGAGTTGAACCGGCCAATGGGCTCGGCTCACGTAGATACTAATAGCTAGGAAAAGCTACCAGGGTCTGATGTAGCGTCCTTCTGGATATTAGAGAACGGTCGTATATGATGATGACGCCATGGATGACGCAGAATTCGATAGACATCTCGTGGCCGCTAGATAGTTACATAGGTTGATTTTTAAGGATGAGTCATTGAAGTGATGGGTGTCTAGGGACACATTCCATTCGGTCCATCCGCTAGAGCCTGTCCTTGTCTGCCAGTGGTTAAGCTACTACCAGCGAAACACGCAAACTCACTGTCCGCAATGGAATTTGAGCGTTAAGGTGTTGCTTCCTGGATAAGTTAGACGAAGTACTGAAGATGGCGTCAAAGTGAGTAGAAAAACAGCCTTCCTCCGTAAGTTAAATACAGCTTTATACATCAAATGTATTTAAAATTTGGAAATGACTAATGCGTAATAATACTTAGTACTGTATATCTCAGCCTACAATGGCCATTGTTAATTTTTTCCCTAGCTTCACTCTGTAATGTAACAGATCTTCTCTCAAGAGTCATAAGTAGCTGCCATGATGGGCCTAGACTTTCGCCATCACACGTTTTGAAGCAAACATGTGTGACAACTTGAGCACGCAATTTACACTGCAGTGGTTAATATAATGCTCTATACAGTATTTTTATTGTTAGATGCGGAAGGTTCGCAGTGGCCACAAGTATGCATTAGCGCTCAGTGTCTTCCGACTGCAACTTCTGATGATTTGGAACCATGGAACACAGCGATCAAAAATCCCGAATCAGCGATGAACGATTCACATTAGAGACAAATTGTCAATGGTAATGGAAACATACTTTACAAATGAATAGACTTCTGCTTCGTTTTAATGATATTCTTTAAATTATTTAAAGTATAGTATGACAAGAGAAATTTAATAAATCGTTACCGAAGCCAAACAGTAGACGCAAATATCACCTTGTTTGCTATCAGTAGATGCAGCTTTGAAATCGGCACACTGTAGTGCCAACTGTTTTAATGTAGATTACTGGAAGTAATTTTTTGTGTTTGGGCAGCGAAAGAATGGGCTTTATAGGCAGAGTAGAGGCGTGGGCACATAGGGACTGGGCTCGCAGGGAGGGGTATAGTATGGAAACAATGAGTTAAGTGGAATCCGCGTGTTATATGTGTTACAAAGTTTGATGGGAGTTACCGAGACTGATGCTGTGTTACTGGAATTCCGCGGTGTTGAACTTTCTACAATTAGATGCAGATGCCCAAGTTTCAGACTTCGTAAAGATCACCCTTCAGTGGCACTGGATTCTGAATTATTCGTGTGGCATATCAGCTCACACTTAGTACAATTTTCGTGCAGTGGTTTAAAGTGAGCAGTCTGAAGTCTAAACTGTGTTGGTTAGTTGGTGACAGTCTTCAGCTTAGTTTACAGTGCTGTAATCTGCAGCATTAATTGACAAAGAACTGCAGTGTAGATCTGAAAGATAACCTCACTTTCGCCCATCTTATCTCACTAGATACACAAGTGCCCCACTCTGTGGAATAGTCTGCCAATGTTAATTAAACAGAATGTCGAAGAGATTCTCATGTGCCGCTTAGCCGGCCATTGTGGCCGAGCGGTTCTAGGCGCTGCAGTCTGGAACCGCACGACCGCTACGGTCGCACGTTCTAATCCTGCCTCGGACGTGGATGTGTGTGACGTCCTTAGGTTAGTTAGGTTTAAGTAGTTCTAAGTTCTAGGGGACCTCAGATGTTAAGTTCCATAGTGCTCAGAGCCATTTGAACCATTTTTGTGTCACTTAGAGTTATTGGTTACTCGCTTTCTATATTTTAATAATCACGGGTGTTGTAAGCAGAGACCTTGAATTTCAGTGGAACAGAGTGCAACCGTGTGTGGTCACTCCCCTTTATAACCGAGAACCAAACAATTAAGCAGCCACAAATCGTTCTAACATCCTTAGAGCTGAAGGAAAAAGAGCTTTTTACCTGTTAGTCGCAAAGCTGTCTGTGCCGATGAATACGTGTGTATGACTGTAAGTTAGCGCACAGGGTCACGAAATGGTGTGAGATTGCGAAATTAATGTGTTTAAGAGGCACTGAAGAGAGAGCGTTGGAAAGGAATTCATTAGATATGGGACTTCATTGCAGTGTAGACAGCGGTACAAACATAACTCGCACAACTTGCACAACAACTAGAAGATGGTTACATAACAACAGAAAGCCCCAATGATGAATGTGGTGTTTTGAAAAGTACATAGGCGTGAAAAAATGCTATAAAAATAGTTGATAGTTATTACTGAGATCTTTCTGCTTATTTTGCTGTCTCCGTTTACCAAGAATAGTCACTATAGCTACCATGAAACTGGAAGTGATTAACTGTTAAGGCCTTTTGCAGAAACAGTATACTAACAAGCGACAACTGAACTGATCATTCGGTCAGTGAATGGTTGAAGCAATGGTTTATTCATGTATGAATTCACAGTTTGTTCGTGTTAAAATGTGCGAGAGTGTTAGTAATTGTAGATTCAATTTTGGTAACGATAAACGTTTATTCACCAGCGTTAAACGATTAACGAATATAATCGAGGGAAGTCAAATATTTTAGGCACGAATTCAGTAAATTTTAAATCGTATATCAGCTAATTACTATCCCCTTTCGAAAGGTCGGAGTGCCTTAAGCAAATTTTAATATACGTATGTTGGAGGAGTGGGTATGCTTAACAGTTTTACGTTTCGAACGGCATCTTGCATGAAGAAACTATGGACTTCTTTTGACAACCAGCGCCATTGCTTTTGGGGACGCGCTGTTTTTCAGCAACACAGAGGGAAGGCGGCAGTCCTCACTCGCCATGTTTACGTCCGCTTGCCAGCGTCCCAATACCTCCTCTTAAAGGAGATGTTACCAAGGAATCCAGCTGGGGATCTGCCACGTGTAGTGACGGGAAAAAAGTAGCCGTAAACGTACTCGCTAAATGGTACTTCCTGAAAATTAAGCTTTCAGATGTGAAACACAAAGAAATTACTTTTTTCCGTTCCCAGCATATGCAAACTTTATGCCAGACGAGGACGGATCCTAGCGTTTTGCGTCCAACGCCACGGATTCTGAACTCAGTTGCGAGAGACGAAGATCAACGTCAGCAGACACCACTGCACTAACCGAACTCAGCTAGCCTGCCCGAGAATGATGACGTAGTTGTCCAACACACTGGAGTCTTTTATTGAGGAGGAGCGGTATTCGAAATCTCACCCTATCACCTGGTTTATATATTTCGTGAATTCCCATACAATCACATTAAGCAATTGCCATGAAGGTTCCTTCAGTTATACGAGTGGTAATTATCCCCTTCGTTTGACTTAGTGAGCCACTGTTTCGTCTCTGATGACATCTTAGACAACTTTTCTAATTTACTGAAGAAATTAAGCCGGCCGGACTGGCCGAGCGGTTCTAGGCGCTACAGTCTGGAACCGCGCGACCGCTACGGTCGCAGGTTCGAATCCTGCCTCGGGCATGGATGTGTGTGATATCCATAGGTTAGTTAGGTTTAAGTAGTTGTAAGTTCTAGAGGACTGATGACCTCAGATGTCAAGTCCCAAAGTGCTCAGAGCCATGTGAACCATTTGAACTGAAGAAAATATACAACCAGAAAGAAATTAGAACACCTTGAAAGATGATGTAGACTTTAATCTGATGACAGAATGTTCTACCTGGGGGATTGTAATAATAATCTGAACGTCATCCGCCAGCTGGTGGCGTAAGGGCATGGGTAGCAGAGTGCCATATGTGTCTATCCTTTAAAAAGGAATGCCCGTTGTCGTAAGGCATAGTGTGGTGCTGACGTCTAGAGCAAGCGGGCACCACGCCACGGCACTGCCACATGTTCTTCCTACAGCCAACTTAGTGAGTTTGAGAGGCATCAAATTGTGGCATTTCGAGTACCGGTATGACGTTTCGGAGAATTTCCACAGAAGTTGGAGGTGCCATGTCAGTTGTACAGCGATGCTGGGAACATGAGTACGTAAGAATTCTCAGTCGTAAAAGAAGTTCTGGACGGCCAAGCAGCATAGACGCCCGCCAAGACCATCGTGTCAATAAGGACAGCAGTGGCAGATCGTAAAGCTCCCGCGGAACGGGCAAGGCCAGATGTCACAAGTGTCAACTCAACTGCCGGCCGAAGTGGCCGTGCGGTTAGAGGCGCTGCAGTCTGGAACCGCAAGACCGCTACGGTTGCAGGTTCGAATCCTGCCTCAGGCATGGATGTTTGTGATGTCCTTAGGTTAGTTAGGTTTGACTAGTTCTAAGTTCTAGGGGACTAATGACCTCAGCAGTTGAGTCCCATAGTGCTCAGAGCCATTTGAACCATTTTTTTTGTCAACACAACCTGTCGCGAATTGGTTACTAGTAGCGGAACTACTGGCACGCTCAGCTGTAGCCCGTCTTCCACTCACGCCACAGCATCGACATACAGGTCTCGACTGGTGCCGCGAAAGGATCGCTTGGAGGATAGAATGGTGCTTCGTGGTCTTAACGATGAAAGCACGCAAGCGATGGGCACGCAAAGAAACTCGTCAAGTGATGGTTGTAAGCCCGTGCGATATAGATTGCCGAGCGCTGTATCGATCAGAAACATTGGTCCGATCCCAGGCTTCATGATCTGAGGTGCGATACAACTCACGTTCACTCTTTGCGTTTGTGAAGGGAGCGGTGAACAACATTCGATACGCGCAGACTGTTGTTCCACCTATTGTTACGCAGTTCTTTACAACAGGAAGGTGATGTATTGCTCCAACAGGATATCACTCGCCCATCTATCACCCGTTAAAAACGATGTGTTTTGCAAGAGGTGTAGCAGATTCCCTGACCAGCACCGCTAGCCGAGCACCTGTAGGACATGATGAGACGGCAAGTGTCTGGTACGATTAGTCCATCCGCTACCAGTACAGTGCAACGGGAACAGATCGAGCGCATACCTGCACTGCCGGCCGTGGAGGCTACATTGCGAACTAATAGCAGCACCGGCCCATAACTGGTACCTTAAAACAGCTTGAGGTATTAATCTCTAAACGTAAATATTCCATGTACTCCGTATGTATTATTTCTGCATTAAATTTTGAATGATCTGGAAAACTCTCAACGGGTTTTCTGCTTTTTTCCGGTAGTATGTGTTAAGCAGGTAGTGTTGCAGCATTTTTCTAAGACAGTGAGGTTGACGGAAGACATTTAAGGATAGTTCGTAATTTTCATGAGAGCTTTAGAATTAGTAAACTAAGTGGGAGATATGATATCTATTGAAAGAACTCAAAAGACGCGGAACTTTACTTTTGAAAATTCAGTAGTGATCACATTAAGTTGTGAACTCTTCAAAGGGCCTTCACGATATTTCTGAGAACCGATCATGAATCTTTCACTACGCTGTGAAGGCTGCTACGAACTGTGACTTTCGTCTCTCTCTCTCTCTCTCTCTGTGTGTGTGTGTGTGTGTGTGTGTGTGTGTGTGTTTGTGAGAGATCATACCGCCATGGTTTATATTGCTGTAAGGGGTTGGAGAGGCGCAAAACAGTACCTTTTGCGCAAGCTAAAGGGAATCTCATACCGGTCTGCGACTCTTCGTGAGGGATGTGTTAAAATGTTATTTTCGCGTTTTGCCGTTGACTTCTCCCTTGTACCGGATTCGTTAGCAGGTCCTAAGCTTGAGGAGGAGGCGGCACAATACCTCCTTTCACTGTGGCACCATTTCCTGGTTCGCGACTGCTTCATGGAATGCAGTCAGATGATTCTGTCGTACAAAGGAGTTATTGTGGGTGCATGCAAGGCTCCTTGTCTTCACTCCTGTGCGTTGCACTTGTCGATCCTACTGGCAATACACAACGTCTGTTACGCTGTACTGTGTTGGAGCAGGCATCTTATCCTAGTTCAGTAGGAGAACTCACGTAATACGTGCCAGAAAATGTATGGGTAGCTGTAGCAGCAAAACTGAAGTTGGACAGGCCTGCCATTTATACTAATTTCTTTTGTTTTTAATATTCGGAATCTTGTCCACGGATGGAGCACTGGTTCAGTTGATACCGCCGTGGTCTTGTTGGTGGAACGAATTTTCGTCCACACTATTCAGGGAAATAATAAGAGAATTAAACCACAGTCGCAACACGATAAAGCGTTAATCTAATTTTCGTTCCATAGATACATAGTGCCGGCCGGGGTGGCCGAGCGGTTCTAGGCGCTACATTCTGGAACCGCGCGACCGCTACGGTCGCAGATTCGAATCCTGCCTCGTGCTTGGATCTGTGTGATGTCCTAAAATTAGTTAGGTTTAAGTAGTTCTACGTTCTAGGGGACTGATGACGTCAGATGTTAAGTCCCATAGTGCTCAGAGCCATTTGAACCGTTTTTGAGATACATAGTGAGGAAATCCTCAAGGAAGTAGAACATGCATGAACATGCTAATGCATAGTGTCGTCACAGTGGCATAGTTTCATACAAACAATTGCATTACTTTACGTGTAAGGAATTAAAATAATTATTTCGAATTTATTAAGCACATTTTATCAGACGCTCTCTCAATTTATTTGCTTTCACCAGCAACACAACCCTGGCTACGAATTGCGAGTGCTTCACTGCTATTTTACACATAAATGCTACCATCTGTCGAAGTAAATCGTGATTAGTTGCTCTTGGTGCCCCGTAATCATCTCAGTGATGATCAATAACTACTTTCCGCAAGGAAACTTAATAAACCCCCATTTAGAAATCAAATATGAAAAGAGAAGCTGTCGCATGTTTAAATTACATAATTGGAAATCCATCAGGTGTCAGTGTTTTGGTTTTCTTTATTGAGTTGTGCGTATTTCAGAGCGAGAACTTAATTTTTAGGGGGTCACAGATAAAACTATTTTTAGGGGGTCACAGATTAAACTGTTCTGGTCCATCATGACCTGGTGCAGCAATCGAAGTTAAACAGTTTCACCTGTTTTTCACGAGTTTTCTTTTACACACGCACACACACACACACACACACACACACACACACACACACACACACACGCACACGCACACGCACACGTAACATATGTATGAAACCTTTGGCCACATGCAAATTTTTCGCTCATGAGTTTATGCTGATAATATGGGTAAGCTTCAGTGCTGACGAAAACCAGTTGCGACTGTTTCACAAGACTGTGATGGAAAGCTTCAGATAAAATCCGTGAACCCTGAAGATGCCTTCACTCTGGAAGACGTATAAGTCAGAAAAAAACAAAAAGGAAATAGTTGACAGACTTACATTAATGAAATATACATCTTCAATTGCGTCTCTTTTTACCAAATGAAACCTACAGAGATTCGTTAAATACTGTCGCATGCTTCATTCAGAAACAAATAATTACATTTTTACATTAAGCTTGTGTTCGTTTCTGTTAAAAAAGAAAAACTCACAGACTTCTTAGACCTCCAACAAGGATGACTCCATTGTCTAAATTATAAGGGGATATCAACGGAGTAAACCGTTTTATTATTTCAAAAGTAATCGCCATAACTGTTAATGTATTTATCCCATTGTGAGACAAGGCGATCATGTAAATACGAGGATGTTTGCGGTTGCCTACAGAACAATAATTGTACCCAGGCGTTCACTTTTTCGTCCGAAACAAATCGATGGTTGCATTGTCTTTCTTCAGGGCGTCAAAAATATGGAAATCGCGTGGGGAGATGTAGGGACCGTATGGGTGATGTGTAAGGGCTTCCCGCCAACCGTCTGTTGTGAAACACCAGGCACGCCAGCTCCGCAAAGCCATGATGACCATTTTTTGTGCAAGGGTTCACTGCTCATTGACTGTCTGAAGCTCGGTGCCATAATAAAGGAACAGCGGCACGCGCACTCTTTGCAAAAATTGAAGCGCACCATCCCAGCCAAATGGCCAGGAATGTTAGCGGACGGCATCATTCTGTTGCAGGATAATACCCGCCGTTATGTTACCAAGGCTGTTTCGAGTACGCTACAGAAGTTTCACTGGGAAAGCCTTACACATCCTCTATATAGTCCCGATTTCTCCTCATGCAATTTTCATATTTTTGGATCCCTGAAGTAAGGCACTCGTGGCCGTAGATTTGCTTCGGACGGAGAGGAGCACACTTCGATACAATCATGGTTCCGCATGCAACCGCATTTTTCAATGGAGGCAGGGACGCAATTGGAAAAAAAAGCTGTAGCCTTTAATTTTTCATTTTATAATTGTGAAGATGTACACACAGACCGTATGTGATGCACCGACGGACAAAAATCGCAACACCAAGGAGTTGTGCCATCTAAACGGAAGTTGGTAGGTGTGTTTCTAAATATGAAAGATGTCTATTCAAATTTCACGCCAGTCGCATAAGAGTGACGCTGGTAGCGCCATTGTAAAGGTGCAAATCAGGTTTGCTTTAAATACACTCTGTAACGGTCCTGAATATTAGTTATCTTTGAGACTGGACGTGGTGAGCTGATCTTTGTCAAGACCGCCTTCAAGACGACAAAGATGCCGTTATCAACACCTTACAGATTTTGAGCGATGGCGTGTAATAGGCTTACGAGAAGCTGAATGTTCCTTCTTCGATATTACAGAAAGGCTTGGCAAGAGTGTAGCCACCGTACATGATTGTTGGCAGCGGTAATCATGAGACTGTGCGGTCGCGAGAAGATCGGGCTCCGACCGGCCACGTGGCACTACTGAGAGGAAAGACCATCGTGTTCGGCTTATGGCTCTGGCGCGTCGTACTGCATCTGCAGTGGCAGTTTGAGCACCTTTTGGCACCAGAGTGCCACAACGAACTGTTACAAATCGGTTACTTCAAGGACACCTCCGAGCCGGACGCCCTGTAGCATGCGTTGCGCTGACCCCAAACCAACGCCATTTACAACTTCAGTGGTGTCAAGCGAGAGCGCATTAGAGAGCAGGACGGATGTCGTTAGTGTTTTCTGATGAAATTTGGGTCTGCCTGAGTGCCAGTGAAGACCTTGTACTGACTAGAAAGAGGCCAGTTGAAGACCTGCAACCAACGTGTGTGCGTACTATAGACATTGGATCTACACCTGTAGTTCTGGTTGGGATGCGATTTCCTAAGAAAGCAGGAACATTCTCTTGGTTATCCCGCTAACGTGACGGCAAATTTGTACGTCAATCTGGTGATTCGACCTGTAGTTTTGCCATCCATGAACAGCATTGCGGTTAAAGGCGCTGCAGTCTGGGACCGCAAGACCGCTACGGTCGCAGGTTCGAATCCTGCCTCGGGCATGGATGTTTGTGATGTCCTTAGGTTAGTTAGGTTTAACTAGTTCTAAGTTCTAAGGGACTAATGACCTCAGCAGTTGAGTCCCATAGTGCTCAGAGCCATTTGAACCATTTGAACAGCATTGCAGCAGGTGTTTTCCAACAGGATAAAGCTCGCCCACATACCGCTGTTGTAATCCAGCATGCTCTGCAGAGTGTCGATATGTTGCTTTGGCCTGCTCGATCACCATATGTCTCTGCAGTCGAACAAATACCGGACATAATCGGACGACAACTTCAGCGTCATCCACAACCAGCATTAAACGTCGCTGTATTGACCGACCAAGTGAAACAGGCATGGAACTCAATCCCACAAACTGACATCCAGTACCTGTACGACACATTGCATGCGCGTTCGCACGCTTACATTCATCGTTGTGGCATTTACACCGGTTACTTTTGTACCAGACTTTCACACTTGCAATCTCGCGCTTACAATGTGTGACCTTGTAATGTTAATCACTTACATATGTTACCTAAATAAATGTATTGCCGAAATTTCATTACTCTACATGAATTACGATTATTTCTGTCAGTGTATTTTGTGCCCTACTGGCAATATTCGTTAATTACTCGTACCTGCGTAAGAATGCACCTCTAATATTCCTTTTAGCATTTTTTTTAAATAAACACGAATTCGGTCCAGTTATTCCTTGTGACGTATTTATTGCCCATGCCTAGACCTGCGGGAAGCACGTCATGCGTGAGGCCTGAGGTCCAGCTGCTCAGCGCTGAGCGCTGGCTCGCACGGTTGCCTCGGACACGGAACCGCGCGCCGCGCCTCCCCCGCGCCCACCCCCGTACTGATCCCGGCTGGCCCTGTCGCTAATTACGGACACGTGTTGTCGGCGCGGGCCACCTGATTGCTAAATACCTCAGAGCGGGCGATTAGCCGCCGGTCCGGTAGCGCCGGCGCCTGTTAACGCCACTGCCGGCAAATGTTTTACAGGGCGCTGCTGCGAAACTGCTCTGGGTACGGTACAAAGTCCTGGACTACGCGTTACTACAGCGCTCCACATGCATTTGTCCCAACCATCATAACTGACGTAAAGCCGGCATATTCACTGATCTCTCAAATCCACTCAACTATTCATCACCAACCTGCAATATGAAATAAAGTAATCTGTCATTCACTAATTCATTTCTCTATAGAAAATTCCAGAACATTCTAAAGAATTGAAGAACGTTCGAAACGTTAAAGAACACTCTGAGATGATCTAGAAAACTCTGGGCTAAGTAAACTGATGCATTCGCTTCTCCGTTGCCTATATGTATCCCTCTGAGCCGGGAAATTTCCCGATAACAGTATAATGGAACTTAGAGAGGGTTCTAGAACATTCTTATTTATACTAGAACATTCTCACACCTTCTGAAAGATTCTCTAACATTTCGGAATATGTTCGGAAGAACAGACACCACATATATAATTAAGACGTGGGCGGCCAATGATCTCTTCAGTGCAGGTGCTCACTAGGCTCGAAGTGTTACGGGAGTCAGCGAGAAGCCGCGAGTATTGAGGCTAACGAGCAGGGGCACTACGTCAGTAGTGTGTGGTATAAGTCGAGACTCTGGATTTGACGGGAGAGGTGCTAGAGTAGTTTTTGTTTCCTATGCTTCTTGATTTGGAATATTCAACAACATTTTCCAACATTCTCGATCATTCTAGAAAGAATTTTCTGAGCAGTCTCGGCCACTTCGGCACTTTCCGTGTTGCTTCATTGACTATCCATAAGATGTCCTAATTGCCTGCTTTTGATTACTATATCTCCAGTTCCAAACTAAAATCGTCTTCGTGGGTGGGGGATGGAGGGCTACCGAACCGTATAACCCGTATGCAGCTGCGGGTGTGGATTGTGCAGATATAGTGGCACGCATGGTCAGGCGACTTGTACAGTTATTATATGTATTGATTAATGAAGATATTGGCGGCCGCGGTGGCCGAGCGGTTTTAGGCGCTTCAGTCCGGAACCACGCGGCTGCTACGGTCGCAGGTTCGAATCCTGCCTCGGGTATGAATGTGTGCGATGTCCTTAGGTTTAAGTAGTTCTAAGTCTAGGGGACTGATGACATCAGATGTTAAGTCCCATAGTGCTTAGAGCCATTTGAACCATTTTTTGAATGAAGATATTGCGTACATGATCGACAGTGGTTCCTTTTGAATACAGCACAAATTCGTCGAGGTGTTAAGAGTTGTATACGGATGCGAAATAGTGCGTACAACGTGATTGCGGCATTATCGACATGCTCTGTAAGGGTGGATGGAAATATTGGGAAGATATGATATCAACGACGAAAAGCGTAATGGAAGAGCAGTGACGCAACGGAGTATTCGAGTATATGATAATTAACAGCAAAAACTGATACGAATGTAAAGACAGTTATACGCTAAGAGAAGTTTTACGTTCCAGTAAACGTGGGTCTGCAAAAAAGCCGTTTCCGAGGTAATTGGGAATGTGTGATTATGAGGTGCCCATCAAATCGGTATGAAATATTGCCCTAGTTAGTGCGAATACATCTGCATTTGAAATATAGAGTTTTCGATTAAGTCCCCAGCGAAGTTGAAGAACTTGAAAAATATTCTCGATTCCCTGTTTACGAGGAAGGTCTTCGATCGGTTATTTGGCAAATACCGGACCTGGAAATCACCGCGCACGTTTTTCGAACCACTTTGCCCCTTTTTGCTGTAGGAAAGAGATGGGGACGTCAGCTGCTAAACTTTCACTTTGGGAAGAAATAATATTTATTCGAAATAAATTTGCTAACTGTGAATAACTTGACCTCAGCTGCGTTAGGTGTAGACGTACTACCTATTGGTGACATGAAAATCTGTGCCGTACCGGGACTCAAACCCGTATAACGGGCATAACGCGAGCGATCGCCGCAACCATTAGGGATTTGTGCATGCCTCCCAGGCCGACCCAAACTTTCAATGACTCACTGTCTACATCCCTATGCCATAGTCTCCTACATTCATCACCGAATGCTCTCAACTCTACTCTGTATTCCTTCACTACTGAGAATGAAACTGTAGGGAATCGAGACCTATGAAGTGTAGTGTAAGGAGAGTGACGTATGAAAGTTTGGGTCGGTCTAGAAGGGGAGCATGGATAGCGTAATGGCGACCACTCGCGCTAAGCGGGAAATCCGGGTTCGAGTCCTGGTCAGGCGTAAAATTTCATTTCACCAATAGGTACTACAACAATACGAACACAGCTGAGACCAAGTTATTCGCATTCAGCGAATTGATTTCCAATATGTCGTCATTAATGTGTGTTCATCCAGACATCCAGGTAAGTAATATTTATTCCCATTTTTTTTTATTACAAACGTACGTGTTTTCTGCGTTCAACTTTTAACTGAGCCGATTTAAAATCTTCATGCTCGCTACATAGTGCGGGAATTGATGTACTCTAAAGCTGGAAGTGTATCATGTGACCATAAGGCAGTATATTCATCTAAACTGTAGGTCTCCAGCCGTTACGATCCAGACAGAAGGATCAAACGATGGAACGGAAGCTAATTCAAGACAGAGTCATTGGCAGGGAAAGTCATTCGGCTGCTGTTGAGGAGCCGGTGGAGGTGTCCGAGCGGCTCTAGGCGCTACAGTCTGGAACCGCGAGACCGCTACGGTCGCAGGTTCGAATCCTGCCTCGGGAATGGATGTGTGTGATGTCCTTAGGTTAGTTAGGTTTAAGTAGTTCTAAGTTCTAGGGGACTGATGACCTCAGAAGTTAAGTCCCATAGTGCTCAGAGTCATTTGAACCATTTTTTTGCTGTCGAGGGCGTCGTATGGAACACACAACGAGCTCTGTTTATCTCGGCTGATTCCATTTAAGTAAATGCGTCATCACCCGGAAGATTGTTATGAACACCACAGTGCTTGGTCCCATTGGAGGTGGTATGCCGTTTCCGTCCTCCAACCTTTGAGCTGACTTTAACGTGGACTGCAAACCACGATGCGATTCGGCATGTTTCAGATCAACAATCATTGCCAGAGGTGAGAGAAGTGATAAGTGACAGATAAAAACTCTAGAATTCACCCGGGAATCGAACAGGACACCATTGGATTTAGAGCCTGGCACTTTACTACTGAGCCGTTTTCTACACGTAGCAAAATCTGTCGCAATAACACAAAAAAATCACTTGACAAATACTAGGTATACGTTCACTTGAACTGTATCTCAGCCAGCAAATTCACCATCATATTTAAAATACCGTATCTGCTTTCATTCTACAGATTCATGTCTACAGATTCCTGGTCTATTTAGTTGAAGAAACAGCGATGAACTCTACGCAGTTCAACATCTTGCAAGTTTTATAGAAAGTCTGTCACATAACTCATTCTTTACACGATTTAACAACTACTTCAAAACTTCCTTGGTACTTTGTTGAATTGCATGCATGTGACACAGGTAAAATATTCCACTGAAGATACAGCGCCTTCGCAGCGCAGTCTGAGAAATGTAACACGAGAAATACACTTTTACGGAATCTCGTCCTCAGTTACACATGTTGGTCGTAAGTTATGCAGGATTCGTTGTAAATAAAAAAAGGGGGAATGGGTGTTCCCTTGAGGTATTTTTTGTATTGCTGCATTCACAGGACACTTGCAGCCGAAATATATGTGGCGGTGTGTGAGAGATTTCTAAGGATCTCTGGTACAAGGCGCAGGACGGCACGTTCTCACGTGTTGCGCTGCCACAGCCACCCCGAAGCACCGGCAGGATTGTGGGCGCTGTGCTGACCACGGCGGCCACTCCGTCCCGCCCTGGGGCATTATTATGGTAATACGGCGGCGGGGGCGGCGGCGGAGGCGGCTGGCGATTGTTAAGGCGGGTCAGGGCGCCTGGCGGGCGCCGGGACGGCACTGCACCTGCCCAGAGGGGCCCGTCGGTCGTCTCCACCCACGCGGCATAACTCACGGCACTCGTATTTTCTACCCGGTGGCACGACCTTTGTATGGGACAGGCCCGCATCCGACCTGCCCGTACGTCATTCGTCGTGGAATCTGCTATGTGCACATGTATGTTGCTAACATTCGGTGTTATGCGAACGGCGTTACACAGTCAAACGCGGATAAGCAAACATTGCATTTCGGAGGGATTACACTGCCTGACAAAAACAGTGAAGCACTCGGAAAACATAGTCGGATGTCGGTGTAACTTCGTACAAGTACACACTATCATCGAGTACGTAATTGAACAGAGTTGCAAATTGTCTCTGACAGGTATAACGGCTACGAGGGTCCATTAGTGTTCTACATCTCCATCTGCATACGTATTCCGCATTGCGGAGGGTACCCTGTACCGCTGCTAGTCGTTTCCTCTCCTGTTCCACTCGCAAATAGAGCGAGAGACAGACGGCTGTCTATATGCCCCCATATGAGCTCTAATCTCTCTGATCTTACCTTCATGGTCCTTACGCGAAATATACGTTGGTGGCAGTAGAATCGTTCTGCAGTCATCCTCAAGTGCCGGATCTCTAAATTTTCTCAATGTGCTCCTTGAAAAGAACGTCTCTTTTTCCTTCGGTGATTCCCATTAGAGTCATCAAAGCATACTTGCGCGTTGTTCGAACCTACCGGAAACAAATCTAGCAGCTCGTCTCTGAATTACTTCGAAGTCTTCCTTTAAACCGACCTGGTACACATCCCAAACACTCGAACAGTACTCAACAGCGGGTCGCACTAGTGTCCTATTTGCGGCTTTGTTTACAGATGAACCACACTTTTCTGAAATTCTCCCAATAAATCGAAGTCCATTCGCCTTCGTTACTACAGTCCTCATATGCACATTCCATTTCATATTGCTTTGCAGCGTTACGCCTAATATTTAACAGACGTGACTTGTCAAGCAGCACAATACTAATGCTGACGACGAAAGTTACGGGTTTGTTTTTCTATTCATCTGCATTAACTTACATTTTTCTACATGTAGAGCTAGTTGCCAGCCTTCACACCAACTAGAAATTTTGTCAAAGTCAGCCTGTATCCTCCTACAGTTACTCAACGACTACACCTTCCCATACGCCACGGCATTATCAGCAAACAGAGACAGCAGTCCACCCTTTCCGCCAGATCATTTCTGAATACAGAAAGTATCGGCGGTCCTATCACACTTCCCTGGGAATTCCTCACGATATCCTTATCTGTTACGAACACTCGCCGTCGAGGAAAACATACTGGAGTGTGTTACTAAAGAAGATCTCGAGCCACTGCATACCTGTGAACCTTTTCCGTTCTAGGCTGTGTTTGTCGTGTTTAATGTTGTTACCAGACCTGGTAGGTTATATAAGGGACTTGAAGACCATCAAATGTTCAGTGATCCCTGTGAAGCACATAGAGACGCCACGCACTCGTGTGAAACAGCGTTACCAGGACCTGACGGAATTTGGAAGGTGCATCAGTAGATGTCTCCATTCGAATCGTGCAATATCGAGATTTGTGAAGCTATCGGATTCGACAGTGGCCCGAAGTTGGACTGCATGTGAACGTGAGGACAGGTATACTCGTCGTCAAGGTTCCGGTCGGCCCCGTCTGACCATGACAAGGGACGATCGCCGTATTGCGCACCAAGCACGTCGTAACCCCTTCAGATCTGCACTGCCATCCGAGAATGGGTAATGTACCTCCTACAATATTCTATATCATCTTGCACCATTGGTCTGGGACTAGACTAGGGAAGTACTTCTCATGCTTAGGCTTCTGTGAAGCGTCTGTGTGACGCTGAGGTACTCTCATGGTTGACAAGACGCCTAGATGTGTCCCCGACAGAACACAGACGAGCGACCAACAACAGTGCGTGAAAGGTTGGTCGTTTGAAGACCTCTAGCCGTTCCTAAGCTTCTGAGGCTTCAGCACGCAAGCGCACCTAAACTGTTGGTGTATGTGGCCCAGAGGCTGATGGTAACCAGCGCGTACCACGAGTGGTTCTAAAAGTGAGATACCAGGTTCAATTTGGGTGCTATGTGTTACCTCGACTCTCGGAAGACGCAGTCAAAAGACCAAAATGGCGGTACTTTCTGTGGTCAATCTAACTCTATATTCTACAGCAGTTTTGGAAGTACCTCCCTGGGAAGTTAAGTTGCTGGGTACTGGCGTCTCCTAATAGCCAACTATACCATGGAGGTGTATCCCTTTTTGTGAAAGCATTTAAGTTCCTACTAACACTCGTTTGTAATGGAAGTCGCCATCTTGGCGATAATTAGTGATTTTTAATACGACACACAACTATACGCATCAGCATTATCCATTTATCATCTCTTAACCGGCTTCGTATCACACATGAAACATAAATGCAAATTTACCCAAATATTAATTACTGAAGTTTCTAAATTAATTTTTAGCCTCAAGTACTTCAGATTCGTTAGTTTAATTAATTACTAAAGTTTATCGCCATCCCTTGAGGGTGTGGCATCACAGTGTCTCTTCCTAAGTATACATGATTGTTAATCTGTCAAGCTAAGTTGCAGATTTACGAAAATCTGACACCTACGGCACGCTAAGGTGAATGTGAAGGTGAAAGCAAAGGCCTCAGTTTGAATTCCCGACTAGCACACAGTTTTGATCTGTCAGGCAGTTACGTATAGGATATTTGTTCCGTGCTTTCCTAAATCAGGTTCGCCTTCTGCCACACTTTCTCTACATACAAAGTGTGCAAATTCACACCCCAATATAATGTAATATCCCTTATGTGTTTACATTCCTAACTGTAACTCAACTGTAACAGTGTAATATTTGGTATTTATTAATGCACAATTTTTCTAATAACAAAATGTAACCCCCAAAGAAAACTTCGCTGTTGTACAACCAACAATTAGTGTCCATTGTAACTGTTCACAACAAATACCAAAAAATTGTAATTTTGTAATAATGTATATTCTAAATAATTCTAATTGTCATACATGGTACGGACAAACCATAAAATGTGATTTATTATGTTAAAGAACAGTTTTGCAGAACAAAAAGTCAA
The DNA here is from genome assembly GCF_021461385.2 of Schistocerca piceifrons. Taxonomy (NCBI): domain Eukaryota; kingdom Metazoa; phylum Arthropoda; class Insecta; order Orthoptera; family Acrididae; genus Schistocerca; species Schistocerca piceifrons. The sequence goes on from NC_060142.1 coordinate 426,159,050, forward strand.
AAGCCTCTTTTGACAATTCCAAAGGCAATACCACAACTAAAGATCGTACGTAAGTGCGTTGTATCTTAGTCCAGAATGTTTGATTCGTAAGAATACAAGCTCCTTGTAAACAATAGCTATTAGTTATCAGAAGGTAGCCTAATAAGCCGAAAACTAGTTCATACAAATAAAAATCAGTAGAACAAAAAACCGCCTAAGTGTTATTCAACCCTCAAGAATGGCTAATAATGTGAAACAGTTTTAAGGGCACAGATAGGCTATGTGTACAACGGTTTCAGAATTATACCTATTTAAACTCACGTTGTTTTTAGTGTTGGCCATTTGACTTCATGCATCACGCGATTTTTCTCAGTCAAATTTTTCTTGTGAGATTCTTTGAAAACCGAAGCTGCACAAGCAACTACACGCTGGATAGTAAACGTATTCAGAGAAATGCAAAACAATAAACTCCAAGTCAAAATGATTTGGATCATAAGTCACAGTGGTACCTCTTAAAGTACTGGCAAACGAGTTTCTATAAAAATGTTGACGCCTAACAAGAAATAAATGGAACAAAGAATCTTCTAAAACAAGAGACCAACATTATGCCCCTGGTACCTGACGAGCTGTTAGGTTAGAAATTGCTATCAGTAGTTTCTACACTGTCTATAGCGCTCCGAAGCGATCAGTGTTCTCTTCTGAGACGGTGACTAACATTTTGTCCGTTGCGTTTAGAAACATCAGTGGAACGTGTGATGCCACTGTAAGACAAAGCCGAAAAAGCTGGTCTCAAGTTTTAACTAATAACCTTAAATTAATATTTTTTATATATAAATGGGTATGTCCTGACTTACCAACTCATCATCGCCAAGTCCAAACCGCTAAGAATAGAGACTTGAAATTTGGAAGGGGTGTTGATCTTATATTGCAGGCGTCGTTTAAGAAGGAATTTTTTGAAATTCCACTTGTAAGGGGCTCAAACAGGGAATGAAAGGTTTTTAATTTTGAAGTTAGAACTACGAAAAGTGGTATTTCCTTTCCTGATGAAGAATAGAAAAAACTTGTTTCATTGTTTTTGGAAATTCAACCATAAATGAGGTGAAACAGAGGATGAACACTTTTACGGAAATATTTAATTTCAAAAACATTTTTAAGCTAAATTTCTGAAAATTTGTTTGTGGTTTGCTGGTTAGAAATTAAAAAAAAAAAAGTGTTTCGATGTTTGGAAATTCATCCCTAAGGGGTGAAATAGAGAATGAACATTTTTATGAAAATATTTTGTTAAAACATTTTTAAAGCTAAATCTATGAAAACTGATATTTGACTTCTTGATTAGAAATATAGAAATATGTGATAGGGGATGAAAGTTTCTATGGAAACGCTGCAATAGAACTCAAAAGGTAGTATTAACATAGACATCAGACTCCAGCCACCAGAATCGCTTTTTGGTCACAAGTACTTTAGAAAAAGATCGTGCTTCTATGGTCTTAACTGCATGAAAAGTTTACCAGATGTTGCCATTTGTGACCGTACTTCTATGGTCTTAATTGACGTGAAAAGCTTAGCAGATGTTGCCATTTGTGACCAACATAAAAATTCGGTCAAAGAAAAAACAAAAAAATCTGTGTCGACCGAAGTCTACAAGAGCGAAGCAGTGGGCGCTAAGCTAGTCATTAATATTTATTTACTTTGACGCGAAATTTTTGAGATTACCTAAGGACAGAGTTTGCTACTATTGAAAGAATCATAAGCATTAAGTAGGTGTGGAAGAACATGCACCTAAAGCACATGGAGAAGACGCCAACACCATCAAACAAGGTAACGTAATTGCCGCTTTTTGTACAACACGCACAGTCTTTACAAGAAGAGGTTCATCTCAAAATGAACTAACGTACAACAATACTGACATTATAATAGTGTCTATATACAAGTGTAACCTTCCAAATGTTGTGAAAGACAGGGTTAAGAGAAAGCAGCGTAGTTTGAGAGGAATATCGTTTTGAAACTGCTGGATCCAAAGATTGCGAGTGTCCAATATATTTTACGAAGAAGACAAGAACTGCAACAGAGTAATGAACAACTGATGAATCAGTCAGACAACGAAGGCTGAAATTATATACACTTTTTTATACAATGGATGAGAAGCAGCTAACAAAATATTCTTATTAAATTTTTAGCAGTGGACCTAAAGTGCCAAAAAATGGATTCTAGAAGGAAGGAAAAAAATTGGCGAGTTCTGGTTAAAATGAGAATGCATATCAAACATTCCAGAATACAGGTTTTTCGTTAATTTCTTCAGTAATATGGCTCTGGAAAGAAGCCTGGTAGTCAAGGAGAACTGCTGAGATTCTGGACAACAAAGCAGGGCGACACTAATGTGTGAGAAATTTGTTAATGTTGCCAATCGTTAACTCGAACAGGAAATGTACAGGACAATTCACGTTGCTAAACCAGACTCCTGAAAGCAGAATCGCAAAACTATAAAGGGGAACAAAGTTTCTCGTATTTGTCGTCTCACATCCCTTTTTTGCTTCCTGAGCAGGGTTTGCGCAGTTCAGAGTTGGATCGCAAGTTTATAACGATAGAACCAGTAAAACTTTGTAGGGGAGAAAACAATTTGGGAGAGAGGAATATTTTTCCCCGAAATACTTTCGCAGACCGTCCCTTGAATGGGTTTCACCCCTAGGTGGTGGTGTGCGTGGATGCTGCCAAGTTTTCCTTGCTAGTTCTCCCTCGCTTTCCCCTTTTTGTGAGTTGGTCGTTATGGAAAAATATATAGCTATCTGCTTGTGCCAAAGTTTTTGCAGTTTTTGGTTTTCGATCTATCTGATATCTATTAATTTCTGTACTAGAGAATCAGTGCTGCGCGTACACTAACACCTTATGAGAAGAAATGTGCATTGCTTCAGGGTAAATTGCATGCAGATCTTCGCCAAGACACAGAGATACACTTAACTTCCACTTTTGTATAAAATGGTGTAAGGAAACTGTCGTTTCATGTATTTATTCATAAATATACCGTATCTAAATTGTGACCGTTTTCACTTTGAGTACGTTCTCTTTCGCGAAGATTGCTCGGGTAATTTATACTTACTACTACTGATGATAATAAAATAATAATAATAATAATAATAATAATGTTTCATTGTCGTGAATTTTGGTGTTAAACTTGGTCTTCGTCCATTGCTCTTGGTATACGCTTTTGTTGCGCAAGAAATATGAAGATAATTGTAGATTCTGTTTCCTTCTCAAGATTAGGTATACAGGGTGAGTCACTAACTATTGCCACCTGGAATAACTCCGAAAGTATGATAGGAGCTGAAAAGTTCGCGGGACAAAAGTTGCATGGGACAACGGCGGCCATAATATGACAGCGGTCTTTTGTTGCTATGTGGGGTCGCGTCAGAGATATGAAGGTCAATTTTGTTTTTTCAAATGGGATTATATAGTTTGTTAGTTATTTTCTGATAGCGGCTATCGAGACGAATGTGTCACAGTAAGGCCTTTGAAGGTGTACGAAGGCATGAACGTCCATTTACGGGAGGTTTTAGAAGTGACGATCTCTGGTATCAATGCAGTGCTGCAATCTTATCATGCACTGAGTGGTATTCCTTATCACTTCGGCACTTATCGAAGCACATGCTCCTGACAGTTCTCTCTCGCATATCTTCAGGTGCAGTTGGAACGTTTTTATAAACAATGTCTTTTACGAATCCCCACAAGAAAAAATCCAGACACGTCAAGTCTGGCGAACGAGCCGGCCACGACACATCTCTTCCTCCTCCCAATACACAACTGACACAATATCCCACTTATATAACGTGCGGGCTGGTCTTTTTATTGTATCTGAAGCGTGTTCTTTGGTAAAGCACTTTCTGTGCTTTTTCAGGTTTATGTTGCAGGCACTACTGTTATTACCTCAGTCTGTGTATAGATAAGTAGTGGACTTTGAGTAACGACTGACGTAAGTGCTCACGCAGTAAAGAGGCGAAACGTGTGAAAACGGTGTTAAATCAGCTGTACATACAAGTAACGTTGTGCATTAACGCAGTATAGGCCCAGAGATTAATAGAGAACGACAGTTTTATATTGCGATTCGTGTTCTGGTACTTGTACATCAAGGTCTCGGATCGCCCAGGCTACTAGCAGGCCATCTGTTCCTCGAGTCATGTGTCACGTCATGTCCGCAGCGGGAATGTAACACGCATCCACTGTGCGTTTGCGTGTCCCACATGACAAATGCCGTCCAGCGGCGTCCCCCGCGTATAACTTATCCAGTATGTCCGAGGGGGCCGGCGGAAGTCGATGGAACTGTGCCAACAGCGGGCGAGCGGTGGTCGGCAGTGTTTCGGGCAGGCGACCAGAGTTTCCGATTGAGAGGGTGCCGGCGCCGGCGAAGTTTGGCCGGCGGCGGAGGGGGGAATTGTTGAGTTGCAGGAAGGCTGGGTTGCTTGCCGCCTGTGCGACCGTACTCTGCTGCGGCCACGGCGCAGGCGCCGGGTTCACACGGCGCTCCCGTCCCAGGGGTCCAGTTGAGGCGCGGCCGTAGCTTTCTTCACTGGGGTCCAGCGGAACTTTATACTGATCTGTTACAGGCCACTATTAGTGTGATACTGGAAGGAAGTTTGGGTTTGGGGAGAGGGGTTAAATATTGTACAGGAAGACCAAGGCCTAAGTACAGCAAGCGGTTTCAAATGTATGTATTACTCGGAGATAAAGAGGCTTGCGCATTATAGAGTATCGCTGCATCGAACAACTTTTCGGACTGAAGAAAACAGCAACGATATTCTTTATTTTATTTTACTTCCTTACTAATGATCTCATATGGCAACAGCCTTGCCGCAGTGGATACACCGGTTCCCGTGAGATCACCCAAGTTAAGCGCTGTTGGGCGTGGCCGGCACTTGGATGGTCAAGAATACCATCATAACGACCGGGAGAGCGGTGTGCTGACCCCACGCCCCTCCTATCCGCATCCTCCACTGAGGATGACACGGCGTTCGGATGGTCCCGGTAGGCCACTCGTGGCCTGAAGACGGAGTGCTACTAATGATCTCTTGCTATTTAACTTTACTTCTGTGACAAAAATGCATTTATCACTCATGCATTAAATTTCATGCAAGAAGGGAAAGAAGAAAAAAAGAAAAAAAAAAAACGACTCAGCACTGTGGAATTATCCAAATGGGATGTTAATCGGTACTTGTGATGTGCATATAGCGACAAAAAAAATTACGATTTCAGAAAAATTGGATGATTTATTTGAGAGAAAGAGCTTCACAAGCTGAGCAAGTCAGTAGCGCGTTGGTCCACCTCTGGTCTTTAAGCAAGCACGTATTCGGCTTCATAATAATTGATAGGGTTCTTAGATGTTATCCCGAGGGAAATCGTGCGAAATTCTGTCCAGTTGACGCGTTAGATCGTCAAAACCCGGTGCTGGTTGGGGGGCGCTGTCGATAATGCTCCAAACGTTCTAAGTTGGGGAGAGGTCGGGAAACTTTGTTCGACAAACAGTAGAAACACTCGTTTGCCGGCTGGTGTTATATTCCTGAAATAGGGTCCCGGGATGACTCGTCGTGGACATCAAAAGGTGACGTAGAATATCGTCGACTTACCGCTGTGCCCTAAGGGTGTCGCGCATGACAGCCAAAGGTATCCTGCTATGCATTGAAATGGAACCCCTGACCATCACTCCTGGTCGTCGGTCCGCATAGCGGGCGACGGGCAGGTTGGTATCCCATCTCCGTCTGGGGCGTCTCCACACAAGTCTTCACTGGTTATCGGGGCTCGGTTCGAAGCGGGACTCATCACTGAGGACAAATCTACTCCAGTCAATGAAGTTCCAGGCTGAAGAATTGTCTGGAGACGCCCAGGACAGCGATGGGAGACGAACCTGCCCGCCGCCCGCCATGCAGGAGTGATGGCAGGCGCTTCCATATCATTACATAGCAGGACACCTTCGGCTGTCCTCCGTGGCACCCTTACAGCACAGCAGTACGGCGATGATATTCTATTCATACAATGAAGGCTTTCACGACCGAATGTTTCAGCTGCCGATAATTCTTCCGGGTTGTATGGCCGTGGTCCATGGAACTCTTCTATCCCTGACGTTTCGTCCAAATCTACGTTGGACATGTTCGGAGGTGCTCCTCGTTGTGCTGAGTAGCTTTGGACGAAACGTCAGGGATAGAAGAGTTCCATGGACCACGGCCATACAACCCGGAAGAATTCTCGGCAGATGATACTCTTTGCCACGTTTTGTTGGTCTTCATAAGCCATCCTGGGTTTACATTCCAGCAAGGTAATAAATAAATCATCAATTTTTTCTGACATTGTAATCATTTGTTTGTATGTATACATCACGTCTACCATCTTTCGTCCCATTCGGATAGTTCCTTCGTGGTGCGTCGTTCTTTTTGTCTTACAGTCTAAGTTATTGTTAGCAGGATTGTAATGCTGTTTGTCGCAAATGTTAATCATTAACGTACAGTCAGCTACAAGGTTATTAGCAGTTTTCTAAACCATAGATTGTGACCAAACTCATGCGATATCCCACCAATAATGCAGATCGTACACTCTGACTTGGCCCCTGAACGGGGATTGCCGTGAGCGAGGGCAGTGGATCGGCCCGCAGTGCATTATCTGTTGGGATAGGCCTCGCCTCCTCCCTCCCTGTACAGGGTTCATGCGTCGCTAGATGGACTTAATCTGCCTGCGTGTTTATAAATCATATCTAAGCTGCACTCGAATCAACAATGACTACTGATTGCTACTGTGCACAATGTTGTTGCGCAGCAAGGTTTAGAATCTGCGGTCTGTAAACTTAACAAACCTTCAAGTAATGTTTGAGAATAATTGTACTTATATCAGTGCGTGTTTGGTTTACTTGTACGGTACCACCATCCGGGAACCTCTGCAATTCGTTTTCATGAGCGAGTTTGCGAGTATCGTAATATGTCAGATAAATAACCGTATCTTTCGATTGCTTTGACTTTGAAGCTCATATTTATTACACCGCCAAGCGACCGTAGACGTTAGTGTGCAACATAAATTTCAATTTGGTACGTCAACTCATTCCTGAGAAAAAGGGTTTTTAACAGACAGACGGACAACAAATTGTTCCTATAAGAGTTCCGTTTTTACCGATTGAGGTAGGGAACCCTCAGTATGGGTAGTTTTTAAACTGTTATTTCTAGGAAACATTCCTGTGCGATGTCTTTTATCTAAGATATTCGTGCCCATATAGTTCTACTAATTAATGGAAATTCGCATATGTCATCCAAACCAAACTGACAATCACAGCTCCTTTTTTTTGTTTGAGTCCTAATCTGGAAGGGTATAACGTATGCAACTAATATACCGTATAAAGATATCTCTGCTGGTCTCTGTAGCACAGCTGACTACATGGTGGTGGAAGTTGTTTCATCTCCAGCCTATGACCGGTGATCTTTCCCGCAGGATGTCATATATTGAGGAAATGTGACGCCGTTGATGGGCGTGTGAATCTCGCTTTATCCCTTGAGACTATGTACCTTACCACAGTAAAACACAAATACAGTGTTATACTTCATCATCTACACGACACATACACTGTTCTTGGCAAGTTATGTGAAGGGAAGAAGGCGCACTTGGTCTCATTACTGCCCCAATATTCGTGTTCGAACGAAAGATTAGAGAATCTTGTCGTCTTGCGGTTTTTCTTGTCAGATTTCAAGACGTTTCCTTATATTGACAAAAAAACAAGATATTTCTTTCACTGATATGTTGGTGTGTAGGGAGGAATAATGAGAAGCAAAATAATCCGACGAAAAGTTGCTTGTAAACACGCTTGTATTTATTACATTATACTTCAGTTTCGGGATATTCATTTCAAGTGAACACTCTTTTCCACCACATAAATATTCGATAATCAATGTCTTCATCCGCAACGTGTGCTTGAACTGGCAGGTCTTAGCTGTCTACATTCCCCATGATGTAGTACATGTTGACGAAGAGATTAGCTTCGGAATACCACACAGTTCCCGTTGGTGATAAACGGCGCTTCTCGTAGCAATAAATAGCTCACCATGAGGACGTTGGAATACCGGTGAGAGAGAAGGTGCCGCCGAAGATGAGAAGCTGCTGGTTCCCTCCAGCGTTGTTCATTCACCGTGGCATCTCACACGGGCACGAGTGTCACAGCTAAGTAACGACCACCTGTCTCAGCTAACAGAGTTACGATCTTCCCTCGCTGAGACGGACGGCCTCTGCTTTCATTGTAACGAAAACATACTGTTCCATTCAAAACATTTCTCTCTTCTACATTTAGATGATTAACTCTGCAATTCATGCTTTAATGTTTGGCAGAAGATTATGGAACCATTCCCTCTCGACCATTCCACTCTTGAACTGCACGTAGGAAAATTAACACCTAACTCTTTTCGTTCGAGCTCCGACTTACTTTATTTCGGTGGTCTTTCTTTCCGTGTTGGCGGGAAGCAACGAAATATTTTGGCATATGGAGGAGAAAGTTAATAACTAAAATCCGTGCAAAAATCTGTTCTCTATTTCGCCATAATACAAAACGAGACGGCCTTCTTTGAACTTTTTTGACGTCCTCCGTCGAACCTATCTTGTAAGGATCCCATATAATGCAGCTGTACTCAAGAAGGAAACGGACAAGCGTGGTGTAAGTAATGGCTTTAGCAGATATGACGTATCTTCTAATTGTTCTGTTAATGAAACGCAGCCTTTGGTTCCTCTTCCCCAAAACATTTTTTAAGTGATGGTTCAAGTTTAAGTTGTTCGTAATTATAATCACTAGGTATTTAGCTGAATCGCCATCCTTTACATTTGTCTGGTTAAAATACTGAGCTCTTACTTTGGGAGCTAAATACGTGTGTCGGCTTAGATGCTCTATGATTGTCCTATTTGCAAGGAAGGAACATGGCTTAGGGATAGAGAACTTACCGATGAATCTTCTTGAGATATGGCACTCAGATCAAGAATCACTAAGCTCTCAACGCTTTTTGTTTGTTGACACGCCGCTGTGTGTTTTTGGTTTAGGTACGCTCCACGGCGACATTATCAGCGCAGTTTTATCCATAATGAATGTTAGAGGCAACCTTATAACCTAATTCTAGAAAATGTCTGAAGAGGAAATACACCATGTAGAGGCGATTAAAAAGTTTACGTTCTAAGGCCGTACAGTTCAGAATCGGTTTGCAAATCACGCAATATCGCCGTGAACATTGATGCAATCATCACACCGATTCACCAGGTTGAAGATACCCGGTTGGAAAACACCGTGTCCTCCTGTGTGAAGACGTCCGTAACTGCCTGCTTCACATCCTCATCCAACAGTTATCATTGACCCTTGGAGGTCCTTTTTTTAGGGGGCCAAAGGCGTGATAATCGCATAGGGGAGAGATCAGGACAGCAGCGCGAGTCCTCGAGTGTCTCCCACGTGAGTTGACTGACCTCCCATTTCGACCGGCGTCTTGTGTCAAATCGCCATCGGCACGGAACTTGGCGCACCGCTGCACAGCGGTCTTTTTCGATAGACAGGCTGCCCCTTACATATTCTTAATTCTTCCATGGATGTCTACCGATGTTTGTCCTTCGGCAACCAAGAAAAGAATAACAGCACGTTGATCCTGTATGGACGCGTTTGGTAATAACTTCGCCCTTTAGCATACGCACTTCGGAAAGACACGGATGTACACTAATCCTTTGCCAACAAATCTGTGGTCACATTCCCGTATCGGAGTCGTGCGAAGCTGTATGTATGCTGCAGCAACATCCCCAAAGGCAACTTTTTTTTTTACTCCTGTATTTATGTTTTTGCATTAAAATTTCGTGCAGGCGGAACTAATCGTCAGACCAACTGCATTCTTTTTCATGCATGCTTTTCTACTCGTCTAGAAGCGTGCCTGTTTATATGCTGTATGCTGTAAACAAAGATTCGACCAAATAACTGAATGTACAGAACATGGACTATGTGATCAAAAGTATCCGGACCCCCCAAAAACATACGTTTTTCATATTAGGTGCATTGTGCTGCCATCTATTGCCAGGTACTCCATATCAGTGACCTCAGAAGTCATTAGCCGTCGTGATAGAACAGAATGGGGCGCTTCGCGGAACTCACGCACTTCGAACGTTGTCAGGTGATTGGGTAGTACTTGTGTTATACGTCTGTACGTGAGATTTCCACACTCCTAAACATCGATAAGTCCACTGTTTCCGATGTGATAGTGTAGTGGAAACATGAAGGGACACGTACAGCACAAAAGTGTACAGGCCGATCTCGTCTGTTGAGCGACAGAGACCGCCGACAGTTGAAGAAGGCCGTAATGTGTAATAGGCAGACATCTATCCATACCACCACACAGGAATTCCAATCTGAATCGGGATCCACTGCAAGTACTATGACAGTTAGGTAGGCGGGAGGTGAGAAAACTTGGATTTCATGGTCGAGCGGCTGCTCATAAGCCACTCATTACGCCGGTAAATGCCAAACGACGCCTCGCTTGGTGTAAGGAGCGTAAACATTGGAGGATTGAACAGTGGAAAAACGTTGTGTGGAGTGACGAATCACGGCACACGATGTGGCGATCCGATTGCAGGGTGTGGATATGGCGAATGCCAGCGTATGTAGTGCCAACAGTAAAATTCGAAGGCGGTGGTGTTATGGTGTGGTCGTGTTTTTCATGGAAAGGGCTTGTGCCCCTAGTTATTTTGCGTGACACTGTCACAGCACAGCCCTACATTGATGTTTTAAGCACCTTCGCCGCGCTGGATTAGCCGAGCGGTCTAGGGCACTGCAGTCATGGACTGTGCGGCTGATCCCGGCGGAGGTTCGAGTACTCCCTCGGGCATGGGTGTGTGTGTTTGTCCTTAGGATAATTTAGGTTAAGTAGTGTGTATGCTTTGGCACTGATGCCCTTAGGAGTTAAGTCCCATAAGATTTTTAAAAAAAATGTTTAAATGTGTGTGAAATCTTATGGGACTTAACTGCTAAGGTCATCAGTCCCTATGCTTACACACTACTTAATCTAAATTATCCTAAGGACAAAAACACACACCCATGCCCGCCGGGACCAGCCGCACAGTTCGTGACTGCAGCGCCCTAGACCGCTCGGTTAATCCCGCGCGACCCATAAGGTTTCACACTTAGTTGTTGTTAAGCACCTTCTCGCTTCCCACCGTTGAAGAGCCATTCGGGGATGGCGACTGCATCTTTCAACAAAAAAATGGTTCAAATGGCTCTGAGCACTATGGGACTTAACTACTGTGGTCATCAGTCCCCTAGAACTTAGAACTACTTAAACCTAACTAACCTAAGGACATCACACACATCCATGCCCGAGGCAGGATTCGAACCTGCGACCGTAGCGGTCACGCGGTTCCAGACTGTAGCGCCTAGAACCTCACGGCCACTCCAGCCGGCATCTTTCAACACGCTCGAGCACCTGTTGATAACGCACGGCCTGTGGCGGAGTGGTTACACGGCAATAACATCCCTCTAATGGCCTGGCCTGCAAAGAGTCCTGACCTGAATCCCAAAGAACACCTTTGGGATGATTTGGAACGCCGACTTAGTGCCAGGCCTCACCGACCGACTTCGATAGCTCTTGTCTGTGCAGCACTCGGTGAAGAATCGGCTGCCATTCCCCAAGAAACCTTCCAGCACCTGATTGAACGTATATCTACGAGGGTGAAATCTGTCATCAAGGCTAAGGGTGGGCCAACACCATATTGAATTCAAGCATCACCAATGGAGGGCCCCACGAACTTGTAAGTCATTTTCAGCCAGGTATCCCGATACTTTTGATCACAAAAATTTACAATATCTGAAAGTTCCGAGTTTTATCGACACCGATGTATGATATAAACAATAATTCGACGAAATAACTGAATATACAGAAAATACAATATCTGGAAGTTCGGAGATTTATTAGCTTATTTGACACCAATCTATGATATAAACAATAATTCGAACAAATAACTGAATATACAGAAAATGTAATGTGAAAGTTCCGCGATTTATCAACTAATTGACACCGACATAACAATTTCTGTGTTAGATAATCTTACATAATCCCATAATTTTTCAGTGTTCGACGATATTTTCAACGTGTTTTTTACTTCACAATTTTATAATTTCAGCGCACTTCAATATGTGTTATTGAGCGAGGTGGCGTAGTCGTTAAGGCATTGCACTGGCAATCGGGAGGACGTCGGTTCTGACCCTCCTTATTTAGGTTTTCTGTGGCTTTTCTAAACAGTTTACGTAAAATAATGAAATGAATTCTTTCAGAAGGGATTAAACCGATTATCCTTCCTTAATCCGAGTTCCATTGCTAATAATCTCAGCGTCGACGGGACCATAAGCGATACTCATCCATCCCTCCTTCCCATCTGTAAAATATTTACTTCTGAACCGAAATTGCCTTCTGCTGTGATGTTAGTCCGGTTTTGAATGTTAGTAACCGTTTTTGTGTGTCGTTGAGAGGTCATACATTTTTCATTTCTTTGACGAGACTGCCAGAGGAGAACATAGATCACACACAAACTTATAATGAAGAGTAAAAGTGCGCGGAATTTTCTGCGCCAGCCGGTGGTGTTGCAGCCGGCAGACTGTACCCTCGCTCGCCGGAGGTCTTCCCATCGCGCGCTTTAATGACGCCCATCCCAGTTTTACGGCGGCGTTTAGCCGGTGTAATTGCATGGCGAACGGGGAACCTCAAAGCTGTGCCTGCGAAGCCAATCTCGCGAGAATCGGGCTCACACGTGCGCGATCCGTCGGAAGCGTAGGCGTCTCTTCATACGCCGCTAATGTCAAAGCTCCACAGGCGAAAACCTAAATCCTCTCTACTTCATTTGCGCATGTCTGTCCAAGCAAAGGAACGGAAATTGGGGTTTAACGTCCCCTCGACAACGACTCCAGCGGAGACGAAGTCCGAGACTGGCTAGTAAAATGATGGACAAAGAATTTGGTCGCATCCTTTCGAACGGAGCAACGTAGCATTTCCGTGAAAAGATATGGGGAAACAACGGACAACCTAAATATGGCTCCCCGGATAGGAATTTGAAGTAATAAATCATTTAGTATTCGACCGCAACGTTTCTACCACCCATGTAATGTTATACAACTTTATTTTGACAAGTTATTTCGTTCAGGAGTGATTATGGTTGGTTGATTTGGGGTAAGGGACCAAACAGGTCATCGGTTTAGGGAAGGATGGAGAAGCAAGTCGGCCGTGCCCTTTCAAAGGAACCATCCCGGCGTTTTTCTGAAGCGATTTAGGGAAATCACGCAAAACCTAAATCAGAATGGCCGGACGCGGGTTTGAACCGTCGTCCTCTGGAATATGAATCCAGTGTGCTAACAATTGCGCCACCTCGCTCGGTGCAAGCAACTATTATGACTGAAGTATGTGAACCCAAGGGCTTCGGCGCAGGGTCGGCATGGTTGTTAACGGATCTGGCTGGCGTGGTTAGTTTACCAAGTGGCCGGTTGCACCTTCCTGTCGCTAGGCCGTTACCTCCAAGCTGTCAGCGTGTAGTGTTATTCAGGGGGAAGTGAGAGAAAGTTTTCTAAATGATAGCAAATCGTGTAGCTGATGCGGAACTTGGTTATCAACAAGGTATTCACCTAGTGAGATGTGGGAAAAAACTGCATGAAAACCACATCCAGGATCGCCGGTACACCGATCCAGATTCGGAGCGCCCCCCCCCCCCCCCCCCCCTCCTCCCCCGATCCAACAAGCGACGCTTTAACACGGATGGCTGTGCGGACGGATAAGTGACCACATGAAACTTAACCGTGGGAAACATGTCGTAACCGTATCAAGAATCCAAAGAAATATTATTCTCAAGAAGGTGCGTGTGGGACTACCTCAAACGATAAATTACTGCAAAACCGAGGCTGTGTCCACTGAACTTATTAATTCGGAAACAAGATGGATATGATAATTCGGCAACGAAGTACGTGTCATTGGCTCTAAAAAGGGAAATTCAACAAAAGCAGACATACAGATACGTTGTTAACTAACCTTTAACAATTAATAAATTGAGACCACCATCAGACATTTAAGAAATGTACTACTCGGAAAGGAAAACCAGATTATGTATAATCTCAGTGCACTCTACACGTGTCAGTGGAAAGACAGATACAGACAGGTAGAAATACAAGTAAACTGCAGAGAATGAAGACAAATTTATTATTTTGATAGCTTAGGGGGATCATTGTTTAAGAAAGGTCAGATTTACCTCGCTCCTATTTTCTCCTGTAAGTGTCTCATCTTTTCTTAGACCTCTGAAAATCATTTGTGAAAAATTTCGAGATGCGCCGTGATTCAAAATCCACGTTAAATTGTAAGTCGTCGTCTTAGTGGGTTGGAAAGTCAGTGAAAAGGTTGGCGGAACGCAGCGGCATACCACCGCCAATACGAGACCATGCTCGGTAAAACAATACGCCGTTCAAACCAATATTCGGTTTGAGGGCTGCTTTACCTATACAGTTCTGTGTGGGTGTAACGACACAAATAAAATAGTAGTGGTCATCACAAACATCCACACAACATCTCAGATGACACAGTGTGCAGGTAATTGTCAATATCAATGAAATTCTCCAACAGACGTGTAACGAAGATGTTATTTTATTTTGACAACAACCAGTTTCGGCATTCCGCTGTGCTATCTTCAGGCCCCATATACATCTCTCTGAGTAAACGAGAATGCCATACAGTGCCATATATCCCTGGATTTCGTGAATTCAAACGGTTTCACAAATGCTTCTTTGGAAGACTTGGTAGTAACTGAGCACACCTGTAGTCAACGTGGTCAAAATTAGTGAGACTATCTTTGACCACTTTCGTGGACTACGGTGTACTCAGCTGCTACTAAGTCTTCGAATGAAGATCTTCTGAAACGGTTTGAATTCAGAAATCCAGGGATATGTGCCACTGTATGATATCATCGTTTACTTTGAGAGATGTATATGGGGCCTGAAGATGGGATAAGTGGAATGCCGAAACTGGTTGTCGTCAAAATAAAATAACAACTTAGTTACACGGGTGTTGGGGAGTTTCATTAATACTGACAATTACTTAACCAGCTAATGTCCCCTGTCCATGACGGATCAACTGAGATACAATATGTAGGTCGCCCGCGGAAGATTCACTTAAAGGAGCCCACAGCGTTTTACACAGAATTTCTGAGTTGGCCCGTTATAACGGACTGGTATTCGTTGTATGTTTCGCTGTCGCCATGCGCTCACGGTCTTTACCTACCTCTTCGACCATTAATTTAAGCGGCGCCGGTAGTTTGCGTACAGAAAACAACTTTCCCGGTGTAATTACCATTTTAGCTACGCTGAGGGCGTTCGAATCGAAGTGAAATTGTATTTCTGGTAGTCTACTGGCAACGGCTACGCAGTAAAGCACGTTAATTCAAAATAAGCTATGCTCACGTTTTCATCCGTTATCATGTAACTCGGGCGCAAATATATGTCGCTACTGCTGTAGCGTGTTACAACATTTTCTACCTACGTGTCAGACACATCTAGTACTTCATTCAGGAAGCAAAATTGGCAGCCATGAAGCTATTGAGCGATTCATTACATCGTATCGTCGTAAAGGTGAAGAAGATTTACCGTTGCTGCGAATATGGAGTGTGCTCACAGGGGCGCACGCCGTAACAACCGTTCCTCCGGGGCCCTGTGCTAAGGGCTTCATTAGGAGGAGGTGAAACACCAACTTGAGATAAAGCCGACTTTACGAGACCTGTTGATGGACACTCCTCCACTACAGCGCTGTATAGGAGCCACTACTTACCGCAACCCTCCCCCCTCCCTCCTCACTTCCACCCTCTCCACACTCCACCCCTTTTTCTCTCTCTCTTCTCGCTTCCTCGCCTCTCACTCGACACTTCCACACCTAAAATGGTCACAAGCGACGGTGTACATTTGTTTGAGGCAGGAGGGTTGACTTCTCTAGGAAAAACATGGAAAAATGTAAATGAATGAGAGTGTTAAAAATATCGGCAGTCTCACTGCGTGCACTTCCCGGATGTAACTACCACAGCCGGTGATATTCTCTTAGTATCATTAGGCCAATATACCAAACAAGAGATGATACGGTACATAATAAACAAATGCGTCATGATTATAAATTTGTTTTCAAAACCCTATTGAATACCCTAAAACCGCTTACCATCTTCGCAAAGAAACAGACATCCTAATAAAATCTGGAATTTTTGGAATTACGGGATGGTTGTTTTGATGAATCTGTTATAAGTGTTGCTCACTGGTTTCTTAGAATTTCATTCATGTTGCGACCTTTCAATTGTGCTGTTGGGAGAATGAATCACAATGGTTTCCAGTCACATTTCCTACGGATTGTTGTCGAATCGAACTCATCTGACAACGAGGAACGCTGTTACGAAGAGATATGACGCATAAAACATCCGCATGAAACTTTGGTTGGCTTTAAAATTTTATTTAGAACCGGAATCAAAACCGGGCCACCGTCGTTCGAGAGTAGTGGTCTTACCGTTGGAGAGAGGAGGATGTGGTGAAATGTGACTTAGCCACACCTTATGAAACATTTTTCTTCCTGCTTAAACAATTAAAACGTGTTGTTATCTTTCATAGGAATGTACGCTGCTGCGAATGATTCATCCTGTAAACATCATTCAACGGCATAAAATTCGCCACTTTTGTTGCTACACTATTTCATTTGCCAGCATGTTACTGGAGTTGACCTATTGCTGTGACTTATCACTTTGCAACCAGCGCTTACTTTAGTTCGTGCGTCCGATACCTCATGTCACGTAATATTGGCGACTACTTACTGAGGTGTAGTCGTTCTTTTATTTTTGACTGTCGATTTCTGAAAATTTCAGGCCATCAGTGGGTAATAAAACCTATTCAGCCATGTGTTCCATAACTGAATGAGTAGTCACAACTTTTCGGAATGAGTAGTCATAGGTTTTATGATCCACTGGTGGTCTGAGAAGGACAGAAGTCGATATTAAAAAATAAAATAACGAGAATAGCTGCGTGTTATATAATGTAATTCATTAAAGCTGTCGGACGCCGCCTACACAAAATATTTCATTTAAGCACTCATTCTCTTCATATTACTTCAGTTTGTTTTGGTATCATTCTCTTTTATGTTGATATGCCATAATGTTTAAATAATTGTAGACAAATGGAATAACTTTCTACAATAGGGGTTCAGAATTCGTGTTCAAATATGTCACGCTGGCAATGGGAATTACAGTTTAATGTAGATGAGTATGAATCACAAAATATCTCATTTTCATTTACATCTACGTACACACTGCGCAAGCCACCGTATGGCGCGTGACAGAGAATACCCTGAACCACTACTAGTCATTTCCTTTCCTGTTGCATTCGCTAACAGGGCGACGGAAAAACGACTGTTTGTATGCTTGCGTATGAGCCCTAATTTCTCGTATGTTATCTTCATGGTGCTTACGCGAAATGTATGTTGACAGCAGTAGAATCGTTCTGCTGTTAGCTCTAAATGCCGGCTCTCTAAATTTTCTCAGTAATGTTCCTCGAAAAGAACGTAGCCTTCCCTGAAGGGATTCCCTTTTTGAGTTCACGAAGCATCTCTGTAACCCTTGCATGTTCATCGAATTCGCCGGTAACAAAACCAGCAGCCCATCTTTGAACTGCTGCGATCTCTTTTAATCCGATCTGGCGTGGATACCAAACACTCGAGTAGTGATCAAAAATAGGTTGCACTAGCGTCCTGTATGAACCACACTTTCCCAAAATTCTCCAAATAAATCGAAGTCGACCATTCTCTTCAGAATCCTCACATGCTGGTTCCAGTTCATATCCCCCTGCAACGTTACCCCCAGATATTGAAACGTCGTGACAGTGTCAAGCAAGACATTACTAATGCTGCATCGGAACATTACAGGTTTGTTTTTCCTACAAAACGGTGGTTCAGCTAGTAGAAATTAAACTGAAGATGGCTTTTGTAGTTGCAGGTTGAGATCATTTTCTGGGAGAGCCTGATATCAGTGACAAACATGATTTGCACCGAGATGTTGATGACGGCGACAAAAAACCGAGAAATTTGTATTTTCAATGAGTCTTTACTGTTTTTATAAATTGTAAGATTCTGATTTTGTAGAAATGGGAGAGACGTGATTTGTGTCTCGGGTATGACTGTGATGGGCACTGCTTTCATTTACTTCATTCTGTATAAATTACCTATGCGTGAATATGTTTAAAAATGATTGAGATATATGTCTGTACCACAAAACTTTCCATCAAACCAGAAAATAAGTAAGTAAAGCAGAAGCGGTTTTTTCAAGTCATCAGTCTTCTGTCTGGTTTGATGCGGCCTGCCACGAATTCCTTTCCTGTGCCAACCTCTGCATCTCAGAATAGAAGTCGGAGGCGGAGTTCATGAAAATCAATTTTGAAGACAATCATTTGCCTCTGCTTATCACCACATGTGGGTATTTGTTTGCGTGGAATTAGTTTATACTATCATTCACACTATGTCCCCAATTATTTGCTGGATGTATTGCGATACCTGCCTTCCTCTACAGTTTTTCCCCTCTATAGTTCCCTCTGATATCATGTAAGTTATTCCGCGATGTATTAACAGTCCTACTATCCTGTCCTTCATTCTTGTCAGTGTTCTCCATATATTCTTTTCCTCTCCCATGCTGCGCAGAACCATCTCATTACTTACGTTAGCAGTCCACCTAATTTCCAACAATCTTCTGTAGCGCTACGTCTCAAATGCTTTGATTTTCTACTGTTCCGGTTTTCCCACAGTCAATGCTTTACTACCATACAATGCTTTGCTTCAAACGCACATTCTCAGGAATTTCTTCCTCAAATCAAGCCCTATGTTTGACACTAGTCGACTTCTCTTGGCCAGCCCTTTTTGCCAGTGCTAGATGAATTTTTATGTTCTCATTGCTCCGTCTGTCGTGGGTTATTTTGCTGCTTAGACAGCAGAATTCCTTAACTTCATCTACTTCGTGATTATCAATTCTGATGTTAAGTTTCTCGCTGTTCTCGTTCCTGCTACTTCCCATTACTTTCAGGGGAAGCTGTAAGTTCCATTAAATCGAAGTAGTATCCGTTATTTTATTTTTGAAGATTGATTTTGTATGTCTGATATATATACCCTCAGCCGCCTCAATCTTATACCAAAATTTTGGGGGTCGAAATGTTGAAATCGAATTGAAGATGAAAGAGTGAAAACAGCTGCAAAAATGGGACAAGGTTGGATAGTGCTGGGTGTTACAGAGTTAATGACCTAGGAGACGTTAAACGCTCCTTCCGTGCAGATCATCGCTTCATTTAGTGTGTGTTCCGTACTCTCGCACGTTCCTACAGTAGCGTGGCACGGATCCGGTGCCTCAGTTCCGCCATTCTTCGCTAATGGCGGCATCCGGCGCGGCAGACCGGTAGCGGATGCTGGCTTTTGGAGGCGGTTCCCGCGCGATCGGAGGAACGTGTGCCAGGTGGCGGTGGCGGCGGCAGGTAGCGGGTAGCTTCCGTGTCGTGCCGGAGCAGAATCAAGCCGTTGGCCTTTATGGCGGTAATCAGGCTGCGCGCTGCAGGCAATTTGCGGTGGCGCCCCGGCGCACTGCGGCCAGCGACGCGGCTGAGTAATTTCGCGCAGTTAACTTTTACGTTCTTAATTCCGACGCGCGCGCACGCGTACACACATCTCCTGGCCTCCACGGTCACCACTCAACTGCCATTGCTTCCAGAGCATTCACGTCACGGTTAGCAACCGAGCGGACCACTAGGTACACCGATTATACACTACCGCCCATTAAAATTGCTACACCAAGAAGAAATGCAGATGATAAACGGGTATTCATTGGACAAATATGTTATACTAGAACTGACATGTGACATGTGATTACATTTCCACGCAGTTTGGATGCATAGATCCTGAGAAATCAGAAGCCAGAACAACCACCTCTGGCCTTAATAACGGCCTTGATACGCCTGGGCATTGGATGGCGTGTACAGGTACAGCTGCCCATGCAGCTTCAACACGATACCACAGTTCATCAAGAATAGTGACTGGTGTATTGTGACGAGCCAGTTGCTCGGCCACCATTGACCAGACGTTTTCAATTGGCGAGAGATCTGGAGAATGTGCTGGCCAGGGCAGCAGTGGAACATTTTCTGTATCCAGAAAGTCCCGTACAGGACCTGCAACATTCTGTTGTGGGTTATCCTGCTGAAATGCAGGGTTTCGCAGCGATCGAATAAAGGGTAGAGCCACCGGTCGTAACACATCTGAAATGTAACGTCCACTGTTCAATGTGCCGTCAATGCGAACAAGAGATCACCGAGACGTGTAACCAATGGCACCCCATACCATCACGCCGGGTGATACGCCAGTATGGCGATGACGAATACACAGTTCCAATGTGCGTTCACCGCGATGTCGCCAAACACGGATGCGACCATCATGAGGCTGTAAACAGAACCTGGATTCAACCGAAAAAATGACGTTTTGCCATTCGTGCACCCAGGTTCGTCGTTGAGTACACCATCGCAGGCGCTCCTGTCTGTGATACAGCGTCAAGGGTAATGGCAGCCATGGTCTCCGAGCTGATAGTCGCTGCTGCTGCAAACGTCGTCGAACTGTTCGTGCAGATTGTTGTCTTGCAAACGTCCCCATCTGTTGACTCAGGGATCGGGACGTGGCTGCACGATTCGTTACATCCAAGCGGATAATATGTCTGTCATCTCGACTGCTAGTGATACGAGGCCGTTGGGATCAAGCACGGCGTTCTGTATTACCCTCCTGAACCCACCGATTCCATATTCTGCTAACAGTCATTGGATCTCGACCAACGCTAGCAGCAAAGTCGCGATACGATAAACCGCAATCGCGATAGGCTACAATCCGACCTTTATCAAAGTCGGAAACGTGATGGTACGCATTTCTCCTCCTTAGATGAGGCATCACAACAACGTTTCACCGGGCAACGCCGGTCAACTGCTGTTTGTGTATGAGAAATCGGTTGGAAACTTTCCTCATGTCAGCACGTTGTAGGTGTCGTCCCAACCTTGTGTGAATGCTCTGAAATGCTAATCATTTGCGTATCACAGCATCTTCTTCCTGTCGGTTAAATTTCGCGTCTGTTGCACGTCATCTTCGTGGTGTAGCTATTTTAGTGGCCAATAGTGTAAATTGAGTATTCAAACCGTTACGACATACTTTTCGTAATAACGTGTTTGTTTATCAACGACGACTCCCCGCTGTTGTTGCCACAGAGACTACATTTTTTTTATTTATTTACGAGTGTTGGAACTTCAGTAGCGGCAATTATTTATTTACAGCTCGTACAAAATAGATACGTGTTTGAAGGTTTTACTGACCTTCAGAGTAGTCACCAGCATTGTGTATAACCCGTTGCCAGCGATGTGGAAGTCGTAGGATACTCTTAGCAGTGCCAGTTGTGTGGACAGTTCGAGCGGCGCGGTCTATTGCCCGACGAATTTGTAGCCGTTCTGACGCGAATGCCGTGAAGTGTTTCCTCCAGTTTAGAAATCGAGTTGTTCTTACCAGGGCTTAAGTCAGGGGAGTGCAGTAGGTGGTATAGTACGTAGCAGCCCCATCAGTCAAACAAATCAGTAACAGCTTGCACTTTACGTGCTTTAGCATTGTCATGCAAAATGATGGCCAGGTCCTGCAGAAAGTGTCGTCACTTCTGTGTCCAAGCTGGTCGTAGGTTGTGTTCCAAAAATGAACAGAGATTAATTTCCTTAATGACATTTAGAATATACCGGTTATTTGATTTATTCCAACTCCCATGCTCGACATTTTTTAGGACAATGTGGGAATCCGATGCAATTAAACTGCAGTGAATATAAAAGCTCTCTTGGGTAATTTGTATATCTTTCGGATTTGAAACCGGGGACAAATATAAGCGCATCCAGTATTTTTCCTCTTGCGAAATTTTTGTTCCACGTGTGTAAAGATATGTGAAACCTGACCACCGTTTTGTGACGTAGAAGAGAAAGTTAGTTTTTTTTAAATGTATTTTTCCAAGCGATCCGTTTAAAGTAATACTATTTCGGTATTTGAAAGCTGAGTACATCTAAATTGTACTCTAGCATTACTAACAGATTGGAACATTTAATGTATGAAGTGATAAGATAATATATGTTGAAGCTAGAGCAGATTGCTGGATTCTTAATTCTTGCCGACCTGATACATTGAATTCTATCTTTCTTTTTATAGACTCAGCTGCCCTTAAATCCTATGCCTTGCATATAAAATTTATCAGCAAGAACTTGCTGTCGAATGTTAAAGGGCATCTGCCCTGCCCTCGATAAAAGCTCATTTCTAGGTGTCGATCGCATAGCTCCAAGCCGGCCGAAGTGGCCGAGCGGTTAAAGGCGCTACAGTCTGGAACCGCACGACCGCTACGGTCGCAGGTTCGAATCCTGCCTCGGGCATGGATGTGTGTGATGTCCTTAGGTTAGTTAGGTTTAAGTAGTTCTAAGTTCTAGGGGACTTATGACCACAGCAGTTGAGTCCCATAGTGCTCAGAGCCATTTGAGCCATTTTGCATAGCTCCAAGGCAGGTACCGATGGCTCTGAATTGTAGGGTCTCTAATTTAGCAAGGATTACCTGTGTAGCAGAGTGATAAAGTATACACGTATAATCGATGCAGGATCTAACAATGCCTAGGTACATATTGCGCAGGCTCTGATAGGCATCCCACTAAACACGAGTGAGTGAACGAATTATATTCAAACCTTATTCACATTTCTCCATCACAAATTCAGTTCTAACAAGATCTTACGAACTGGACGTCTTCGATTTTGTCTATAATTACAGGGTTTGTTTCTCTGACATCAGTTTACCTAAGCAATACGATGTCGTATCTAAAACATCTTTAAAGATTACATTTCTGGGTGCTGCTAAGTACAAAACATTTGTGAATTGACGTTATTGTCTGTTGCTGACTACGTAGGTTGAAACTGTGGTAATTGTATAGCCACTGGTTCGAATCTTGCTGGTAGCAACATGTGGATATTTAGATTGCTAGACCTAAGACAACGTGACACGTAGGAAATGAAGTTCCTTTGATCTGTGAGAGACTGCAGGAGAGAAGACAAAATAAGAAATAAAGAAATAAACAAGCAACTGGGGGTACAGCCATTACTTAAAAAGTAATCCAACTAAAAGACCGGAAAGAACATCATGTGCCACGCATGTCCCCTGAAATAATCTCTCAACAGGCGACGGAAATACAGTCTCACTGCAGGAAGAAGTATCGGAAGGCCAAGGAAGAGATAGTGAGATTGAAACGGGCCATTAGACCTAATCCTCTGTTGGCGGAAGAATTAGTAATTGGAACCAAAATATGTTTATCTTTATTGAAAACTGCTGTGATTCCATATTTGTTAATAAATATAGAATTTAAATAAAAGTATAGCAGTTGATACTAGCAAAATTCGATCCAGTGATTTTACGACTACAAATCTTTTACGTTACGTGCACGTTTCTCCGTTAACATACACGTAATTGATTATTCATGTTTACAAAATAGTTCTCATATAACAATTTCAAATCCATATGAGAAAGTCTGTGCGTAGTACAATAACACACAAAGAATTTTAAGTGTGACAAATCAAATAGAGGCACATTCCAAATTATTGTATCCTGGTTACTTACGTGTAATACGTTATTTTTTTCTTATAAATGCGTCACCGTTCTCTTGTTTCTACCTGACTACTCACATATTCTACAGTTTGTTCTAACGCAATGTTCTTTACATAAATATCAATAAGGCGTGCACCGACAGATCATTTATATCGAACAGAATACAATTAAATTTACCGAGCGCGTTTTGTTAATCAGTGTTCAGTAGTTCTGATTTAAACTGTTGTTCCACATCAGTTGTATTAAATTTAGGTGCCGACGACTGTATTGATAAATTACAAATATTTTGTGCTTTCCAGCACTCGGAAATTCTAATCTTAAAAGGTGATTTTTTTCGAGTTCTTTTGAGAATTGTGTCGTACAGTTTTAGAAAACTGGTGTCCCAGAACTGAGCATCAAATGTCGTAAATATGACGAATATGAAAGAGGGCCATTCCACAAGTTGCTAGTAAATCAAGCTTTCTACAGAAGGTCGCTTTACTGTCAGAACCGGCCGTTAAGTTGAACAAATTAATAGAGAAGTCAGAAGTCAGCCTCTTTTATCAACTGTGGAAGAAGTCCGTGTCAAGCAAGCGTGACTCGCGAACGGTAGATCCTTAAGTTCATCTATTGTGAACAGGAACACGGAACGGAGTAGATACCCTCAGAAAAAAGGTTGGTTCATTAGATATGCCGTAGAACTGCTAGTAGTTTCACTTTAAATCAGACTTTAAAATATTAAATAGACGCAAAGTAACTCCAAGGTATTACATGCTCACATTTCTTTTGTTTGATAACTTCGATTCTGTAAGAGGATTCTTAATAATTGCTGAGACGCCTAAACACTTACCTGCAAGCCATACGGCTTGTACATGATATAAATTCGGGTCTGTTTACTAATTTATTTGTTAATTAAATAAGCAACTGTCTTACTGCATAAATGACATACATTTTTTTCTTTTTTTAGGTACGTAGATTTCTTTTTCTTTCGACGCCCGAGTCCACACCATAACAGAAAAGTCGGTAAGTACGTATCCCAAGCATTGAATTTCTCTTGAGAGCATAGGATTGAGGTGTAAACGTTTATGCAGTCTGCTGTTTTACCGAATTTGCTGTTTTTTGACCGCAGCATATCCCTTATGATGTTTTCGACATTTATAATTAATTTAACTTGTCTGAGAAGCTGAGTCCTGAAAAGCATATTCTTCTTGGCATTTCCCAATCAAGTAATGTGCGCGCTATGTGATCGTGGCGTAGCCATTTATAGAGCTTGATTTGTAGCCGTATAGAAACCATTGGTTAAGCATACAAACGATAAACTGCTTCCGCACTTGCGGAGATAGACTATTCAGACGTGGCTGTAGCCTCACTCCGAATATTAATGCATCGGTCTTCTTTTGATGACGGTGACCCTTCAACGAAATGTATCTGCCCGTGGAGGCCAGTGGCCGTCTATTACACTTTCAATCAGATACTTTAATGGAACACACCGTTATTTGAGCTCGGTGCATTCGGCGCAAAATAGTCTGGAGCAAAAATGTAGACATGAAGAAGGGGCGCAAAGCAGGCTACTGAAATTCTGAAGCCGGGAGGGGGGGGGGGGGGGTTGGACTTCAGTTGTAAGAGATAAATATATACGTACTTCAGACATTTTGGAAGAACCGTATGTTACGCATTTTTGAAGAAGACTGCAGAATCACGGAGACTAAGCCAGTTTGTTACACTTTATCTGTCCTCCCCCCCCCCCTCCCCGCCCCCCTTTCCACCAAATCTTCATTGCTTTCACCCACTTTTTTATTATGCCTCGCATGCCAAAAAAATGGTTCAAATGGCTCTGAGCACTATGGGACTTAACAGCTGTGGTCATCAGTCCCCTAGAACTTAGAACTACTTAAACCTAACTAACCTAAGGACATCACACACATCCATGCCCGAGGCAGGATTGGAACCTGCGACCGTAGCAGTCGCACGGTTCCGGACTGCGCGCCTAGAACCGCGAGACCACCGCGGCCGGCTCGCATGCCAAGATTATAATAATAATTACTAAAATATAAAATCTTTTAGTGTAATAATATTAATTTGTGTACATCAGTGCTGAGTACATCGATGTAGCATAAATTCCAAGAAAAGAATTTTAGGAAAACAACCTACAGCATTTGAAAAGCATTCGTCTGAAAGTTTGAGCAGTACTTGCGTTGTGCACTTTATTTAATAACCGTAATGGCAAGAAATTCTCACAAAGTTTGACAACATCACAGTTTACGCAGTATAAAATTGAAGGGCACATCATCATTATCTGTGTTTTACTGTGCTGAATTAACGATTGTGAACAGTAATCTTTAGACTATACCATTGCGAGCGTGTAAATGTAGGAAAACTGCTTTTTCAGTCATCTCCTCGTACATTCGGGAAATCAGTGTTTCTGTTACTTTGTGCTTATTGGGTTGTAGAGAGAGAGAGAGAGAGAGAGAGAGAGAGAGAGAGAGAGAGAGAGAGAGGGAGGGAGAGGGAGGGGGGGTTTAGCATCAAGGGTTCTTCTCTTTTTCCTGTTGCATACTGTAGTGACTGACAATTCGCAGTTTTTCACAAAACACAACTTTTATTTATGCACGTTTACAAGGTTGATGACTGAACAACAAAAGAAAGGTAACAATAATGATGCCAGTAAAAGTCTCCTAATTGAGGCAAACAAAAGCTCCTTTCTAATTTTTCCACAAAGGTTTGTGGCACACACACACACACACACACACACACACACACACACACACTAGTAAAAGTCCAATTCAGAGACGAAGGCGTAATCTTCAACGGTCGAAGTTCACAAGGTCGCCGTCCGGCGTTAACTGAACTTCAGGGCTGGTTCTAGCCCCTAAATAACTGTCTCCAGCCAATCAGGTTTTGGCATAGTGATACTTCCTGCAGGCCGTGGCTCGAGCTCCCCCTGCAGGAAGTGGTGCTCGGAATGTCTGTATGGAAATACCCGGTGTTTACCATGGTGCTTTTTGTACCCCTTGGACGTAGACAACCCCGTCCTCTGTTGTGTAATATGGGTTGCATGCTCTCAGAGGCTACCTTGGCTCCAGCATAACACATACGGGACTTCCTGTACTCTGCTGGTTCTAGCTATGGACTGTTGAACCGTTGGAAACAGGTACAGTCAGTCGGTGGATGGGCACGTTTACCTGGCTAGAATGTTTCTGTGATCGGTGACGCCGAAAGCCCAACGAGGACAAGAAACTGACAAGTATCCTGTTAATTCTCCTGAAACACTTGCCATTTTTGACACTCTTAATGTTTTCGCTACTGTATTCTCCGAAAGTTGCCTGAGAAATTTGGAAATTGATAGACGTACAAATATACCACCAACCCCTCCACCCCCATCTCTCTCTGTCTCTCTCTTTCTGGTAGCACATCTGCATGTCCACCATGCCGGACTGTTACTGTTCGGATAAAACATCCACCAATCGTACACACTTATTCACTATTAGCGATTTCGCTATTCAGACGCGAGTGTCTGCTGATGGCCATTCCCCTGGTTAGCGGCTAAAAGCTCTGCTCGATACGACAGACACACATAAAGTCTTCGTATACAGCATGGACAAAATAAGACTGGCCCGTAAAATATTTCTTGCACCTTAAGATAGGCAAGCCAACTTACATTATCCTCACCCACGGCGGGTGACATGAAGTGAGTTGCCTGTCTTGAGGTGCAAGAAATATTTTACAGGCCAGTCTTCTTTTACTCAGTCTGTAGATCGGAAAGTTGTGCACCGTTTTGCAGACACAAAGCATGCACAATTATCACATGGAATGGTTTCGCTATTGTCGAGACCCGAAATAAACTCTAGAAAAATGACAATGTTATTTAGACATGGTGGGCAGATGTTGCTCGTTCACATAGCCGTAGCATCAGCGGGACTCTACCCAGGCAGACACATGTGCCACCGCTTTTTGCCTTCCAGTCCTTTTTCTTTGTCTGCATCCACAGCGATATTGAGATCCTGCGATTGAGGCACGCTGTTTTCGACACAGCACGCGTATGTGAGCGGTACACACACACACACACACACACACACACACACACACACACACACACACAGTCTGTTGTCTCTATCGCCGTGTATTCCGGCTGAGCGCGGCTTAGCTGCAGATTACAAACAGTAGGAGGCAGCAGCGGCGGCGGATTTGTGCTTGTCGAAACAGAGCTTCCGAGAACAGAGGCGGGCGGCGAGAAGGCTGCAGCACTGGATCTCGGCTCGGGCTTATCGAGAGCGCTGTCGCCTTGCCGGCTTCCCTCGCAGAGAATCAAGCGCGTGTGTCAACACAGGGTTTCCTCAGACACAAGCGGCAACCCCCCTCGTATTTTCTTTGTTTAGTCTGAAAATTGTAAAAGAAAGCTTCCTTTCGAGGTGTTTCCCACTCAAGGTTCGTTGTTAGAGTGCTACATAAGAAAAGACAGTGCCTGATTTATTTGCCAACTTTTTCCGACGGAATTCTCTCAAGATCTCGACGGCGATGTCCTAATGGAAGGTAGCTTACTGCAGTTGATCACTTCCAGCGATGCTTTCGTGAAGAGAGCTCTGTGGCTGCGTCTAGTGACGTCACGGCCCGAGCGCTAGGCAAAGGGCGACGGCGCAGTGTGTTTACATTTCACTGTCCGATCTCCAGTGTGGAAACTACGAGGGGTGAATGAAAAGTAATGCCTCCACCTTCGTTAATTGGGTTTGGATGGGAATATTTTAACAAATCAAACGGAGGAATAATCCTTAGAATGTGGTCTTTAATTACCAATATTTACTTTTCTACATAAGACAAGCCAATTGGATACATTTCTGCGAACGATGAACAAGTTTTCTGAAGCCATCACAGAAGAAGTTGACACTCTGTTTCCGCAACGACACAGTTCTCTCGGCATCTTCATCAGAAGCATAATGATGACCCCGCAAATCGTCTTTCATTATCGGGAGCAGATGGAAGTCAGACGGTGCTAAATCTGGACTCTATGGAAGATGTCGTACGGTGGGGACATTCAGTCTCTGAAGTTCTGCTATGGTTGCACGTGAAGTGTGTGGTTTTCCATTGTCATACTGCAGGAAAACATTTCCATTTTCCTTTCGGACCCTTGATAGCCGTCGTTTGTGAGTTCGTAGCGTTGTGATGCAACGCTCTGAAAAAAAAAAAAAAAAAAGGTTCAAATGGCTCTGAGCACTATGGGACTCAACATCTCAGGTCATAAGTCCCCTAGAACTTAGAACTACTTAAACCTAACTAACCTAAGGACATCACACACATCCATGCCCGAGGCAGGATTCTAACCTGCGACCATTGTGGTCGCGCGGTTCCAGACCAACGCTCTGAATTTATTGTTGCTCTACGATCAAGGAAGTCAACATGGATAACACCATTTGCGTCCCAGAACACTGTGGCCGTGATTCTTCCAGCTGAAGGCTGCTTCTTGAATTTCTTTTTCTGGGCGAGTCTTTCTGTCGATATTTCATAGACTTACGTTTTGTCTTCGGGTCGTAATGGTGTACCCAAGTTTCGTCTCCTGTCACAAGAGAATGGAGAAAGGCGTCACTTTCATTCTCGTAACGCGAGGGGAGTTCCTAGCGAATTTCAAGTCTGTGCGCTTTCGTTTCAGGAGTCAGCATCCGGGGTACCCATCGTGCAGAGATCTGCCGATAGCCAAGCAGAGCAATAATGCAATAATGTGACCCACACGTTCTTGCGAAATGCCGATTGTGCTTGCAGTTTCTCTCTGATACGACGATCGTCCTGAATCGATGTGTCAACATTTTGCTTGTGAAACTCGGTGGTCCAACTCTTTGTTTGTCACCCAGGTCAGATGTTCCCGTCACAACATCTTTAAACTTACGCGCCCAACGACGCACAGTACTCGCATCTACACAATCACCATAAACTGCTTTCATTCTCTGATGGTTCTCCTGAAGGGTGATACCTTCTGCTGTCAAGAATTCAATGACAGCACTTTGCTTAAGTCGCATTGACCGACCGTCTGCCCAGGGTTCTATACTTTACACTGTAACAACATAACCGTTCAATACTAAGGCTTTCCGCCAACTGCAGCCGCAGAGAAGAGGCTACGGAACAAGCCAGTACCTGCCGCGTACCAATGTTGCCAACTGTTGAAGAGTTACGAAGGTGGAGCCATTACTTTTCAGTCAATCCTCGTATGTCTGAGCAGTCACACATTGTGCATTTTACGGGCATTAGGTTAGAGATGCAGAGTTACTCAGAATTGGGCCTAAAAACTATTAACATTCTTAAGCAATATTGTTTTAAACATAACTAATCTTCAAGCTATTACTGAATAATTTTACTTCGTTATATGGCTTTTCTGATGCTTTGAAATTGATCGAATGTCAAAAATACATCTCTTCCGTCGCGGGACACAGAAAAACAATCAATCAAGGGGTAACACCATAAAAGAAAGAACGTACCTACACGAAAAGTAGCATTTATTTTTAAAATATAACTGATTTCTATCTTTTCTGATGAGTTCTTCGGGCGACATGGGTGTGATCGAAGAAACTTTCGGCTCCTTACGTTTCCTCCGAACTTATGCTGGACGTCTTCGGAGGTGCTCCTGGCGGCCCTGAGTCTTGCCAACTGACAAGTGTGGAGTCGCAGAGCGACATATTACTGTGTAAAGTGAGCGTGGTCAAGCTAAAACACCTGAAACAGGCTTTCGAGAAGAATCGCTATTCAGATAAAGAAATAAATAGGGTTCTGAAACCGAATAACAACAGGAAAAAGGAAAACAATGGAAGAGCACGTTTTCTCTCCCTTTTGTCAAAAAAAGTAACTGATCAGATCGGCAATATTTTACAGAAACATGACATAAACCCGCTTTTTAGAGTAACTAAGAATACATGTAACACATTCCGATCTGTAAAGGACAAACGCCCTCCTCTGTTTGCAGGTGGAGTATATAAGATTCCGTGTACTTTGGGAAAGAGCTTCATTGGAACTACCAAGAGAAGCGTAAATACAAGACTGAAAGAACATAAAAGTCTCTGCCGACCAGGAAAAACAGAAAAATGAACTGTAGCAGAGTGCTCTTCAGTCACGAAATCATGAAGTGTTTTCGAAACCAACATTTTATCTACTGTGACAGACTATTATTCACAACTATACAGAGAAGCCATCGAAATACATAAGCATAGTGACAATTTTAACAGAAAAGAAGAAGCCATGTAACTAAATTACATACGGACAATGGCTCTGCGGAATCTATAGATAAGCTTTATCCTTGACAGGCGACAATCGTAGTTAAGTTTTATCTCTGACAAAGATTATCTCTGCTGATTACGTGTAAGCTCGAAGACTCCCACTTTACACAGTATTTATATCGCTCTCCGAAGTCCGACTCATCAGTCGGCGAGTCTCAGTGTCGCCAGGAGCCTCTCCGAAGATATCCAGCGCAGCTCCGGGCGAAACGGGCGGGAAGACGCATCAGCAGCTATGACATCCAGTCCATCCAGTCATGAAAGCCTTCATTGTATAACTTGTATCTACTGTTGTTTACTAGGCACTTGATATTTCTTATAGAATAATTGGTTGTAAAAATGTTTTCCAAATTGTGACATATTTTTAAAGGTGATTCCCCCGTTGTTTAAACACTTTCCTGTGTCTTGCAGTGGTCAGGAACCAACTTCCAAAGTCATCATACATTGGTACTTCGAAAATTTTCCATGCCTAAACGAAAATTTGAAATACACCAGTTTTGATGCTGAAATATTCTGCCGTGTTAGGCCGCATCATAAATTATGATTCAGTGTATGTTAATTAATAAGCCTATTTGTTAATAAATATGTAATCAAAATAAAAGGAAAAAATGTTGCTACTAGCGAGATTCGAACCAACAGCTGTGCAGTTGCCACAGTTTTATGCTATGCACTCAGTTAACTGAGCTAACGTTATCACCCTTAAAAACTGTGGTAGAGAGTTTGTGTTTATTTGTCGTTAATTCTTTTTTTACCTGGTCATCATCCAGAGTTATACATTTTTCCCAGCGTTTCTTGACCTTCCGAATGTTATAGATTTTCCCATCGTTTCTTGACCTTCCGAATCTCTTGATTCTAGACGTCTGCAGAAGTTGCCTTAAACTTTCTTCCACTTCGTTAATGGCATGTGTTGTCCAATCGGCGACCTCGCAACGGTTTCTTCATTTCTGGAAACAAGAACAGTCGCTTCATGTGGGACCGGGAGAATAAGGCGGACCCAACAAGATCTCAAAGCCATATCCCCTCGTTTTGTCAACTGCAACTTGAGATGAATGAGCTGGTGCATTGTCAATCAGAAGACTAACGCCCCTGGAAGGAAAGAAGGAAGGAAGATTTAACGTCCCGTAGACACCTAGGTCATTAGGGACGGAGCAGAAGCTCTGAATGTTTCGAGGATTGTGAAGGATATCGGCCATGCTCTTTCAAGCTAACCATCCCGGCATTTGCCTGGAGCGATTTAGGGATATCACGGTACCGTAGATGAGGATGGCCGGATGCGGGATTGAACCGTCGTCCTTCCGAATGCGAGTCCAGTGTGCTACCAACTGCACCACCTCGCTTGGTCAAACGACTCTGAAGAGCATACTACGGCATTTCTTAATTAGAGCTTCTCATAACTTATCCAGAAGTTTGCTGTAGTACCTGCCGGTGATGGTTTTACCCTTCACGACGTGAACCTGTGAGGATGACTCCACGATACACCCAAAAAACTGAAAGCTTGACCTTCACAGCTGACTTTTGCACTTGGTGTGGAACCAAGTGCATAAGTCAGCTGTGAAGGTCAAGCTTTCAGTTTTTTGGGTGTGTCGTGGAGTCGTCCTCACAGATTCACGTCGGTTCAAATGGTTCTGAGCACTATGGGACTTAACGTCTGAGGTCATCAGTCCCCTAGAACTCAGAACTACTTAAACCTAACTAATCTAAAGACATCATACACGATTCGAACCTGCGGCAGTAGCGGTCGCGCGGTTCCAGAGTGTTGTGCCTAGAACCGCTCGGCCACACCGGCCGGCGGTTCACGTCGTCAAGGGTCAAACCATCACTGGACATGTACCAGTTTCGAAGTTCCTTTGCCACCTCACAAGAGTGTCGTAAGATGGGTAGTCATTTTCAGGAATAGCCAACACTTCATCATGGACCTGCCAAGCACTGTTACCCTTCAAATTCAGGAACTTTATCACACTATGTCCTTCAGTTTTCTTCATCTTACACCTCGATCACTTCAGTTAAAAAAAAAAAAAGCGAAAGAGAAAGAGAGAATCAACGTTATGCACTGAAGGACCAGTTATAACACTGATAACATATCATCAATGTCGCATAATAATTTCCGAGTGATAATTAGAACTCTACTGTACCCCCTCGTATGAAGACAAGCAAATCTTGAAAGAATTTGCATGCCACCTTCACAACTTCTCTTGTGGCACCGGTCCCGGCGGAGGTTCGAGTCCTCCCTCGGGCAAGGTTGTGTCTGTTTATCCTTAGGATAATTTAGGTTAAGTAGTGTGTAAGCTTAGGGACTGATGACCTTAGTAGTTAAGTGCCATAAGACTTCACAAATATTTGAGCATTTTTGTGGCACCGGGACTTAACTTAGGCTCTACAGAGTGATTCTGTTGCCCCTACCTGTGGGTTTTATGGAATCTACAACTCCCTCATTATCATCATATTCTCTCGATCGCTATGCGCAAATTATGAGTCCTACAGAAAAAATGAATAGGACCTTTATGTAGGAAATTTAATGTAGTTAAATTTTTATATTGGGAATTGTTTTCGCTAGAGGTCGTAGTTTTGGAATTATTCAAGAAAAACTGACTAAAGTGACCTTCAAATGCGTTTCTCTTGAATAACTCAAAAGCCGTGGTGTCCAGCGAAAACGTAGTTCAGTACAAAATTCTACTCCGTTAAATTTCCTACAAAAAGTACTGTTCATTTTCTTTCTGTAGGGCTATTAGTTTGTGCGTAGCGAGCGAGAGAATACGAAAATAACGCAGGTGGTGTTTGAAGGCGTTGCAGGTTGCATAAATCCCATAGGTTGGGGTAGGTGAATCACCAAGCATATCTCGCAGATGACACAAAGAGCTTTCGATAGCCGTTTCAGCGCTCCAGTGTTAACTGACGGAGGCAGCAGTGCCAGGAGACCGGAAGAGGCGAAGTGTTTCCCTCTGGGGGCGGATGCGGAGGCGGGCGTGGTCGGCCAAGATAAACGGTAGCCTTGCCGTCGGCGGCGGCGGCTGCAGGGCGTGTCTATCGCGCCATCTCGGCTGTTTGCGCGCCTCTCCGCCAGCGGAGGGCGCTCCAGCACGCGGCCGTAATAGCCGGCGCGCAAACTCTTTCGGAAGCGGCAGTAACAGGTGCGGGCGCCGTGCCGCCGCATCCTGTAGCCGACTTCGCCCTTGTCTGAGCTGCCCGTTAAACGTCTGTCTCTGGCAAGTTCGACCGATCAACCTAACGGACGGTGCTTCACTTTTCGCTGCAACAACAGATCCTGTCACTTAGCTCGTGAAATGAACGCCTACAAATATTCTAGGATGGCTCGCGCAGGTGTTAAGTAAGCAGTTTCCTTTCTAGACTGGCTGCATTTCCCCAGTATTCTAATAATGAACAGAAGTCTTCGCACCAGCTGTCTGAGTCTACGTGATCGTTCTCGTTCCATTCCATATGCTTACAAATTGTTACATTGACCGAATCCAGTTGTTACTCGTTGAGATTGTAGTCATAGGACACAAATTTTTTTCGTTTTGTGAAGTGCGCAGTTTTACATTTCTGAACATTTCAAATGAGCTGGAAGTCTTTCTTGTGTGCAGGGTCATTAGTAAAACAATATAAACAGCAAGGGTCCCAACACACTTCCTTCAGACACATCCGAAGTTGCTTCTACATCTGCCGATGACTCTCCGTTCAAGAGAACACGCTCGTCCTCGCTAGCAAGAAATCCTCAGTCCAGTCTCGAATTTGGCTTCATACCCCATACGATCGTATTTTCGTTAATGAGCGTAGGTGTGGCACAGTGTCAAAAGGTTCTAGGCGCTTCAGTCCGGAACCGCGCGGCTGCTGCGGTCCCATGTTCGAATCCTGCCTGGGCATGGATGTGTGTGATGTCCTTAGGCTAGTTAGGTTTAAGTAGTTCCAAGTTCTAGGGGACTGATGACCTCAGCTGTTACGTCCCATCATCTCAGAGCCATTTGAACCATTTTGAACATCGATGTTGTCGATAACCTCCTGAATGGCTCTTTTCAGATCAGCAGTGGTTCTGAGATTATCTGTACACCTTTTTTTAAAATATAATCCCACAAAAAGGAGTCGTATGTGTTCACATGCGGAGAACATGGATGCCAATTGAGGCCCACGCCTGGGGCCTCTGGGTGGTTGCCTCCCAGACCGTGTTCCTGTATGAATCAGGCCGCACGCCCGGGTTCCCGGGTTCGATTCCCGGCGGGGTCAGGGATTTTCTCTGCCTCGTGATGACTGGGTGTTGTGTGATGTCCTTAGGTTAGTTAGGTTTAAGTAGTTCTAAGTTCTAGGGGACTAATGACCTCAGCAGTTGAGTCCCATAGTGCTCAGAGCCATTTTCTGTATGAACCAGGCCACATATTGTGGTAAATATGTACGTGTGTCCAGTCCTCGTTTTCCCAGTTTAGAGATTTGAAAACCTTCTCTAGGACCGTTGAAGTATGTCTGATGGTGAGAAATCTTCTTAGCTGACTTCCCTTTTCAGTTCTAAATTTCTCTCCATACTGATGAAGTTCGAAGGAAACACTGACGTATATATCCTTCAGTACGATGACATAGATTAAATATAGGGTGTATAAAAAAAGAATTATCCGAATAAAAAAAATCATAACTGTTATGTTCTTTGAGATATGTACGTGAACGACGTACTGCTAGAAAGAGCAAACTCTCGAGTTTAGCGTGGGTCCCGCTACGTAGCAGCAGTGTACGCCCACTTCAGTTCTAGTAAACAGAAAGCGTTTTGTGTTCTACGTGTCGCCCAGTGCGAGTCAGTAATAACTGTTCAGCGTGACTTTCGTACTAGGTATGGTGGGATCCTGCTACAGCGCAGAGCATTAGAAGATGGCATGAACAATTCCGAGAAACAGGTTGTTTATGTAAAGACAAATCCAGGCCATTCAAGAGAGTCTGACACAGACGTCGAACACATCCGCCATAGTTTCACACGAAGTCTGCAGAAATCCGTTTGCCGTGCACCTCGACAGCTCAGCATGCTCCCGATGTCCGTCTGGTGTGTGTTGCGTCGACGTTTAACATGGAACCATACAAAATTCAGCTACGGCAAGCTCTTCGTGAAGGTGACAGACAACAACGTGTGGAATTCTGTAATTTCGTTCTTGGGTAGATGGAGGAAGACAGTTTTCTTCCACGCTTAGTGTTTAGTGACGAGGCAACACTCCATTTAAATGGAAAGGTGAACCGCCATAATGTGTGAATATGGGGTACGGAACAACGACATGAAGTTGTACAACATCAGAGGGATTCTCCAAAACGTAATGTGTTTTATGCAGATTCACAGGAAAAGTTGTATGGTACATTTTGCTTTGCCGAGGACACAGGAAGCACTTATCTCGGTGTGCTTGAGAACTTTCTTTTCCCACAGTTGGATACTAATTCGAACAAAAATGGCTCTGAGCACTATGGGACTTAACTTCTGAGGTCATCAGTCCCCTAGGACTTAGAACTACTTAAACCTAACCAACCTAAGGACATCAGACACATCCATGCCCGAGACAGGATTCGAACCTGCGACCGTTGCGGTCGCGCGGTTACAGACTGTAGCGCCTAGTACCACTCGCCCACTGCGGCCGGCTCTGATACGAACAACTTCAATTACCAACAGGATGGGGCACCGCCACACTGGCATCTGGGAGTGCGGAAATTTTTAAATCAAAGGATTACTGAATGGTGGATCGGTCGCACTGGACCAAATGATTCAGCCTTTCATTACTGGCCTCCAAGGTCACCGGACCTGACTGTATGTGATTATTTCTTGCGGGGGTTTATAAAAGACTCTTCTTTATGTACCTCCGTTACCAACAATGAATGAACTGAGACATCGCATAACAGCAGCTGTGGAAGCTGTAGCTCAAGACATGTTCGCTGCTTCGCTCTAGTGTGGGAACAAATTGAATACCGCATATTGAACACCTATGAAAAGGTATGAAAAAAAATTTTTTGGGTTTCCCGTTCATCAAAAAATAAAATTCATTGTGTATGTCTGTTAGTTTCAGAAATATAGACGTGCCAAATCGGATGATTCTTTTTGATTACCCTGTATATGTGAGAGAAAAAAATAATTTCTCGCTATCCTGATGAAGTTTAAGGGCAGCATAGACGTATAAATCCTTAGAGGTTGAAAGATTTGTGAGGGTAATAGTGTCTCGTGTGCTGCTCAGTGAAGAGAATCAGTGGACCAAGAACTAAACCCTGTGGGATCTACCACTTTACAATCTTGGCATCATCCTAATAGTATAAAAACAACAGTCGAATTTATAGTATCCGTTACCAAATTACATTTGATCCACGGAATGCAGGCAGAGCGCGTACCTATCAACTTACGTCCGTTGAGGGATAACCTGAAAAGCAAATCGGGAGTAGTTGCTTTATGCTGGGAGAATGGCGCAGTGCGCAGTACGGGAAGCAGGCGAGGCTGGTGCCTCCGGTCCCGGCCGCGCCACAGCCAGTGGAGGTTAGCGAGCGGGCCGAGGCGGGCAGCTGTGCCGTGGCCCTGCTGGCCCGCTGGCCGAGTGCCCGCCACGGCCAGAGGCACAGTCGGCGGCGGCTGGCGGGTGGCGGCTGGCGCGGACGCCACAGCGAGAGATCGATGTTCGGCGCCGAGCGGCCCGGGTCTGGGCGCCGTGCCAGATATGGACCAGCCGAGCCAGCCAGTTCCAGCCGCAGTCGATACTCGCTCGCTCTCCGCGTCCGACTCGGACGCTCGCTTCGCGCCACGCCGCGTCGAGACGCGCATTCGCCGTCTGGCAGCCGCGGCGTGAGCACCGTTGCTATTCTGCGCGTGCCACTGGAGGTATCGCTGACGCAGCCTGGCTGGCAAACGCCGCCCCAAGCTGTTTCGTATCCGGCATTACCTGCGTTTAAACCTGCCACTCTTTATTTCACGTGTTTCTTTTCGATTACAGCATTCCGTCTTATTTATCTTCAACTCTTACCCCCGACTTTCGACGATCTTCCTCATAATATCAAAGAAGTAAATTCCTTTCAAACTTTTAAAAGACATTTAATGGTCCACCCAGTACGCTATCTATTTCTTCCATATTCTTATCTGCAGCTCACCCCCCCCCCCCCCCCCCTCCATGCTTGTGACCACCACTTTTTCCTCTCCTTCGTCTGCAGTTCTGTATTCCTTATTGATAGCTATTTGCAATTTAAAGCCGGCCGGAGTGGTCGTGCGGTTCTAGGCGCTAAAGTCTGGAACCGAGCGACCGCTACGGTCGCAGGTTCGAATCTTGCCTCGGGCATGGATGTGTGTGATGTCCTTAGGTTAGTTAGGTTTAACTAGTTCTAAGTTATAGGCGACTGATGACCTCAGAAGTTAAGTCGCATAGTGCTCAGAGCCATTTGAACCATTTTTTACAATTTAAATTTCCTCCTCGTTCATTATGCATTTCGTTCCTGATGATTCCTACCTGTAACACGCTTCAAATGTCCTAAACTGACCAATAGTATTGTTATTCTTAATAACCTTTATTATTATTATTAGCTTTTAATATTGTTCTCATAATAATTATGTGAAACTAACTGAACCAGAAATATGCATAGAAACTCAGAATATTTTGTTATGTTGTTTGTTGCGTGTCTTTTCTGGTCCGTTGTAACAGGTGGCGTTAAGGCCCTAATCTGTTCAGGCTAAATTCATACATCCATACACTCTATGAAAACGGCTGTATGTGCATCTGTAGGTATCTACACCCCAACAAATTATTATCATTAAATATAGAAAGACCAACAAAAAAATATATAAAACTAAAATGTTATGCTCTATAGGGTCTTCTCGTCCTAAAATAAATTTAAGCCTTTTGACTTAAAAGTTAAAGTCAAACATGTATTAGTTCTACATCTGCCCCTAAACCACTGGACCGATTTCAATCTACCTTGATACTAATATCACTTACTGTCTGGAAAGAATCGTTTTGGAGATATGAACCACCTACTTGTCAAAGGGGTAGCGGTGGGGGTGAAAAAAAAAAGAAAAAAAGAAG
Organism: Schistocerca piceifrons; assembly: GCF_021461385.2. Taxonomy (NCBI): domain Eukaryota; kingdom Metazoa; phylum Arthropoda; class Insecta; order Orthoptera; family Acrididae; genus Schistocerca; species Schistocerca piceifrons. The sequence continues at coordinate 426,197,958 of NC_060142.1, forward strand.
TGTAGCTCAGGAGGCGCGGATACCCATACTTTATTTATTCAGTAGTTAACAATGAGAGCACATTATGAATTTCAACAAACCTTGCAAATAGTTTCAAACCTATACGAAACTCTTTCTCGCTGACAACCACCATAAATCAATGAAAGGACAAAAGTGTATCGCTTCTTGCATTTTCATCGTTCGTACGGTAGAATTACCGCATGAAGCACGACCTTTTACGTTATTGCATCTTTCCTACTGTATTAACAACACGTTTCGCAGACAGTAGTCACATATACCGCTGGCTGTACCTGCGAAATTACATCATTATATGACAGTTCAGGATATACGATATCATAAACATTGAGCCGCCTAAAAATAAAGTGCATGGAAAAATTCGCTAGAGATGCAGGTGAAATTTGTGTACAAAAACCTGTGAAATATGTTAAATATTTTCTTGAAATATATTTTACATGTGCGTACGGGTATAAAGCTCATCCTAAACCTATGGAACGATTGTTGCAGATGTTTGTTACGGTCTGGAAAGAAACACTGGGGGAATGAGACCCACAAGCCTCCTAGTGGGGTGCGGTGTTAACATGGAGAGAAAAAGGGGGGGGGGGAGGAGGGAAGAGACAGACAGGATGGAGAAGATGGACAAAAGGGAAGGGTTGATGCAAGTTGGCAGGGGGAGGGTAGAGGAGACAGAAATGGAAGAGGAGACAGAAATGGACAGAGAAAGAAATGAGGAGGAGATGGACAGAGGGGGAGGAGGAGATTGACGGAGGGGGAGGGAGGAGATGGAGAGAGGGTGATGGAGTAGATGGACAGGGGGGTAGGAGGACATGGACAGAGGTGGGGAGGGAATTAAATGACCCGAGTCATATCGCATTTGGTAGATGTTTTACAGTTTACCGCACAGACTGTCCTACCTGGACAGACAAAAGTAGTATAGGAAGACGTGGTATAATGTGTCGTCACTATGTCTTTTTTTGTCGTTACTTCCATAATTTCTTTTCTTACTTAAAACTTGCTTAGCACATACCTGACATGTCTTTCATTTATTTATCCATGTTTTCGTGCCTTTTTTAGGCCCCTTCTTTCCTCGATATTGCCTTTAATGCTCTTATTTTGTTTATTGCAACTCTTTCTTCCTTGTAATGTCCTAAGCGGTAACTCTTACGGAGTCTTCTACTACGAAAATTGAACAGAAATTCTGTAATGATTATAATCTGTGTCTTTTTATATCGGGGTATCACATTGCTGTTATGAAAGGGGCTCTTAATACCAACACTGCCATCTTCGTAAACATTTATCATCGTCTAACGTTAAAGTATAAAGCACAGTATTGATAATAGAACATAACCCTAGATGCATGTGAAATACAAAGAAAGTATCGTAATGAGCATTTACACAGGCGTAACTGTATTAATATTGGCAAACACCGCTACATCTAGATTTTTTTGTGGATGGTGAAAACAAGATAACCCCGCCTGCTCACTGGTAAAACTACCTACTGCGTCGTGGCGCTATACGGGTGTAACTACGAACCATTAATTGTTACATTTACCACCAGAATGCGCTGCTTTTTTTTATTAGATATTGGGGCTGCTCGAATTACTAGCACGGACCCACGGTACCACCCTAACCCCTAGTTGTAGTAGATTAGACGACATCGGCACAGTTGAAGACGGATCAACATAGAATAATGACTTAAAGTTCTAAGCTGGGTTGTTGTTGTTGTTGTTGTTGTTGTTGTTGTTGTTGTGGTCTTCAGTCCTGAGACTGGTTTGATGCAGCTCTCCATGCTACTTTATCCTGTGCAAGCTTCTTCATCTCCCAGTACCTACTGCAACCTACATCCTTCTGAATCTGCTTAGTGTATTCATCTCTTGGTCTCCCTCTACGATTTTTACCCTCCACGCTGCCCTCCAATACTAAATTGGTGATCCCTTGATGCCTCAGAACATGTCCTACCAACCGATCCCTTCTTCTGGTCAAGTTGTGCCACAAACTTCTCTTCTCCCCAATCCTATTCAATACTTCCTCATTAGTTATGTGATCTACCCATCTAATCTTCAGCATTCTTCTGTGGCACCACATTTCGAAAGCTTCTATTCTCTTCTTGTCCACACTATTTATCGTCCATGTTTCACTTCCATACATGGCTACACTCCATACGAATACTTTCAGAAATGACTACCTGACACTTAAATCTGTACTGGATGTTAACAAATTTCTCTTCTTCAGAAACGCTTTCCTTGCCATTGCCAGCCTACATTTTATATCCTCTCTACTTCGACCATCATCAGTTATTTTGCTCCCCAAATAGCAAAACTCCTTTACTACTTTAAGTGCCTCATTTCCTAATGTAATTCCCTCAGCATCACCCGACTTAATTAGACTACATTCCATTATCCTTGTTTTGCTTTTGTTGATGTTCATCTTATATCCTCCTTTCAAGACACTGTCCATTCCATTCAACTGCTCTTCCAAGTCCTTTGCTGTCTCTGACAGAATTACAATGTCATCGGCGAACCTCAAAGTTTTTATTTCTTCTCCATGAATTTTAATACCTACTCCGAATTTTTCTTTTGTTTCCTTTACTGCTTGCTCAATATACAGATTGAACAACATCGGGGAGAGGCTACAACCCTGTCTTAGTCCCTTCCCAACCACTGCTTCCCTTTCATGTCCCTCGACTCTTATAACTGCCATCTGGTTTCTGTACAAATTGTAAATAGCCTTTCGCTCCCTGTATTTTACCCCTCTCACCTTTAGAATTTGAAAGAGAGTATTCCAGTCAACATTGTCAAAAGCTTTCTCTAAGTCTACAAATGCTAGAAACGTAGGTTTGCCTTTCCTTAATCTTTCTTCTAAGATAAGTCGTAAGGTCAGTATTGCCTCACGTGTTCCAGTGTTTCTACGGAATCCAAACTGATCTTCCCCGAGGTTGCCTTCTACTAGTTTTTCCATTCGTCTGTAAAGAATTCGTGTTAGTATTTTGCAGCTGTGACTTATTAAGCTGATAGTTCGGTAATTTTCACATCTGTCAACACCTGCTTTCTTTGGGATTGGAATTATTATATTCTTCTTGAAGTCTGAGGGTATTTCGCCTGTTTCATACATCTTGCTCACCAGATGGTAGAGTTTTGTCAGGACTGGCTCTCCCACGGCCGTCAGTAGTTCCAATGGAATATTGTCTACTCCGGGGGCCTTGTTTCGACTAAGGGCTTTCAGTGCTCTGTCAAACTCTTCACGCAGTATCATATCTCCCTTTTCATCTTCATCTACATCCTCTTCCATTTCCATAATATTGTCCTCAAGTACATCGCCCTTGTATAGACCCTCTATATACTCCTTCCACCTTTCTGCTTTCCCTTCTTTGCTTAGAACTGGGTTTCCACCTGAGGTCTTGATATTCATACAAGTCGTTCTCTTATCTCCAAAGGTCTCTTTAATTTTCCTGTAGGCGGTATCTATCTTACCCCTAGTGAGATAGGCCTCTACATCCTTACATTTGTCCTCTAGCCATCCCTGCTTAGCCATTTTGCACTTCCTGTCGATCTCATTTTTGAGACGTTTGTATTCCTTTTTGCCTGTTTCACTTACTGCATTTTTATATTTTCTCCTTTCATCAATTAAATTCAATATTTCTTCTGTTACCCAAGGATTTCTACTAGCCCTCGTCTTTTTACCTACTTGATCCTCTGCTGCCTTCACTACTTCATCCCTCAATGCTACCCATTCTTCTTCTACTGTATTTATTTCCCCCATTCCTGTCAATTGCTCCCTTATGCTCTCCCTGAATCTCTGTACAACCTCTGGTTCTTTTAGTTTATCCAGGTCCCATCTCCTTAAATTCCCACCTTTTTGCAGTTTCTTCAGTTTTAATCTACAGGTCATAACCAATAGATTGTGGTCAGAGTCCACATCTGCCCCTGGAAATGTCTTACAATTTAAAACCTGGTTCCTAAATCTCTGTCTTACCATTATATAATCTATCTGATACCTTTTAGTATCGCCAGGGTTCTTCCATGTATACAACCTTCTTTCATGATTCTTAAACCAAGTGTTAGTTATGATTATGTTGTGCTCTGTGCAAAATTCGACCAGGCGGCTTCCTCTTTCATTTCTGTCCCCCAATCCATATTCACCTACTATGTTTCCTTCTCTCCCTTTTCCTACACTCGAATTCCAGTCACCCATGACTATTAAATTTTCGTCTCCCTTCACAATCTGAATAATTTCTTTTATTTCATCATACATTTCTTCAATTTCTTCATCATCTGCAGAGCTAGTTGGCATATAAACTTGTAGTACTGTAGTAGGCGTGGGCTTCGTATCTATCTTGGCCACAATAATGCGTTCACTATGCTGTTTGTAGTAGCTTACCCGCATTCCTATTTTCCTATTCATTATTAAACCTACTCCTGCATTACCCCTATTTGATTTTGTGTTTATAACCCTGTAGTCACCTGACCAGAAGTCTTGTTCCTCCTGCCACCGAACTTCACTAATTCCCACTATATCTAACTTCAACCTATCCATTTCCCTTTTTAAATTTTCTAACCTACCTGCCCGATTAAGGGATCTGACATTCCACGCTCCGATCCGTAGAACGCCAGTTTTCTTTCTCCTGATAACGACATCCTCTTGAGTAGTCCCCGCCCGGAGATCCGAATGGGGGACTATTTTACCTCCGGAATATTTTACCCAAGAGGACGCCATCATCATGTAATCATACAGTAAAGCTGCATGCCCTCGGAAAAAATTACGGCTGTAGTTTCCCCTTGCTTTCAGCCGTTCGCAGTACCAGCACAGCAAGGCCGTTTTGGTTATTGTTACAAGGCCAGATCAGTCAATCATCCAGACTGTTGCCCTTGCAACTACTGAAAAGGCTGCTGCCCCTCTTCAGGAACCACACGTTTGTCTGGTCTCTTAACAGATACCCCTCCGTTGTGGTTGCACCTACGGTACGGCTATCTGTATCGCTGAGGCACGCAAGCCTCCCCACCAACGGCAAGGTCCATGGTTCATGGGGGGGCTAAGCTGGGTATACGCTGGAATAGATAGCTGCTAACGCAGATGAATCCTATCTTCTATGTGTAGCAATACCGACCACTTCATTATGCTTGCAGGATACAACGTCGTATCACGACAAGAACTCAAAAATACAATATTTGACAAAAATCGATTTGAAGAATTCTATAGAACTCATACTGACATTGTATACGCGCCCTTCAAAACTCAACTAAGTAGTTTTAGCTGTAAATTCCTTTACAGTATGTACAAAAATAATGAGATGTAGTTCTGCACTCGTCGAATGTCAGTTATTATCAGATAATTATTAATTAATTCTTTGAGTTCTGTCACTTTTGTGATTTTCTAAATTCTATTTTTTTATTCTTTTTATGCCTCCTCATATAATACTTTTGCCACTTTGACACCACCAATAATATATTTTTTCTGCTTACTGTAATGTAATACGATATTTGAACCTCCATTGAAAATTGGTACCCGGGGTAAAGTTTTTTTTATGAGAAACTAGTTGAAATTGTTGTATTAGAAAAATGCAGAATATTAATTTATAAAAATTAATACTATTTAATAAGGAACATTAATTAGTTAAAATTTAAGGAACCCAGTTTAGCATTTCAGTCCGGAACCGCGGGACTGCTACGGTCGCAGGTTCGAATCCTGCCTCGGGCATGGATGTATGTGATGTCCTTAGGTTAGTTAGGTTTAAGTAGTTCTAAGTTCTAGGGGACTGATGACCTAAGATGTTAAGTCCCATAGTGCTCAGAGCCATTTGAACCTTTTTTTTTTTGAACCCAGTTTAGGATAGCAGAGAATCATGGATTCGAACGTGGTTACTTCCGAAGTGGTGGATTGGATCAATGGCTTAGATATAAAGATCTAAACTGTATTTTAATGTATCTGTGGTTCTGTATTTTATGTTTTATTGTGATTGTTATGTATCATACGCTAAACAAATAAATAATTGGGCTTATACATTGTTAGAACACTTTTCGCCGAGAAAAGGGATTCAGTATATAACATTTTTACAAAAGAAATTTCCTTTTCTTTCTTTTACGGTGCAAGGCACGAAGTTTCGTGATATTTACAAGAGCTGTAGTTGTCGAAACAGTGTCCGTCCCTTCGGACATGCATGCATGTCTAAAGGAGATTGTAATGTAACATACAGACATTGCAATAGTCAGTGTATCAAAACTTACATTCAGCTTACTCTATATACCAGAAAGTTTGCCAGCACAGATTGAGCGGCGCTTCTTGAATTACTCATGCACACCTGCCAGTAGCAGAGCTGAAGTGACACACTGTTCTTCGCCGGCCGGAGTGGCCGTGTGGTTCTAGGCGCTACAGTCTGGAGCCGAGCGACCGCTACGGTTGCAGGTTCGAATCCTGCTTCGGGCATGGATGTGTGTGCTGTCCTTAGGTTAGTTAGCTTTAATTAGTTCTAAGTTCTAGGCGACTGATGACCTCAGAAGTTAAGTCGCATAGTGATCAGAGCCATTTGAACCAACACTCTGTTCTTCCCGTGGCGAACCACGAAGCAGGGTACAACAAAACTGACACAACTGTCCTGAGGTGGACAAATTACGAGATGGAGATGTGGCATTTTTCATGCACGTTGGGGCACTTCACACGTTTTTTTAAGTGACACTTTTCTTGCCAGGGTGCGACATAAAAAAGAAATGTGACTTTTACTTCTTATTGATGGTAATATCCTTGTAATGTCATTTGGTTTTGGTTTCCACTCTCATGATTAAGTTTTCCTGTCAGATTGAAAATTAATCTGAACCGTTACTCGAACTCGGGCCCTTGCCTTTCGTGTGGAATGCTCTAATCGACTGCGCTGTCCAGTCACGTTTCACAGCTTTAGTCCGCCGTTTTCTCCTTCCTTCGCTTCCACATTCTTCTTCTTGCTCAGTGGAGCCGCTATATTTGATTATTTTGGCTTTTCAGTGTCACGAGATGTAGTTTTGGCGCACAGTAAATGTGTTTACAGTGGGTTCGCGTGCAGTTTACCTTCTGCTGTTTGTTCTGCCGAGCCGCGAGCACCCTATCTGCCGTTAGCGAAGTCAGTGCGGCGAACAAAGAAAAATAAATTGTGCTGTCGGCCGTAAGGAAGTGACGCTCGTAGCCCGAGTTGGCAAGTAGCGCAGATAGTGTCGTCGCAAGCCGTTCAGGAAGAGCGATGGGATCGCTGTGTCTAGGCGCGGGCAGACCGCCGGCGGGAAATTGCCTGCGGCGGCGGTGGCAGCACTGGCGGATATAAGGCTGCCAGACGCCCTATCTGCCGTCACCCGCCGGGCGCGCGCGCTCCGCGGTAATTGGCTGCTGGAGCCGTCCAGCAAGTAGCGACCTGTCCACAAGCTGACGCGTGATTGGCACACTATACACAGCCATCCTGTGAAAAGAAAGAGGTGCAGAAATTCAACAGCAAGTACAGAATGCAGCGTGACTTTTTTCCACTTGCAGAACGCCACAAGAGGTAGAAGAGTGCAGAAAAGTGTTGTAGTAACCAAACGCCTTTGGCGCCAAACTTACACTACTGGCCATTAAAATTGCTACACCAAGAAGAAATGCAGATGATAAACGGGTATTCATTGGAGAAATATATTATACTAGAACTGACATGTGATTACATTTTCACGCAGTTTGGGTGCATAGATCCTGAGAAATCAGAAGCCAGAACAACCACCTCTGGCCGTAATAACGGCCTTGATACGCCTGGGCATTGAGTCAAACACAGCTTGGATGGCGTGTACAGGTACAGCTGCCCATGCAGCTTCATCAAAAGTAGTGATTGGCGTATTGTGACGAGCCAGTTGCTGGTCCACCATTGACCAGACGTTTTCAATTGGCGAGAGATCTGGAGAATGTGCTGCCCAGGGCAGCAGTCGATCATTTTCTGTAACCAGAAAGGCCCGTTCAGGACCTGCAACATGCGGTCGTGCATTATCCTGCTGAAATGTAGGGTTTCGCAGGGATCGAATGAAGGGTAGAACCACGGGTCGTAACACATCTGAAATTTAACGTCCACTGTTCAAAGTGTCGTCAAAGCCAACAAGAGGTGACCGAGACATGTAACCAGTGGCACCCCATACCATCACGCCGGGTGATACGCCAGTATGGCAATGACGAATACACGCTTCCAATGTGCGTTCACCGCGATGTCGCCAAAAACGGATGCGAACATCATGATTATGTAAACAGAACCTGGATTCATCCGAAAAAATGACGTTTTGCCATTCGTGCACCCAGGTTCGTCGCTGAGTACAGCATCGCAGGCGCTCCTGTCTGTGATGCAGCGTCAAGGGTAACCGCAGCCATGGTCTCCGAGCTGATAGGCCTTGCCGCTGCAAACGTCGTCGAACTGTTCGTGCAGATTGTTGTCTTGCAAACGTCCCCATCTGTTGACTCAGGGATCGAGACGTGGCTACACGATCCGTTACAGCCCTGCGGATAAGATGCCTGTCATCTCGATTGCTAGTGGTACGAGGCCGTTGGGATCCAGCACGGCGTTCCGTATTACCCTCCTGAACCCACCAATTCCATATTCTGCTAGCAGTCATTGGATCTCGACCAACGCGAGCAGCAATATCGCGATAAGATAAACCGCAATTGCGATAGGCTACAATCCGACCTTTATCAAAGTCGGAAACGTGATGATACGCATTCTCCTCCTTACACGAGGCTTACAACAACGTTTCACCAGGCAACGCCGGTCAGCTGCTGTTTGTGTTTGAGAAATCGGTTGGAAACTTTCCTCATGTCAGCACGTTGTAGGTGTCGCCACCGGCGCCAACCTTGGGTGAATGGTCTGAGAAGCTAATCATTTGCATATCACAGTATCTTCTTGATGTCGGTTAAATTTCGCGTCTGTAGCACGTCATCTTCGTGGTGTAGCAGTTTTAATGGCCAGTAGTGTATCAATGTGGCAGAAAGACAACTCCGCGCCACCGAAAGAACGAGGGACGTTCAGTGGGTAGTGCAATACCTTTTTTCCTCGGCCAGCTTCGGTTGAAAGAATGCGGAATTTCTTGTGGGACAATTTGGAATATTTCCGCTTTAGCCGCTATAGTTTCATGAAGGTCCGATAGTTGGCGACGCTATACACGTAGCCCTCAAAATGGCGTCTGTATCGGAGCTATGATCCAAAAAATGGCGTCCGTATCGGAGGTATGATGCAAGCAGAGAGCTGTCAGTGAGTTGCTTTTGGCAGAAAACAGAGCATCGCAGATATTTATAGGCACTTGTACAATGTCTACGGAGACCTGCATTGAACGAAAGAGCACGGTAAATCATTGAGCGAGGCGTCTGTCATCATCGCAATGAGATCGCGTAAATCTGTCCGATCTCCCGCGTGTTATGGCCGCGTACATCTGTGACTCCTACAATGTTGGAACGTGCGGACACTTCATTCGAGGTGATGGAAATGAACTTCTCCTTCTCCCATGACAACGCAGGACCTCACATAAGTCTACGCATCTGAGAGGAGCTCACAAAACTTCATTGGACTGTTCTTCCTAATCCACCATACAGCCTGGATCTCGCACCTGCCGACATCCATCTGTATGGCTCAATGAATGATGCACTCTGCGGGAAGCAGTAGCTGGATGATGGGGAGGTTATTGATGCAGCAAGACGTTGGCTCAAACGTCGGCATGTAGAGCGGTACTATACTGGCATATAGGCCTTCCCAGTAAGATGGCGCGGCTGTCGCATTGAACGGTTCATGGTGAAAAGCAGAGTTTTGTAGCCGAAAGAGTGGGGAATAATATGGTGTATTGCTATCCAGAACAAAACAACCTACTTTCAGAAAAAAATTATTGCATTACTTATTGACTGCCCCTCGTAGTTGCTGTTACATGGTGGTTTGGTTGCACGCAGCAACTGTACAGCTTCGTCACAGTGCAGCGATTCTCACCCCTTCCTAATTAATTAATTGAGGCGGGATATGGAGTGTCACTGGCGTGACACATTAGTATGTCGGAAACGCTAACGGCGCAATTGCTCCTCGCGAATTGTTGCGTGTGGAGGGGTACGGAAAGAGAAGGTCCAACACACCTGCACGCTACCTAATGCATCTTCATGAGGTTTGCTTACCTCGCGTCTTCTGAAGTTGTATCGATATCCCATTTGGTCTTCTTCTAATCCACACAAGCATAAAATCGACTATAAATAATGAAATGCAAACGGCAAAATCTCGACTTACCAGACGAGCGCGGATTGATGTTTTGACTTGTAGGCGCTTGTTGCGGCAGACACTGCATGAAGCGTGGCCACCCTCGTAACGCGTTTGTGTTGCAGGTTGCTGTCTTCTAGATAGGAGATTTATCATAATTATGTTGCACCTCTCTGGAGGCTGGCCTTGCCGTGTGGTGCCCTATCGGTGTATGGCTGTGTTCCTCATCTTCTGGAGGACACTGAAAAAAGTTTAGGTTAAAGCCAACAGTGTAGATCCCAATAATATTTGTTTATTTACCGTTTTGGTATCACGAGAAACGCGAGGAGCCTCTAGCACCAGCCATAGGGGGTCAAAACTTCTGAAGATGACTTCAACATAAGCCTAAACCTGTAACCAAACAAATATTATTGTGATTTCGACTGTTGGTTTTAACCTAAGTATAGCACCACGTCGCTGTACTCCACTGACAATGTTGTCTAAATTTAGGAAAAAAGTTTATTTTAAAAGTTAGTTAATCAAACTTCGCTACATGTAGTTGGACCGGAACACTAACTGAAAAGCAAAGGACTTGGCATCCACGGATCTGTCACAGTTTAATCATGGTTACAGTTCTCCTGTTCCACGCGACCGCTACGGTCGCAGGTTCGAATCCTGCCTCGGGCATGGATGTGTGTGATGTCCTTATGTTAGTTAGGTTTAACTAGTTCTAAGTTCTAGGGGACTGATGACCTCCGAAGTTAAGTGCCACAGTGCTCAGAGCCATTTGAACCATTTGAGTTCTCCTATTGTTTGTGCCACACTCTTGAAAGGCAGGCACACGCCAAAAATTGATTAGGTTTGTAAAACGGAATCGAGGTGTATCCATTGTTAAATAATAATGTTGCGTTATGAATTTAATGTCTGTTATAATTTCCTCGCACGCTGCGTGGTTTTTTAGTTGATACAGGAGTGAGGAGCAGATGATGTTCATGAACAGAGAACTCAGATATTAATTTATTCTACATCTATTCAGTAAAAATAATACATAACTTTGTGGCTGCAGTTGCAGCGTCAGTGGCTAACAGTAGCTTTGAACGTTGAAACGTCCACAGATACCGCAGATTTACAAATCAGTCTTCAATACAATAATAATTCAGTGGGTCTCGAGCCCTGGTTACTATGAATGTCTGTAAATGTAATTCGACTGGCAGACACACAAAATGGGTTCAGTACATGAATGTTCGAACTTAAGTGCACCGGCAGCTGGAACTCCGGAGAGGGAATCCTTGCATCTTAATGGGAGCAGCGTAATCGTTCGTGGCAGCGACCTCGTGACGCGGTAGCGACAGTGGGAAACGCGGCGGCGTAACTTGCGGCGCGCGTGTTTGGGAGTGCGGCCGACCGGATAGCGGTCGATGTGGTACACATAAATTGCAAAATTGCAGCAGCAGCATCAACAAAAAGGAATTCACAAAGGAATTTGGTCATAAGCGCTTCCTTGAAACGGATTTGTGACGACATAAACTGATCACCCAAAACATTATGACCAGTGCCCACCACGATTTTGCATGCCGCCTGGTGCCTTTGCGGGCACGTGACGCGGTAGCTAAAGTTTGTTCAAAAATGTTCAGATGTGTGTGAAATCTTATGGGACTTAACTGCTAAGGTCAACAGTCCCTAAGCTTACACACTATTTAACCTAAGTTATCTTAAGGACAAACACACACAGCCATGCCCGAGGGAGGACGCGAACCTCCGCCGGGACCAGCCGCAACGTCCATGACTGCAGCGCCTAAGACCGCTCGGCTAATCGCTCGCGGCCTGAAGTTTGTAAGCGGAGCTGACACTGGCGGGAGATCACCATAGCGAATATATGACGTGCAAATGGGGAGATCCATTGAGATATGCGACTTTGATGAAGGGCTGATTATTATTACACAGAGCCTGTGAACGAGTATCTTGATAACGGCGAAGCTGGTAGAGTATTCACGTGCTACTGTCGTGAGCATCTATGGAAAGAGATAGGACTGTGAAAGTACCATTATGCGCTAAATGTTGGACGTTGACGATTCTTCACAGAGCGTTTGGCTCTGAGGCCTGTCTGCAGTAAAGCAGGATAGACGATGCTCTGTGGCATCTCTGCTGAAAGAGCACAATGCTGGTACCCGCCCAAGCGTTTCGGAGCACACAGTTCATCGTACATTGTCGAACATGGAGTTCCGTAGCAGACCACCCATACGTGTTCACATGTTGACCCAACGATATTGTCAATTACGATTGCAGTTCGCACGTGAACATCGGGATTCGAGAGTTGATCAGTGGAAATGTGTCGACTCTTTGGATGAATCACATTTTTGCTGCACTAGGTCGATGATCCTCTCCACAAACGAGGTGAATAGCGGCTCGAAACGAGCAACGCGCCACGGAAGCAGGCTGGTGGGAGCAGTATCATGCTGTGGGGGACAATCTGTGGTAATAATCGAAGACACGCTGACAGCTTCGAACCAGCTCCATCCCTTCATGCTTGATGTCTTCCCTGACGGCGATGTCATCTTTCAGCGTGTAATTGTCCATGTCTCAGAGCCCGAACCGTGTTACAGTGGTTTGAGAAGCATTATAGTGAACTCACGTTGATGTCTCGGCGACCGAATTCGCCTGATATAATTACTATAGAACCCATCTGGGTGTCTGCCCGGTGCTATTACGACGTTTGCAAATCAGCAGCCCTTTATTGACACGAATTACATGACCTGTGCTCAGACAACTAATGCCACATACCTCCAAAAACCTACCAACAAGCTGTCGGATCCCTGACACGTAGCCGGCCGGAGTGGCCGAGCGGTTCTAGGCGCTTCAGTCTGGAACCGCGCGACCGCTACGGTCTCAGGATCGAATCCTGCCTAGGGCATGGATGTGTGTGATGTCCTTAGGTTAGTTAGGTTTAAGTAGTTCTAAGATCCAGGGGACTGATGACCTCAGAAGTTAAGTCCCATAGTGCTCAGACCCATTTGAACCTGACACGTAGAATCAGTGATGAGTTTCGTTCCAAAGACGGACAGACAAGCTCTATTAAGCAGGTGGTCATAATGTATTGGGTCATCAGTGTATACACACGTCAGATATTTTTTAAAGGTGTGGCGTGTGGTAAAGTACAATGCCCGTAGTACTCCACTTGATAATGGCCAAATGGCATTACTGGTTTTAGGGATAGTTAGTTTTTATAGACAAAAGCAACCAGGATGTCATTTAAAAAGTTTAAATGACTATGAACCCCAGCCATGTAAAGTTAATCTTTTGGTCTGGAATTTTTTTACGATAGGACCGTTAGTATTACCGATATACTGTATGAATTTGGTCCGTAGGGAGCTACACTGGGAGACTAGTCCTTAGAGAATGAGAGACAAATAAGTTGTAATGAGCACACTGATGCGTTGGGCGACCAACCTGGACAGGGTACGACAGCAGCCTGAGGATCTTCCCACTGGCAGTAAAGTGGTAGTGGTCTCCTAGCAGAAATTTTTTGAGGCTGCCACAACTCACAGAACTAGGAAATTTGGGCAAGGAAAAGCAGCCATGAGGCTCGGGTCTTCCGCACAAAAGGTTTATTCTGGTTGAGCTATAGTTATTAGAAAGATGGGTAGCTGACAAATTGGTGAGACCATTCCACGGATGAGTGCTTAGGCTATCAATAGCAGTGCGCAGGTGACGCAAGATCGATTTCTGTTATTTAATACTACTTTACTGGCGAGCATCTCCAGTACTACCGACCGGTAGAAAACTGTTTCCGTCCGTACTATATTGCAACTACGACGAGGGCAACGGAAGTGACTGTCCTGGCCCAGGAGGTATTCATTTAAATTACTGATCAACCATAGCTCAGCTTCCAGCATTCCCTGAAATCTGTGAGCTGGACTGGATTAGAATATATAGAGACCTTCCCGGTATGTGGCCGCTGTCGGTGCGTTTCTCAAGACGCAGTCCTGGCCGTACACTTAACGTGTTTTCGGCAGTCTGGAAGCCAACCACATAGATACCGTTACCTATTCAAGGCTGCTGTGCCTTGCCCGAGCCAGCGAGCAAGCGAATGTGCTACGACTTCCCTCCGAAAATCTTGACTGTGCGTGGCGATTACGACGGAATTAATAACACACGATTGCCCCCTTCAGTGCTGGAATAACAGGATGTGTAACGAGCCTAGTTGTAAGTAGCCATATCAAATCGAGATACTAAAGTTCTGATAGTTCTATCTACACAGCGTTGTCATGTGAATTAAACCTGCATCAAGCACAGAGATACATTGTTGTAGGCACTTTACCAACTTAAAAAAAAAATCAACGTCAGTCCTCCGGCCCTTATGTGTTTATATCGTTTACGTGGTTACAAGAATGAGACGGAGAGGCAGTGTGTCAAATGGCGTTCAGAAAAACGGGTGACAGTGAGAAATATTTTTTCAGTTGCTGTTCTTTGGCTTTTGGCAAATGGAGCTTGTTGGGAGCACACAACGGAGAGAGCTGTTTGCCACCTGTCTGCGCCCGCCTTATCGCGTACAGTTTATTCGCTGTCATCCGTCGCCACAGATAGTCCCCCTGCGCTGCCGATGTGGATGCGTTACGGTCTGCGCCGTTAGCGCTATTTCATGTTGGTTGTTGAGTGCTATGCCAGTTCGTCATTTTACGATCGTCATATGGAACACATTTGGCAGCTTTCATCAGATCTGCGGCCGTTGATGACACTGCTGCAGAAGCGAGTAAGAACATGCATTTCGCTGAAGCCCATAAATAGCCTGGAGTTGCAAAATTGTGTTTCATACTGTACAAGCTAGACAGCTGCTTTGCGACCTCCGCTGTTACAACAGGGGTGGACTTGTATTTGCCAAAATGGCTCGAATTTCTGTCCTTAATTTTTCTGAATTATACTTGCCACAACCGTGGAGCTGTCGACCACGATACCGGCAAGACATAAGTGTCCTTACTCCGTCCTTCCAATGACAATGCTTCTTCCCTTCACATTAAGATTCTTAAAAAATCCGCTTCCAATTAACTAATCACACTACTTCCGAAGAAAAGTATAGCCTGCCACCTCATGTATCCCTACCGAATTATTGCAAGGTCACTCGTTCCCGCCGGCCGGTGTGGCCAAGCGGTTCTAGGCGCTTCAGTCTGGAACCGCGCGACCACTACGGTCACAGGCTCGAATCCTGCCTCGGGCATGGATGTGTGTGATGTCCTTAGGTTAGTTAGGTTTAAGTAGATCTAAGTTAAGGGGACTGATGACCTCAGAAGTTAAGTCCCATAGTGCTCAGAACCATTTGAACCGTCACTCGTTCCCTACGAATCACTATTATTAGTAGATGAGTCTATAGGCTAATTGTTTTGCTTTAGCCAGACCTGGCTGCCAGCTCGTCCCTTCAAAAGGGATATCATCGACGACTTTCCGGTCTGTTCAGTTCGTCTAGTCTTTAAGAAACTCCCTTAATAAAGGAGTGAGTCTGTAAAACAAACTGCAGTCAGGGAGCAACTAAATCTACGAAATCGTAAGAGAAAACAGTGGTAATGTGAACACCCGGTTTGATTGCGGGACTTCAATAAGTACTTATTCCGTCATGAGTTATACTTACACACAAAGCTGGTACTTGTCGGCTATGAAATGCGGGGTTTGATAAGGAAATGAAGATTGTTCAGTTTAGAGTGCGCAGTCAACTTTGGATCATAATAGTATAGGGGAACTATAATGACCTACGGGAGAAATAAGGTTTCTCTTTCGCATCACAGTAGCGATCTATTTACTGACTGACGAATTATCTTCGAAAAATATTAAGAAATTTAAGTAAAACTTATTGTCACTGCTTTGTGAAGCCTGTACATATTGGGACTAGTACAAATAAGAAAGCATTGTCTCATTTCGAGCATCTTTCGTGTATCTGTAACTGCTGTGCACTTCCAGAAAAAAAAGGGAAAATATTAACGTCTATCTTCATTCTGCAGTGCCGGGAAGCGCTTGGAAGGCTCCCACGAACGATTTGTAACCAATCTACTTTGTAGACTGACGGCATATTCTCAATATCCTACTACGAGTGAACACAAGTCTGTCTTTTGCCTTACCTACAACTGAGTATGTGTGATCATTTCATTTTGCACCTCCACAAATGCAGTTGTTTGAGATGCCTGCTTCCAGTTGTGACTCACCGATGTTGTAGTCATGGGATATTACGTTCTGTGAGCGAATAACTGAACTTTTTTTTCAGATAATGGTTCTTTATAGATAACTGAATCATGCGCAAAAACTCTGAGGTTAGTACTAATATTTTTTGTCGGGTCATTGATGTATAACACGAAAAACAAGGGCTCATGCCCAATATGAGATGGTGCTCAGTGTCTAATGGCCTCGTCGTCGAATAGATGTTAAAACCTGGGCTACCTTTCATCTCTTCTTCATTCCTTTTAACAACTTCGAAGTGGCAGTAGCGCGTAACTCCGTATCTGCCTGCACCCGTACGACACTTGCTAGACATGAATTAGCTGTTAACAAATAGGATAGACTACTCGCTGTGATCGTAATTACGGCGGCTAAGAAGGGTTTAACAAGTTTTTCTTCTCCCGTCGTGACCTGTCTGTCTTTTCCGCTGCACTGCAGCTGGTGTCCAATGCGCTCTCTGACCTGTAGGAAGGGTCGTCCGCTACCTTCCATCTCCGCCCCAACACCACCCTCCCACCCCCCGCCCCCGTCAGTTCCCCTCCCGTTACACCACATTCGGAGGGACGGCGACAGTCGCAAATGTTACCGTGTCTCGCGGGATGAGGTCCATATTTCACCTGCTCTAATCTCTGCGTGCGGGCCGCCGCCAATGAGGCTTTCATATTCAGCCAGAGCTCAACTCCGTTTTTATTTTTCTGTCTTTTTTATCATCTTTCTTTTTTGCGCCCCCCCCCCCCCCAATGTATTATTCGCCGTGAAAAGTGTGACAGCCAGCATTACTCGTTAGGGCTGGCCTCTTTTGCAATTCCCCCTGCGCCCTTCCCACGTGTGCCGCATTGCCGTCCGCCATAAGGCACTTGCATCACGGCTGAACGTGCAACGCGTTGCCATTCCCTGAGCATTCATAGAAGCTTCGACACTCGCACTGCATTCATAAGCCACCAAAGGGTGCTGCTGTTTTTCTGGAAGAGGCAGCTGGTTTTTCTGGCAATTGCTCACGGCTGCGAAGACTTATCCACTTTGCGACGATCCGAAATATATAAAAAATTTCTACTCTTTGTTATTTTATCGATTTTCATATCTTATTTCTGTGTAATCTGTAACCAACGTGCAGATGACACACTCTCATTGTCTTCTTGAGGAGCATTTTATTTATTCTGCTCATTTATTCTAGATTTAAGACAATATTAGAAATTCTTTAATGGGACTATAGGCCAGTGATTTCAGAATTTAAATGTGCAGGCCTGTGTTTAGTTTCTCATAGTGCATGCCGGTATGGCCCGATTGTGGAGCTCGATTCATAATTGGTTTGAGCTATGTAATTTCGCGTGCATGTACTTGGTTGAGAACAGCACTGTGTAGAAGTGAATCACGGATTGTGGAAAAATCGGAAGAGAACCTGAGCGTGTGTGTTGTGGTGTTACAGAAGAGTGTGATCTCCCAGGTTTTCTCCGCGTTTTAATGGTGGTCTTCCGGGCGTGCAGCCAAGTTGTTTTCGTTGTACTCACAATATTTCAAAGATAGCACCAGCCGTCGTCTTCAAGTCCAGCGAATTTGCTGTTATGTACTCGCTGCCAGGTTGGAGTGCAGGCAGCGAGTACACACACTACCAGAAGTCTCAGCGGCTGAAGAAGGCGACCGGTCGTTTGGCGATATATTATGAATAAACTAACAAGAAGTTGTTGTACACGTGAAAGTACACCATTATATTAGGGTGCTAAGAAGTTGGGAGAGTGATAAGAATTATTAAAGGTTCTCCATGGAATGAACGAAGAAAGGAATATGTCAAAACAACAAATCGAAGAAAAGGGACGTACTCTGATGGCTTAATGCGCAGTGCTGTAGATTGCAGGACTGGGAGGTGATGTAGATGCGAATCGGATCCGCGCGTGGCGAGTTGCCTGAAGATGACGAGTAGGAAACTCGTCGAGCCGTTGATGACCCGAGTAGATTTGATCAAAGAAATTGACTGAGAGAGACTGCATTTCCGCATACACAAGCAATTAAAATACAATAATACATAGAACAAAGCTTAAACGAGTCACAGTCAGATGGCGCAAACGATTTCGTCCCAAGGTTAACTGCGACTGTGGCAAGAGGAAGGTCATCTTGCCACATAGTTAAATAACATTAATAGCCCAGTTTGTGAAAATAGTGGATTACTTACAATGTTCAGCGCAAATGCTAGGCAAGGAACACTAAGAAAAGAGGCAAGGGACACTAAGAAAAGTAACAGGAGGATAGGACATTTGTTCAAAACACATTAGAGAGCTGTAGAGAGTGAAGACTGACACAGGCCATTTGCTTGGTAGGAGCTCAGTTCAGATATAGACTTCCAATGACACCACACCCCTTGCGAGATTCAGACCAACTTTCAGAGTTTGTGGCGTTACCTCCTGTCTCTCAGTGAAATATTCACTCAGAAGGTTTTTCATAGGGGCGAAATTAATTCGTAAGTAAGGAGATATGTGATTTCTCAGCAGTCCCGACATGGAGCCAACACATGTTAATGAGGGACAATCCCTTTAGATAGCATCGTGGAGTGGAGCCTATTAAAACATTAGCTTATTAAGCTCCATTGGCAGAACGTTTTCTTTTAACTGGGATTGCATCATGCTTGTGAGAAAGCTGAATGGCGTCATTTTTGGAAAGCGATAACCGATCAGACCCACGCAATTGTCACGATAAAATGTTACGTACAGCTGGGGAAAAGGCCGGATAAAATATCTGAGGCGGGTTCTGACTTTGTATTGTAAAGCAGTTAACGAAAGAACGCGGATAGTTCAAAATGGCTCTGAGCACTATGGGACTTAACATCTTAGGTCATCAGTCCCCTAGAACTTAGAACTACTTAAACCGAACTAACCTAAGGACATCACACAACACCCAGCCATCACGAGGCAGAGAAAATCCCTGACCCCGCCGGGAATCGAATCCGGGAACGAACGCGGATAGTGTTCGGTCGTCCGACTCCGTATAATCCGTCGCTTGCCTGTCCTACTTATTCACTGAAACGTACTTGAAAGACACGATATACGCCGGCCGGAGTGGCCGAGCGGTTAAAGGCGTTACAGTCTGGAACCGCACGACCGCTACGGTCGCAGGTTCGAATCCTGCCTCGGGCATGGATGTGTGTGATGTCCTTAGGTTAGTTAGGTTTAAGTAGTTCTAAGTTCTAGGGGACTTATGACCACAGCAGTCGAGTCCCATAGTGCTCAGAGCCATTTGAACCATTTTTTTTGAAGACACGATATAAATTCATCAAATGAAATGGAACCAGGATGGTTATCCTTGTGAAATAATGAACGTGACTAGTTATGGTGAAATAGACAATTATTAAGTCAGCAAAATTATAAGCTACCAACATGGAAAGACACGAAAGTGTAAAGACAATGGAAATAGTATCTATTTCCTTTTTCCTCGCCGACATTGCGTTAACTTGCGTTACAGTTCAGGAAAACCCTCCCAGTGTAAATGTTCATTGGGATTACAAAAGTGTTCACTGATTTACAGACAACTACACATTCTATCACATTTATTTGGCGATGCTTCACTGACCTTCCCAAAATAGATCACCACGGACATTAATTAGATAATAAAAATGAAAGGAAATATTTCAAGCTGAATACCTGATATTGGGTTAATTTTCTTTGTTGCAGGCATTGTCCTACTTTACTCCCATTTAAAGGTAGCCGCTATTCTTTACAGCAAGTGGAAAGTTTGTTCAAGTCTATCAGCATTTCGTTAGGAGCACCTAACGGCGATCCTTTCCTGTAGACAAAAGCAACTTCAGCGAACGATCTTGCAGTGCTGCTGATCCTTAAAAATTGTTTATGTATAATGTGAGCAAGAGAGGTCCTGAAACTTCCTGGCAGATTAAAACTGTCTGCCGGACCGAGACTCGAACTCAGGACCTATGCCTTTCGCGGGCAACTCAGTAAGTTTCATATCAGCGCACACTCCACTGCAGAGTGAAAATCTCAGTGTGGAAGAGAGGTCCTATTACTTTTCCCTGGGGCCCACCTGATGTGAATTTTATTTCTGCAGCTCATTCACCGTCCAGTGTAACCTACTGGATTATATGAATCAAAAGTTCATCGAGCGAACCGCATTTTGTTGAAGACATTCCGTATGACACTTGTTGGTTAGATGTCAGCAGCGTGGTAAATGGATAGCTTTCGCAGAAGGATGAAGTCCAGTTTGTTAACGACTGTATCGCTCGTCTAGAATACGAATCCCCTGGCTAGAGGCACTGCCTACCCGGCACGGAGGTCCCGCTGTGCAAGAGCCTGTTAGCGCCGTGGAGGCGGCGACTTGGAGCAACGGATCTGGAATTAGCGCCGTGGCAACCGGACTCGCTACGCGCCGCGCAGCAGCAGCAGCAGCTCGCGAGCCGTGGGAATGGCGCCAGGCGGGCCATGTTTGTTTGCAGGGGTCGCTCACTGATAACCAGCCGCGTGCCGATACCTGCTGTCGTTTCTTCCAGGAACACCTCGTCCGCGCCGTGCCTGCAGCACTCGTGTGTGACACACAGTTATCGCACAAAACTCCACAAGGACCTCACATTCGCTGGCGTTTTTAATGGTTTCTGCCGGCCTTCACAGGTCTAGCGTCCCTTACAGGAACAAAAAATTGCCTTCCAAATGAAATGCCTGTAATCTTAATTTCTATCCGCCCTTATGGGAATGTCCGTATGAGCCAGCTGTTGATGTTTAACTTGAACGTTCCTTTCGTTGACGCAGCCAGCATCAGCTCACTCTTGGCGGTTTGCGACGCGCGACACAAATCACGCAACGTGCTGCGCTATAGATTTAATCGGAATCATCTGTTGGCAGACCCATATTACGCTGTACACTGCTGCTCATGTAAAGACATCGACATAAATAAAAATATAAATGCTACTTTATGTCGGCTGGTCCCGGCGGAGGTTTGAGTCCTCCCTCGGGCATGGTTGTGTGTGTTTGTCCTTAGGATAATTTAGGTTCAGTAGTGTGTAAGCTTAGGGACTGATGATCTTAGCAGTTAAGTCCCATAAGATTTCACACACATTTGAACATTTTTTAGTTTATGTTCAAATGGTTCAAATGGCTCTGAGCACTATGGGACTTAATTTCTGAGGTCATCAGTCGCCTAGAACTTTGAACTACTTAAACCTAACTAACCTAAGGACATCACACACACCATGCCCGAGGCAGGATTCGAACCTGCGACCATTGTGGTCGCGCGGTTCCAGACTGTAGCGCTTAGAACCGCTCGGCCACCCCGGCCAGTTTTAGTTTATGTCCAATTTTCACAGCCAAACGCAGATAAATGCGGTATAAAATTCACAAGTGTGACGTCTACTTTCCGAAAAAAAGGAAAATAAAGATCAATCGCTTGAAAATAATCAGGGTAAGCAAGAAAAATTTAAGTAGTGATTTGAGGGAAGACTGAAATTTTTGATGAACAGTAGCTCATGCTACGTAAATGGACAAAATGTTCATTTCTTCAAGGCCTAGTTGTTTTACCCATAAAAAATTACATTGGTCTGATGTTTAACTGATACTTCGTATCAAGTAGCCTACTAAAATTAGGAAATTTCGGGAAGAACACGCCAGCAAAGCAAATGAGGTGTCAAAAAGTTCGTGTCTTCAAAGTTTGGCTATTTGATTTTTAATATACCTTCTTGCGAAACGAGTACTATATTCAGACCATTTCAAGACCGCTAGGAAAGCGAATGAGGTGTCAGTAAGACCGTGCTTTTTGAACAAAAGTTGAAAAGAAGAAAAATTTCGAAAAAAAGGTCAAATGTTTTGTGAAATAATTTGTCTAAAATTGTGGTATAAAATACATTAGAGAAACATTTGACAGTCCTTTGAATGACGCTCGAAGTCGTATACAGCAAACGAGGTGCGTCAAATACATCTCTAATCCTCTGTTATTTCTTACTTTTAAATAAAAGATGTGACGGATTTTTTCATAATTTTTTTTTTAATTTAGCGAAGTATCTGTTTCACAACAAAACCACCTTCAACATTCTGTTAAAAATATACCGTTAATCCAACTGCTAAAGGCATTTTAACTGGCGTGTTTGCTCGATGCATATCTGACATGCAATACTTTCCTCAAGCCCGCAGTATCGTGTTTCCTGGTCTACTTAAGAACTTCATTTCAACTCTTTTTTTTGTTGAGCCAACGAAGGGAGAAAGGATTCTTTTAATGCTGAAAATTATCTTTGTTGCTAGAGTTCAACGGCGTGCAGTTAGTGTTCCGTGATGTAACTGACAAAGAGTTACAGCAGGCAGCCTAGGCTTTTATCGGCAGCCTGCTCAGATCGCGGAGCGCGTAACGCAGACTGCTTGCTGATGCTAATAAGTCTCTGTCTCCGCCAAGTGGCGTCCAGAGAAAGTCCCCGGATTGCCGCCATAATTTTACGCATTTGTGCGTTGACTACGTATTATCCTTTGCCGAGGGACGATTGCTAAAATTCTTTTGCCGTTAATCATCGCATAATTAGATCCTTGGACAGAGCTCGCCGTCTTTGTGACATCAAAGTAGAACTTGCGAATAAATTAAACAACAAAGCTACTAGATAATTAGCTTTGTAATAAAACACGACGCTCTGTTCGTAAATTATTTGAGCTGGACTAATACTCCCTACTGCTGAGTAGACGGAAGTTCACTTTAATCTTTATGCTCAAAGAGAGGATTTTTTTTCCTCTGCTAATTAAATACAAACCTCGCGGGATGATTCTGCAACCACGAGCATTTATTGAAGATACGTTGGGCTCCAGTAGAGAAATTTCACATCGTTGTGCACAGTGTTTTTATCAGACTATAATTACCTTATCAGAAAACGTCGTATAAACTGTACTTTTGCTGAGGAGCGGTTTCTGGTTTATCGGTTCGTAGTGTCCCAATACGATTCCAACATCACAAGTGTAACGTGTTGAAAAGTAGCATTTTAAAAAAATCGAAGATTTTTGCGTAGAAATCTAACGATTTATCGTATGTTACGTGTTTACTTAGAGACATTTAGAGCTTGTAGTCCTCTTATTGTTATTGTTATTCTTCTTCACTTCATATACTATGCAAATTGCTTGTTACGGCATTCCATCTCTTTTATGATCTTCTTCATTTTATCGTCCATTACATTTGTAATTGATTTGGTTTTACGAGAATCTTTCCCCACCCAAACGGTGTACGTATTCCTTCCATTTTCTCCTATTTCCCTTTGTTTATTTCTGTAAGATATATACTCCTAAATCATCATTTCTTTTACGATCTCCGTTATACATCATTTCCCTCTTCATTTCGTTTCTTAAGCCGTTTTCCACTTTCTTGCCGTCTTGTAGCTACCCATGCTTAACTTCCATATTTAAGGGTTGATACTGCTTGTTTCTACTGTAGATATTTAAAACTTTTCTCTTGCTCCGAGATTTTATTATTCAATACTATTTTGGATCTTACTGATCGTATGCCATCACTTTCGATTTATCAACAGACAATGTTACATTGTAATCTGAGTTATTGCAGCAACTTACAGACCCCCATCAGAAGGTCATCTTCATTCTCTGCGATCAGAGTAGGTCCTCTGCATATAAAATTATATTTAATCTAGTGTCAGGATCTAAACATACTCCTTTTTTATTCAACTTCTTCCCTTTACTGATCACTTCATCTACGTGTATATTGAAGAGTGTTGGAGAAATACAGCATCCTTGTCCTACTCCTTTGTTTATGTTTATTGGCATTTTGACTTAGCCATTTCTATAACAATTTCGGTGTTTGTTGTTTTATTCTTAAATATGAATTTTCCTAAAAACAGGTACGGAAAGAAAACACTAATAGTTTGCTTTCACTTATAAATCAATTCTTTTTATTTCCCTGCGTTCAACCAAAAAGTAGAGTTTTCACTATTGCACGTATTTTAAATTTAGGAAAATCAGGTAAAAATTAGAAGCTCTGCTCCACGAGTCAGCGTGTTAGTTTTCAGCTTCTACCACTCAATCAGAGCAATATAAATAAGTGGGTATACAAGGAATTGATACACCAAATGTTGCTCTGTGTGAATGATTGTCACTCGTCATCGTTATCAAAGAAACCATATCTCAGCTACGGCTGTTTCTAGGCTATCACGCTCGTTACACTAGTACCTTAGTACGAGTATCAACGGACTGAGGAAACTATCGGATAGGTTCACAGAGTGTACAACAAGAGACTTCACAAGGAGGAGCTATTAGGAAGACTCTTGCGTCAGCAAGACAAACACTGCAAGAATTTACAGAGAAAGGAAGTCGGAGAGGCCACATCTCTCAATTCAAACGTGTGTGAACAGGCAGTGTTAGCGGGGGAAAGTGTTAAGTGATAGATAACTGCCCTGAGAATCATCTTCTGTGGAGCGTGAAAGGATGTACTCATTACGAGGGAGATTGCACCAGGTGACGGACCCTGCGTCGCATTAAAATCAGAGTCTGGTACTCGCCAGCTGACAGAGAGGACTCCTGTTGTTCAGTTGTAACCACGTAAGAATGGCGTAAGGGCAAAAGCCGGTCGTGCAGAAATTTTTGTTGCAACTTGTGCTGTGATTAAATAAAAAATAGTACTTACAGTTAGGGACTCCCCGTATAAAAAATTGAACAGAATAAAAAACATCTGATTATCTACGGGGAAATTTTATTTATATTTGCTCATTCGTCATGCAGCGTTTCTTATTAGACATGTTGGAGACGAGTAGCAGCTAGCGAGGATCGGACCCTCACGCCGCCCATTCCTCTCGGGTGCCTGCAGTTTTTTTTCTCGTTCTCTCACGGTGCAAGATGAATAACCGATAATAGTCGGATAGTGACACAAACTGTGTGGACTAAATTTTTTTATTTAAATTTATCTCGTTGCTTGGAAGTTAACTGGTCCATTCCTTATACGATCTCTTTTTTCTTGATGCATTTAGTATTACATTGAAGATAATCTCTACGACAGCTACCAGTTCTTCATGATTCAAGCAGCGTAATCTAGGCGAAGAGATATCCTATACACTTTATACGTACAGATCGCGTTTGGTTCTTTTTTTTCCAGCTCCGCTTCGATACCAGGCCAGATCGCATTTTATCCGCTCGCGGACTGGATGTTATGTTGTTCTCATCAATGGCGCGCAAGTCGCGAAACTGACGTAAAATAAAATACTTGCACTAGGCGGCGGAACTACCTTAGATGGGTTCTCCTGGCTAATATTACCATACGACAATTTCGTTTACAGTGTATTATTGTTTTACTTTGTGATCGAGAGCTATCCGAATTTCGCCCAAACAAGCTAGTGACCTGTTAATTTGTAGCCGTTCCGTACGGAGCACAAGCTCGAAATAGGGAACGATAGTTAAGGAAATTGTTTGATGACAATCAGTTTGGTTTTAGGAAATCTGTAGGCCCCACAGAGGCAGTTCTGACGTTGCGCAGGATAATGGATGCGAGACTTACGAAAAATCGGCACGTTTATAGGGTATTTCGACCTAGAAAAAGTGCTCGACAATGTAAAATGGTGCGAGATTTTTGAAATTCTCGGGAAGATTGGTGTACAAGAACAAAGTGGGAAAAAGGAAAATGGTAGACCAAGAACGAAGTGCTCGGATTAGAAAGAGTATAAGACAAAGATGTATTCTGTTGTCCCTCCTGTTCAACCAGACATTAAGAACAAATGCCGGAAATAAAAGAATCAGGAATGGGAATGAAATTCGGGCTGAAATGATATCGCTAATAAGATTCGCTGATGGCATTTCTACCCACAGTGAAAATGAGAAGGAATTGCAGGACCTGAAAATTGGTAGACTGACAAGAGCTGAGAAATGTCTCCACAGAATCTAAGAGGAAACGATTGTATAGAAAATATTGACAAAAAGAAGGAACAGGATTAAAGGATATGTGTTCAGAAATCAATGAATACATTCCATGATACTTGTGCGAAGCGTGTAGAAGGTAGAAACGGTAGGGAGATGCAGGGATTGGAATATACGCAACATTTAATCGAAGATGTTGGGTGTAACTGCTACTCCGAAATAAAGAGGTTAGCACAGGAGAGAAATTCGCGGCAGGCGACATTAAACCATACAGAAGACAAATGACGCAAAAAAGATGGCTCAGAGGAACCATACCGGAATTTGCCTTAAGTGATTTAGGGAAACGTAAATATGGGTAGCTGGACGGGGAACTGAACCCTGGTCGTACCGAAGGAGAGATAAGGACATAGATGATAGCTATATGAAAGTATTTAATGATAACTGCGGGAAGTCCTACAGGTAAGGACGTGATGCTTATTAGGAAAACAGAACAAGAGGAAAGATCGGTCTTCCGCTGAGTCTCCTTTCCTTAAAGCTTTTTGTATGTCCATCCTTGTGGTTGGAGGTCACGTACAGCCCTCCTTATGATATAATTTATTATATGGCTGCCAGTTTCGGTGCGTCAGTGCACCATCTTCAGGCCTTAGCTGACGCTGAGGGGGTTAACACTACCCGTATACACGATGCATCAGTGCCCAACATCTACAACTGGTTTTCGCAGACTTCTTGTAACAGCGATGTTGTCTCTCCAACTATCAACTCTTACATTTCTTTGAAGCCTTCCTCACACGGGAGGAGTTAAGTAACGTTGACGTGGAGCTATACGAGTTTTGTGACGCTTGTTATTTTACGTTGAGGACGCGTTGCCACATGTGAAACACAAATTTATTTCTGCAATGTTTTGGCAACGTGCTGTGAAACGTTGAGGCAATAAGAGGTGAGAACGATCTCTACGTCACAAACCGAACTTCGCCGTCGCCATACTGGGTTTCGTCGTTTGCAGTTGAAGCCCGTATTTATTGGGTTTATTTGCTGCTAATATATGCTGTTTGAAATTATCAGCACATTGAGAGTCTTTCTAAAACCCGCCGTTAATTGTATGGTTTGTTGTAATGAAATGAGGGGAAACGTCATATTGGTGGTTAAAGAATTATCGTTACTTCCGTATTGTGGAAGTATCCGTCCAAGGCAACGGAACATGGAGGATCCATAAAAACGCATTGTTCTTTGTACAGTCTGTTTTAGTCAAATGTCAGTTAGTAATATACATACGCCTAAAGCTTTCAGGATTTGGTAAGATACAAAGTATGACCTATATCAATCGTAGTCGGTGTAGCATAATGATTAGGGGCGCAGAAATGCGAAGTGATGCAGCTGATGTGTCGGTGATTCGCTTCCCATTGGGCCCAAGTGTATATTTTATTAACATTCGCTTTTTGTAATAGGTTCTGATACTTACTTATTAGTTTAATATAAGTACATTCTATAATATTCGATGTTATGTAAGTATAAGTGCGCTCTCTCTTTTGAGTGAATTTATCTGACTGGTTTTATCTACAAGATAGCTTGCACTACTTGCAGTAAGAAAATTTGCACTTTCTTGTTTCAAGTTTTATATTTCACATGTCGTAACGATTCTGCTACTGGATAGGGAAATGCGCTAAGTAAGAAAGGAATTTTTAAGCCCCAGTGTGACATGCGAGCCAGATACAACCAACAACTGCCACTGGAATACGCTGCGTTTGAATATATCGCGTTGAGGCACACGTACCATACGCAGAAGTCGCATCGCTTCCGAGCGTTCAGAACTCATTGAGCTCGACACGCACAACGTTGACGTTCGAAAGCAAGGTCCGTGTGACGACGTCTTGGCACGGATGGACAACCGGCGGACCGCGGGGCGGATTCGGCACGATATTTGTTTCAGTGCGGCCCGCGGAAGAAATTCGTGGGAGAAACAGCGAGACGCTCACATTGTACTCCGCCTGGGAAATATTTTCGGATGCTTTCACCGGCCTTCGCGTCGCCTTGGGTTTTCAGCACATGACGGAGATCAGTGAAAATTTTGCTCACTCCGTACATGGGAAATACTATTTCGCCGCCGCTGGATTTGAACATCAAAGAGAAACTCATTTCCAGTCTGGGCGCCGTGTTATGTTCCATGTTCTCATAGGCGTGCGGAGACTTGGGGAAACAACTCATTACCTTCAAGGGATGTGGGAACAAGTACTTTCGCCTGTCAATCAGTGTTAACAACACACACACACACACACACACACACACACACACACACACACACACACACACGTGACTTACTGTTCACTGACTTCTGTGCTACAAATTCGTAGATAGCTAGCGTAGGTAGTGACAATAGCACGAAAATTGCCGACTCCTTGCGAAATATGCCATTTTGAACAATGAAAAAAGCGATACCGATATTTTGATTCTGAATAACCGGTATTTTTTGATATTTGTTTGGTCTTGGTTGTAACAGGTGCTTTTATTATTTTTACTAATAACGGGGTAAAAGCATCAGTGGCAAAATTTTTGGTTTTCAGATAAATCTTTCTTTGAAAGACGTTTCATTTTGAAACCATTTTGACTATTTTTCGACCGTGACTGTCTCAACAAATATGTAAAGGCCTTTTTTTTTTTAATTACCGCTACCAGTCACAAACTTTGTCAACTATTGTATTACTTATCTATGTAGCGACATGTTTCGAGGGTTATACCTCATCTTCAGGCTAAATGGCATTGTAATTCGTAAAATTTCAGTTACTTTGAAATATTGTATTATCATAAAAAATTGGAAAAATAATCAGTGCTGTTTTAATAACAATGCTGAAAGAAACTGGTGACAAATAATTGACATAAGAATTACCGTCATTCCTGCTCCGTAGACATTAACGTCACGGACTCTATAGTTTTCACTTTATTTTCCAGGAGCGCTGCTGTCACATGTCGTGACGAGGTGGCCCGCGATCTTGTGTACGGCAAGGCCTTTGGGTCATCAGAGGTTGCCCATGCCTGGCTTAGGGCATGAAACTTTACTACTTGCATGAGAGACACGGGTCTTACGAGGGAGACCTTACGAATTGGCTCCTCTGGTTTTCTCAGGAAATGAGGATCAGCGACGGACATCAGTTTCTTAAGGCAGTACGATGCATTTACTAAGAAAAAAACCTCACCTGGTGCAGCAAGTTCCGTCGTAAAGACAAACAGTACCGTCTCAAAGCAGCCGTTTACAAGTCTGCTGGAGAGGCAGCCAGAGGGCGCACGCATAGTTTGCAGCAGCGGGCGCCCGCCTCATCCAGCGCGGCCCAGGCCCGCACAGTAGCGCTTCTTCGCTCTTCCGGTCGCTTTATTGCCTTCCCCAGGAGCGCCGAGAGTGTTTCAGACCTCGGGAGTGTCAGACTTCGCGAAACTTTTCCGCCCGAGCTTGACAGAAAAGGTGAAATATTTTGCGAGCGGATGCAAAAGCTTGGCTCGAGTTTAACAACTTAGCTGAAGCCGCCAGTAGCGCAGCACCGCTATTCCAATAAAGCGGGGAGAAGCCATTTTAATATGGATATTCCGAAATTTGGCCGTGTAGTCACAAGGTAATTTATTTTAGTAAGCGAATAACTTAGCATGTACCTCCTTGAAGTATATACTTCGGTTAATTTGGAAGACTGAAGGTCCGTTTTCATTCAGTTTCTGTAGAATGCAAAAATTAAAATCTCCAGTGATGGAAACTAACAGCGACTTTTTCTCGTGAACAACGGTAGTGAATTCTCATTCTGGAGAAAAGCTAGAGAACTAATTACTTAGTTACGTGTTCCATAGATCATTTGGACGAAATGATGCTGAACAAGTCAGTTTTGTCCTACTTGTGCAGCTACAATTTCTTTATTAGCTACCAGTTTTTCAGTAGAAATTAGTCAACCGAAGAGAGAGACTTGTCCAAGAGAAATGTTTTTAAATTACCGGGTGATCAAAAAGTCAGTATACATTTGAAAACGTAATAAACCATGGAAAAATGTAGATAGAGAGGTAAAATTTTACACACATGCTTGGAATGACATGGGGCTTTAATAGAGAGAGAGAGAGAGAAAAAAAAAAAAAACAAAGTTCACAAAATGTCCTACAGATGGCGCTGGACAGCAGAACTGCTACCGTGACGGGTGAGATGTACCCCGATATGTTACAGAATCGCATCATCCGCAGCCTGGCTGATAAGCACCTGCTGGAACGTACGATGTTTATGCAGGATGGCGCTCCATCCGATATTGCTACACGCGTGAAAGATCTCTTGCGCGCGTCGTTTGGTGATGATCGTGTGCTCAGCCGCCACTTTCGTCATGCTTGGCCTCCCATGTCCCCAGACCTCAGTCCGTGCGATTATTGGCTTTGGGGTTACCTGAAGGCGCAAGTGTATCGTGATCGACCGACATCTCTAGGGATGCTGAAAGACAACATCCGACGCCAATGCCTCACCATAACTCCGGACATGCTTTGCAGTGCTGTTCACAACATTATTCCTCGACTACAGCTATTGTTGAGGAATGATGGTGGACATGTTGAGCATTTCCTGTAAAGAACATCATCTTTGCTTTCTATTACTTTGTTATGCTAATTATTGCCATTCTGATCAGATGAAGCGCCATCTGTCGGACATTTTTTGAACTTTTGTATTTTTTTGGCTCTAATAAAACCCCATGTGTGTCAATTTGTACCTCCCCACCTACATTATTCCGAGATTTATTCAGTTTTCAAATTTATACTGACTTTTTGATCACCCGGTATATTCAAAACTCGCTTCACTACCTGTCAGACATTTTATGTTATTGGACAGACGTTAAAAAAGTTTTGTTGCTGCATGTTGGATTCCTTTCTGAGCCATTGACAGCTTTACAGTGAGTAATAAAAGTCTTTTTCCCCCTCTAGTGTTGTAGGTATGGACACCACTGTTCTTCTCAAATTATGACTGCGACCAGTCATTTTTATGAATAGTTATTAATTATTCCCTGAAACTGTTTTCGAACCTTTTTAGGTTCATCTCCTGATAGTTTTCTGGAAGTTACATCACTATTTCTTGCGTAATGCTGGGTGCTGGCTCTGTGACAGGAAGATAAAACATGCTTTAATGTGCCGGCCGGTGTGGCCGTGCGGTTATAGGCGCTTCAGTCGGGAACCGCGTGATCGCTACGGTCGCAGGTTCGAATCCTGCCTCGGGCATGGATGTGTGTGATGTCCTTAGGTTAGTTCGATTTAAGTAGTTCTAAGACTGATGACCACAGATGTTAAGTCCCATAGTGCTCAGAGCCATTTTTTTTCGAGTCCCTAATGTCGTCCCTGTTACATAAAAGTTCAACTCTAAAAAACTTGCTTTTAGTTTTGCTACACGACGAAAGAGACTGCCATCCGATAAGCACAGAAGAGTGAGTCGTACCGTGTTGGAGTGAACAGGTGGAAGTTTGGACCCTGCGAGGACGGCGACGTGCATTGAGCGCGGCCGGCCGAGCATACCGGACGGTGGCCGACCCGCCACAAGGGCTGTCAGTGCGCGGTGCGGCGTCGCGGGCGTCGTCGCAGGCGGTCTCGTGTTACGGCCGGCCGGCGGAATGCGGCGGCGCATGCCTGCAAGCTACCGGGCTACTGTGCGCGGGGCGGTGCGTCGCACCCAGCTGCACACGCCTCGTCGCCTGGCGACGGCGTCCCGTGCAGCACCGGCCGGCATCTGTCTTGTCACCGGCCGACAAGTAACACGAAATTCTCTTACCGCTGTACACGACAAGAATCTGATGGGGTAAATTTTTGCGTTATTGCTGCCTTGGCAGCAACTTTTGCAAGACAAATGCCAGCCATTTCTTTTGCTAAAACAGGCATTACAGGTTTCGGGCCTCGAAAATTTCGTCCGGGTGCCTCAGAACTTCCGTGGAGGCGCGCGAAGTCACACTCGTGGCCGCCGAAAAAATCTGTGCACTCTAGGCGACATGCAGTGCTCCAGAGACATTATGCGACGTATTGCTCCTCGTATACAGCGTGTTAAGGGCATAATGCTGATATTTTTATTGGTGACTGAGGACGGTGTACTGAACAATATACATCACTTTTTACTTCATTTGCGCTGGCCGGGGTGGCCGAGCGGTTCTAGGCGCTACAGTCTGGAACCGCGCGACCGCTACGGTCGCAGGTTCGCATCCTGCCTCGGGCATGGATGCGTGTGATGTCCTTAGGTTAGTTAGGTTTAAGTAGTTCTAAGTGCTAAGGGGCTTGATGACCTCAGAAGTTTAGTCCCATAGTGGTCAGAGCCATTTTTGAACTTCATTTGTAGAATTATAGCTATTACGAACAGTATGTTTATACACTGAAGAACCAAAGAAACTGGTACACCTGCCTAGTATCGTGTAGGGGCCCCACGAGCTCGCAGAAGTCGTGCAACACGACGTGGCATGGACTCGACTAATGTCTGAAATAGTGCTGGAGGGAACTGACACCATGAATCCTGCAGGACTGTCCATAAATCCGTAAGAATACGAAGGGGTGGAGATCTATTCTGAACAGCACATTGCAAGGCATCACAGATATGCTCAATATTATTCACGTTTATGGAGTTTGGTAGCCAGCGAAAGTGTTTAAACTCCGAAGAGTGTTCCTGGAGCCACTCTGTAGCAATTCTGGACGTGTGGGCTGCCGCATTCTCCTGCTGGAATTGCCGAAGTCCGTCGGAATGCACAATGGACATGAATGGACGCAGGTAATCAGGCAGGATGCTTACGGACGTGTCGCCTGGTCAGAGTCGTATCTAGACGTATCAGTGGTCCCATACCACTCCAACTGCACACTCCCAAACCTTTACAGAGCCTCCACCAGCTGGAACAGTTCCCTCATGATATGCAGGGTCCATAGATTCATGAGATTGTCTCCATACCCGTACACGTCCATCCGCACGATACTATTTGAAACGAGACTCGCCTGACCAAGCAACATGTTTCCAGTCATCAACAGTCCAATGTCGGTGTTGACGGGCCCAGGCGAGGCGTAAAGATTTGTATTGTGCAGTCATCAAGCGATAGCGTCGCCTGGCGAGGAATGAATGCTAGTCAGACGCAGGCATGGCGCCTGTAGTATCAGTGAGGGTGCTTTCCGTATGTGGATTGGCGAAGGCGCGCGATCTATCTAGTTGTGAGCATGTTGTGACAGCCCGGAGGGTCGGAGCGAACATTTCGGAAACTGCACGACATGTCGGATGTTCGAGGATTGTTGTGGTGAGTGTCTTCAACCCACGGCGAAACCAATGTGATTTGGTAGTGGTGAGGTCTTATGGGACCAAATTGGTAGGGTCATCGGTCCAAAAACCAATGTGAAACCAAGTCCAGACGTCGTGGGGTTGGGCAGCCACCCATCATTAAAGATGTCGTAAAACAGCACAGGCGGCTAACTGTGGCGGAACTAACATCAGACTTCAATGCTGGGCAGAGTGCAAGTGTTTCTGAACGCACAGTGCACCGAATACTCTTAATGTTGGACCTCCGCAGCCGACGACTCACGCAGTGCCAATGTTAAACACCACGACATCGGCAACTACGACTGAAATGAACACGTGAGCATCGACTCTGGACGTTGACGCAGTGGCTGAGCGTTGCATGTCTGATGAATCCCGATACCCTTCTTCATCATGCCGATGGGAGGGCG
Organism: Schistocerca piceifrons; assembly: GCF_021461385.2. Taxonomy (NCBI): domain Eukaryota; kingdom Metazoa; phylum Arthropoda; class Insecta; order Orthoptera; family Acrididae; genus Schistocerca; species Schistocerca piceifrons. The sequence goes on from NC_060142.1 coordinate 426,231,816, forward strand.
CGAATCCATCGTCTTCCAGGGGAACAACTCTTCGACACCAGTACTGCGAGACGGAGACAAGCTGGCGGCGGCTCGATTATGCTCTGGAGAACATTCACATGGACATCCATAGGTCTAGTGGCGGTCGTGCAAGGCACCAAGGAGTGACGTACACTGGTTGCAGACCACGTACACACTTTCATGATGATCACGTTTCCCGCCGGTAGTGCCATTTTTCAACAAGATAATGCACCATGTCATAAGGCAAGGAGAGTGATGAAGTGGTTCGAGGAACACAGTGTTGTGCTGACCCCCTAACTCGCCATATCTGTACCCGATCTAACACATCTGGGATATGATTGAACGTGGCGTCAGAGCTAATCGCCCCTCTCCCCGGAATTTATGGGAATTAAGTGATTTGTGTGTGCAAATGTAGTGCCACCTCCCTCCAGCAATCTACCAAGCCCTCATTGCTTCCATGCTACGACATGTCGCCGCTGTTATCCTTGTTAAGAGTGGAAATACCGGCTATTAAATATGCGGTCATAGTGTTCTGGCTATCAGTGTATGTGGCCACATGTTTCATGCCGGGATTAGGCTGTTAAGCCATCATTGGCGTCTCCGTACTTGAACTGCCATGCAATAATGGAAATGCAGGAGAAAAATGAAAACTGGGATACGAGTATAGGGCGATGCTGAGTGAAAAACCCTGTATAAAATCTGTACAGTGTAAGCGGAGCGATCCCGTTCCGATTGCAGACTGTAGCATAGCCGCGTGCGTTAGTTGCTCACATTGGTGTAGTGTTGTGTCTCTCGCCGTAACACTTTGCCCGAGTTGCGTGCTGCACAGAATGCGCCTCGCAGTCACGCCGGGGTGCCGCCAGCGCGGCTGTGGGGTTGCCGTGTGTGGGGCGCGCGCGGCGTGTGTCCATTGTGCGACGAGGGCATCATTACGGCCGCCTGGTTGGCTGCCGAACGGGTGTCGCCGGCCGTGCGCGGACGCCGCTGCCTTTACGACGGCTGCCGGCAGCCCGCAGCTTATCTGGCGCGTCCACCTTTGCTCCGGCCGCGTCTCCCTGGCCGTGTAGTGCAGTGGGCGCGCCGGAGCTAAAGTGCCGGGGTTACTGAACGCCGCCGCGCGTGTGTACACATGGGGGAACAATGCGGCCAGAGTTGTCCGAGGCCACGTCAAACACTCGCCCTCGTCGGCAAGTCCCTACGGAGCGCCGGGCGCTCACTTCGGCCTTCTGACGGAATACGGAATGAACCACGTCCCGTCCCATGTGGCTCAGCAGTCCACCTTCAAGCTGTCTGTCCGCTCCGTGAGAAACAGCCTATCTCTGGGTGGTCCAAACACTTCTTTCTGCTTCGTTGTCTCTTTTCTTGATTGAGAAGTTCCTTTTAGTTGTGTTTTCCACACCTACATTCATTTTTGTGCCTTTCTAGGAATCGATGCATATTGTATGTACTAGTGCACATGGTATAAGTTTCCAGTTGGCTGGTCACATTTAAACATTTCACTGCACATAACGTATTCTGCATTACTTTGCACATGATGTCGCTCATGTGTAGTGTGGGTGACTGTAAGGGACCTTGGTGACTATAAAGGCTAAGAGTAGAAAGATACTGCTGTGGTGATGGAGGGAGGGTGGTGGGGCACTGCACGCATGTGTGTGTGTATGTGTGTGTGTGTGTGTGTGTGTGTGTGTGCGCTTATCGTAACTTATGAATTATGGAGAATATTGTCCTGCTATTGCTTTTTTGTTATTTAGTACATTTACATTCTTATTTACTGCCTTCTTTATGAAAAACCCTTCCTGCAGAATGAGCACTCCCTTTCTGTTGTTGCTATGGCATTTGATTACCAAGACTGTTTTTACCCCAGCTTAGTGGTGATTTTGTTTTATGAGATGCTCTGCACATGTAGAACGCGTACACTCACTCTTCAAAGTCCTTATCTATTCTTTGTAGCCGGCCAGTGTGGCCGGGCGGTTCTAGGCGCTACAGTCTGGAACCGCGTGACCGCTACGGTCGCAGGTTCGAATCCTGCCTCGGGCATGGATGTGTGTGATGTCCTTAGGTTGGTTAGGTTTAAGTAGTTCTAAGTTCTAAGGGACTGATGACCTCAGCAGTTAAGTCCCATAGTGCTCAGAGCCATTTTTTTGTTCTTTGTACCTAACTTTAAAATTTCTTACAGTTATCCCAATTCATTTACGGTTATGGCTATTACATATTAATTCATATATTCACGAACTGTGTTATTTCTCTCTCTCTCTTGGAAAATTTGGAAATTTGTGGTAAGGTCTTACGGGACCAAACTTCGGAGGTCATCGGTCCCTAAGCTTACACACTACTTAATCGAACTTGAACTAACTTACGCTAAGGACAATACACACGCCCATGGCCGAGGGAGGACTCGAACCTCTGACAACGGGAGCCGCACGGACCGTGACAAGGCACCCTAGACGGTGCGGCTATCACGCGCGGCTGGCTCTCTCTCTCTCTCTCTCTCTCTCTCTCTCTCTCTCTCTCGTCACACTTTTAAAATTTGGATTGAATTGTGCTATTTGTCTTGAAAGCTATAAAATTAATATACGCTTCAAGAGAAATAGAAGAATACAAAATAAATTAAAAATTCTTAGATGTCTAAATGTGAACTATGAATTGGAAACCTGTACTATAGGTATACATACAGAAGAACGCGTAGATACAGCAAAAGGACATAAAAATAAATGCAAACGTAAAATGGTGAAATAATTTAAATGAGCCGCCGAGAATCACTACAGATCTCCATCAAAATACGTACAATTAATTTTTTTCTTTTTTTTTTTTTTTTGTATTATAGACCACTGATGCCTAGCAAGAATAGGCGAAACGTTTCGCCGTTGCGCCGCTTCCGACTTAATTAGCATTGAAGTTAGTCAATCAGGCCGTTGCGCGCGCAAATTCAAGCGGCTCACGAGATAGTGTTATTAGGTGTCGTAGCGTAGATGATAGCGCACGAGACTGTTCAGCCATTGGCCCGGATTCGATTCTTTTTACCGTCCCATATCCAATTTTTGCATCGCTCTTTTGTTCGATCTTAAAAAACCAAACGAAGAACACGTTTGATGACACCATCTCCGCAGGCAGGCCGCTTGAATTTACGTGCTCATGATTCACTAACTTCAGTGTTAGCTAACTCGGAAACTGTGCAACATATCCAATTTCTTCTTAACAATTATTTCTCAGCACAACCTACCCTGACTAGGATCTAGCACTTCGATTTGTAGTGAGTCCTGTTATACCTGATTTAAACACCTTACTTAAACGATTCTTTAATTAATGTATCGCCGCCTTAAAATGTAGCGTATCAGCTTGACTATATTTGATTATTGTGCGCATTGCGTCCTGTGTTAAAGACCTCTGCATTAAGAGGAAAAGATCTGATCCACCTCTCCGTTCAGGTGTTAGATCGACAATTTGTCGTGAAGCGTTATGTATGAAGTCATAAGACAGCGTTTATCTGTTAGGGAATTAAAAGCTCCGACACCTTGTTGTTGCAACTGAAGTACTAAAAGTAAGAAATGAAGGGAAGGCCACTGTAGACACTTGGTATAAAAACGCTTTTATAAAACTGTAATACTGTTTTTATGACACTGAGGAAGTCATCATATAAAATTAAACAGAGGAGTAGATGAATTACGAGGGACGTTTCAAAGTAAAGTTTCGTTGGAAATTTCACTGCCAAAAAGAAATAGCCTATGACATCATGAACTATAAACCTTGCTCTATTTTTCGACGCAGTCGCCACCGACACTGAGACATTTATCGCAGCGTGCAATCAGATTGAAGAAACCACTCTGGTAAAACACGGTGTCCTGCGATGCAAGGTATGGTCGCAGAGCCTTCTCCTGTTCAGTATTGGTTTGCAATGTTGTTTCCATACATGGACGTGGATATATGCTCATTTAGACCTTCCTCCTCCATACTCTGCTTCCTTGTCTGAACATGCAATGCCAGTGATCAACCACTTGACGAGACATGACTTCGTCGCCATACACCGTCTGTAAGCATTCACGGATGACGTACACACTAGTCCTACTTGCCCATTTGTACGGGATAATAGCAGACACTATCATTGGCGACCACGTTGTCAGTACAAGTTCGTCTGCCGTTGTGATGTATACTCTGATAACTGCGGGAGCCTGCCGCTGTGGCCGAGCGGTTCTAGGCGCTTTCGTCCGGAACCGCGCTGCTGCTACGGTCGCAGGTTCGAATTGTGCCTCGGGCATGGATGTGTGTGATGTCCTTGGGTTGGTTAAGTTTAAGTAGTTCTAAGTCTAGGGGACTAATGACCTCAGATGTTAAGTCCCATAGCGCTTAGAGCCATTTGAACTGTGGGTACGCCCGTTTGCTGCTACTCTGTTTTCTTCGGCGCTTTGCGCATACGTCATTTCTCCACCGCTGACGCCCCCTCCGTCTTTGCACCAACTACGGGTGTGCATTCATAAGGTCGTTATTTGTCTCACCTGGCGTGTCATCATCTCTTTCAAACTCAATGACGAAACTTACTTTCGGAACTTCGCTCTTATTTAGAGGTTGCAACGTGGTGGTAAAAATTTTTTCACTCTATAGTGCAACAAGATGATAAAATACGTGAAATTTAAGTCGTGAACCAAAGCATGTGTGTAGAACCGTCATTATTGCGGCAGGCAATTATTTGTGTCTTTTTTGGCAATAACTGATAATGTATCTTTTCAGAACAATATTCAGTCATGTACCTCGCCGACGAATGGTCTTTGCCAAACAGTTTCGCTGTCGAATCAAGTGAAAACTGCGAGTAGAAGGTGCGAAGCATAATGATTGCAGTGGTAGCACACTGGACTCGCATTCGGGAGGACAACGGTTCAATCCCGCGACCGGCCATCCTGATTTAGGTTTTCCGTGATTTCCCCAGTATCGCTCCAGGCAAATGCTGGGATGGTTCCTTTGAAAGGGCACGGCCGATTTCCTTCCCCATCCTTCCCTAATCCGATGAGACCGATGACCTCGCTGTTTGGTCTCTTCCCCCAAACAACCCAACCCACCCCATAATGATTAAATTGGTATCTGAAAACAGCTTGGGGGCGCTGCTTTCTCCAGGCCGGCAGTTGCCCTTTTGCTCAGAAATCGAGACATGAACAGCGGAACGAATGAGCCATTCCAAGTGTGACGCTGCGAGCAGCCCCCTGCTAATCATAGCAGCAGCGGCAGCTGCCGCGTACAGCTGCAGGGCGGGCTGCGACGCTTCTCGCCAAATTAGCCGCTCCCGATGCGGCCGCTAAAGAGCCACACCAGCCGACAGTACAGTGTCAGCGTGTCACGTACTCTCTGTGAGTAATGCGTCAGAGGGAGATAACACGTCTGCGTGAAACTACAATCGCACCAAAAAGTATTGGCACACGTGCATATCTATCGTTGCTGGTTGCAAACGCCGCACCTTCCGGTACACAGCACATGTACCTGCTACCTCAAAGAAATGCAGTGTTAAGGGCAAACATGTATCTTCTCTGCACAGAGCATGGCTTCTCGGTATATTGCTGGGTTTTCAGGTACCGGAACCCCATCTGCTGACGCAATAGACACTGCGTGTTGTTGACGGCCCAGTCGCTAGTATGTTGCTGTATTGCGCGATGTGGTCAGCATGGGGCCGAGGAAGAAGGAACATTCAGTGGCACTGCGTGTGAGAGTGGTATTGCTCCATTCACAAGGGAGAAGCTATCGACATATCGGAGCAGAGGTGTCTGTTAGCTACACCACAGTACGAGCCATCATTCATAAATATAAAGAGACTGGAACAATTGTGGATAAGTGTCGTCCTGGACGGCCAAAAGTGCTTACAATCCGAGAGCGTCGCCGTATCATCGCACTTGCTCGCAAGGAACCTGCTACAAGTGCAGCAGCTATTGCTGAGGTTGTTCAGACAAGACGGTTAGTGTTCAAACTGTACTAAATGTGTTGAATGAGGCTAACATTCGTGGACGTTCGCCCAGGAAAAAGCCAAACATATGGGAAATTAACCGGCAGAAACGCCTGCAGTTTGCCAAGGACTACATCAGCAAGCCGATGCAGTTTCGGAACACTGGTATTTAGCGACGAATCGAAGTTCAATGTCTTCGGATTTGATACAAGAAAGAAAGTTTGGCGCAAGCCGAATACGCACCTCGACATCAAACACATGCATCCCACAGTCAAACACGGGGGGGGGGGGGGGGGCTGTATCATGGTCGGCGGCGTCCAGCGTTGGAAATCTAGCTGTAATCCACGGTACAATGGATCATATGAGATACATCGACGTGTTGCGAGGTAATTTAGCCGGCCGAAGTGGCCGTGCGGTTCTAGGCGTTGCAGTCTGGAACCGCGAGACCACTACGGTCGCAGGTTCGAATCCTGCCTCGGGCATGGATGTGTGTGGTGTCCTTAGGTTAGTTAGGTTTAACTAGTTCTAACTTCTAGGGGGGTAATGACCTCAGAAGTTGAGTCCCATAGTGCTCAGAGCCATTTGAACCATTTTTTGTGAGGTAATTTACATGTTAGCGCACAGACATTGTGCTTTACTGTGGTGTTTCATTTCCAGCAATACAACGACCCAAAACATACCACCATGAAAACCCGGGAGTGGTTACTGTATAATGCCCGCAGAAGGGTTCTAACACCACCTCTGAGCCCTGATTTGAACCGCATTGAGAACCTGGGGGCTCACCTTGACACACAAGTCAGAAAAAGGCGTCCGTCCGGTAAAAACGACTTGGAGAAAGTGCTCCTGGTGGAATGGTCGAAAATTACGCCTGATATCACCCAGAATTTAATACAAAGCATTCCTAGGCGTTTATGTGCTGTTATAGATGCTAAAGGGATGCACACTAGCTATTAGAAAGTTAAGAAAACGAACACGCTGTCCGTTTCATACGCGTGTGCCAATACTTTTTTGGACGCAGAAGATCGATGTTTATTTTCATAACATTGTATGTTACTTTACGGACAGGTGATTTGGACATATTTGTAACCTATGTAATGTAAGGTGGCACATGTCTGGGTTCTGTTCTGAAACATGTTTCGTTTAACATACAACCACTAAAATGTAACTGTGCCAATACTTTTTGGTGCGATTGTATATGACGAGACGAGAAGCTCTTATGTAATACATATAAACCCATACTCCGCAAGCCACCTTATGGTGTGTCACGGAGTGTACTCCCAGTACCATTGTCTCTTCCCGTCCCTGCTCCATTGGCGAATTGCGCGAGCGAAGGATGATTGTTGTTAAGCCTACGTCTAAGCTGTAATTTGTACGGTTTTATCATCGTGGTCATCTCTGGAGACGTGTCTGAGAGGAAGTGGAACGTACTCTCCCAGAATTTCAAAAGCAGACCGCTCAGCGATACAAAACGTCTCCGTTGTAATGTCTGCCAATACAGTTCGTTGAGCATCTCCGTAACGTCAATGATAAAATCCACTACCGTTGTAAAAATTATTTATTTCAAAAAGGAAGGCACAAACCGGTTTCAAGACATGTATCCAATCTTCAGGTGCATCTGCAAAATTATAAACCAATAATAATATATTTTCGCATGGTTAAGATAATTAAAGCGTAACAGAACCAACAGAAATTCTTAGAAAAAAATCCTATACGCGTATTAAAATGTGAGTTCACAAACAATGCATAAGTGAGGTTAAAAACTAAATTAAACTCCGCTCGAACAGGCCATGAAGGCCTAACGGTACCCTCAGCCGTCACTGTATGCGGATGTGGAGGGGCATATGGTCAGCACACCGATCTCCCGGCCGTATGTCAGTTTACGTATGCCGGCAGCAGATTTCAAGGACACCAGTGCATGTCAAAAATAAGAAAATCCTCCTTACTTGGTTCCATTTCACTTCAATAAAAAATATTTAACACTGATATAAAATCTTCCCGTATTTCGAAACGTATGTGATACAAAACACTCGTAGCCCGTCATACTCCGAGCCGCACATCTTAACAGAAACTTCTGCATACCAGTGTGTCAGAAACAACATCATGTACAATGAAAAATGAATTATTGTTTTTTTTTTATTATTTCCTGCGCCTTACCGCGCATTAATGATTAACGTCTTTGCCGACGCTTATGGTCGATAGGTGTTTCATATTTTGTTTTTAATAAATTTTAACTTTACTCTATCCTGAGGGTCTTTTACCATGTACCTACAGATAGACTGTCGAATCCCGATAATCCCTGTGCCCGCTGCAATCGTAATTGATAATGTCGTTGGGTCAACATGTGAACACACAGGAGTGATCTGCTACGGAGCTCCATGTTCAATAATGTACGATGATAGTTGTGCTCCGAAACACTTATGCGTGTACCAGCATTGTGCTCTTTCGGCAGAGATGCCACAGAACACCACCTATCCTACTTTGCTACAGATAAGCCTCCGAACCGCACGTTCTGTGGGGACTCGTGGATGCCCAACCATTTAGCGCCTAGTGGTCGTGTCACTGTCTTTCTGTCTCTTGCCGTAGATTTTCGGGACAGTTGCACGTGAACATTCTACCATGCTCGCCGTTTTAGAGATACTCGTTCACAGGCTCTGCGTGATAATAATCTGCCCTTTGTCAAAGTCGCTTATCTCAGGGGATTTCCACATTTGCAGCCCATATCTTCGCTAGGGTGATTCCCCGTCCATGTCTGCTCCGCTTACATACTTTTGTTACCGAGGCAGGTACCCGAAACGCCACGAGGCGGCATCCAGCGTCGTGGTGGGCAGTGGTCATAATGTTTCAGCTTATCGGTGTGTATTTACGTTTAGCTCTTCTCAGTTGTTTTCTAATGGTACTAAGATAAACTAATATGCCCAGTGACATGTTTAAAAATACATGCAGGCACAATGTGTAAATAGAGACTAGAAGAAAATTTCTGATGTGAACAGTAACATTGTGGCAAACGAGGGTAATGTTCGTGTAAACAATCCAGACATACAGTTGGCGATAATTATCAGTTTTCCTACCGTAATGCGAACACAAATGGCTGACGTTTTCAAATAATTATAGCTTTGTTCTTCACAGCTTTTTTTTATGCCGATTCAGTTCATCACGATTCATCGGGAAAATTTTAAGGCGATTTATTAATTTCGTAGCAAAATATGCACGTGTCAGAGTAATCTTATCCCTCTTCAGCTCGCTCTGAATTCCACCGTGAGGAATACCTAGACAAAATTCTGAATTCCAGGCTGTTGCTGGCTTTCCAACCCCCGCGTCCCTCCCCCCCCCCCCCCCCCCCCGACCGTATCGCTCCTCGTTCTCTATATTAAATTCAGCGCAGAGTCTAATTTTATTTATTAATTTTATGATGTATAGGATGTCACCGGATACCATATTGCCTGTCTCCTGGTTTCAATGAACCACAATAAATCAAATAATTTTATTTTTCAGTTGGAATTTTCATAGTGTAAATTTCTGAATTCACTTGTGCGGTCCTCTCTTGAAGCGGGCTTTAAGGATACTGTACGATTCTTTTCGCTTGTAGAACAATATCTTAAATTCATTCTGAAGTCGAAGATTTGCAAGTATATTGCAACGGCGATATTGGCGTGAGCGGCGTTTTGAGGATAAAACAAATATATAGCGAAAGAGACACGAGACAGGAGAGGTAATGAGTTGAGAGAGGATCACAAGTATTTTAAAGGGAAGCAACCCAGCGAAGTTCCTCCCGTTTGCAAAATGGTCTTATAAAACAGCAATAAGGAATCAGCCTAAACCGTTCCCCAAACACGGCGAACAATATTCTGCTCCTGCGTCTCCCTCGAGATTACAACCCCAGAATGTTGTCTGCGTGTTAGCGTTCTGGTACGTTTCAGGAGCACGTATCGTCGTTCTCATATTTTACATGTTTAAATAATAGGATCGATCCCCAGTCAACTGTATTGGCTACCCATCAAAATAATAGACATTTACATAGAAGAACAAAGCAGAGAAAATATTTTTCCTTTGTTTACCTTATTATTTGACCCACTTCCGCCTGAAGATATGTATTCATTTCTTGTTGGTTTAGATTGCCTTCTTTATGAAGAATGTTCTGCTGACGTAATGGCAATGGCATGTAACAGCTCAGATGCCTTTCGCCGTACTGAAACCGCTGAAATAGCGACCGTCGTGAACGTAGCATTAATATAGTTCCTAGGAACCTGTCATTTAAATCACTGTTTTATCCCAGGATCAGACAACCCTCTCAAAGGCAGAACGGATCAGCGATGGCACAGGTCGCTTCCGGCGGCGTTTTACACACAGGCGCGCGCGTCGCCGTATATCAGGATTTGCTGGCGTAATTAAAGTGAATTAATAGCCGTTTGTTGGGGCCCCTTACGACGCGGTGGCGGCGGCAGTGTAATTACTGCAGCAGCCGAGTCGTGACGGGGCTGGCGAAGGGCCTAGCGCCCTACACAGGGCGCTCTTGTCCGCAAGCGGTAGCCGCCCGGCAGCCCACAATGGGCCGTCCTCACTGCCGCTTGCTTGTCCTGTCTGCCGCTTCGGTAAGCGGCGTGGCGACTCTCCACACGTCTCATGTTTTGCTCTTTTCGTCATGTGTACATGCTGTTGAAAAGTATTCGGGCTTTCATGCTTGTAACGCGGATTTGATGTTTCGAGAGGCGGACCCACCAGTATAGGAGGCTGAAATTATTGTCAACAGAGGAACAGTAACAGCAGATTGGGTTGGTCCCAGGAGGTCAGTGATTTCGAACGTGGCCTAGTTAATGGATGCTATCTCCATGAGGGACGTTTCTGTCAACCTACTGTTGGTTATGGAATTGTGAAGTGGTAACAAGAACAAACAACCATAGCTAAAACAAAACTAGGTAGGCCTAGACCTCATGTGCTGACGGACAAGGGATCGTCGAGCACTTGGTACTATGTTAGTAAAAAATCGCATGAAGTTAGCGGAAGAAGTCACTCTTGAGTTCCCGAGTGCTACCAGCAGCCCAACTAGCCCATTGGCTATAAGTACGGAGTTAAAAAGAATGGCGTACAGTGGTCGAGTAGCTCTTCATCAGCCACATATCTCTGTAGAGGAAGCTAAGCGACGCTTGAGGAGAGTAAAGAGCTACACCACAACACTGGAGCACTGGAAACGAGTGACTTGGACGGTGAATCACTGCGTAACCTGTGGCAATCCGATGATAGGGTCTGGGTTTCGTGAAGGCCTGGGGAACGTTATTTACTTTTACTTGTGATGGCAACAGTGAAGTATAGAGGGGATAGTGTTATGGTGTCGGGCTGTCCTTCGTGGTTACTAAAATGCTGAATGGGAGAAATGTGAACACATTTTACAGGCCGCCCGTTGTGGCCGAGCGGTTCTAGGTGCTTCAGTCTGGAACCGCGCGACCGCTACGGTCGCAGGTTAGAATCTTGCCTTGGGCATGGATGTGTGTGATGTCCTTGGGTTAGTTGGGTTCAAGTAGTTCTAAGTCTAGGGGACTGATGACCTCAGATGTTAAGTCCCATAGTGCTCAGAGCCATTTGAACATTTTACAGCATTGTCCACTGTTTACAGTAGAGGATCATTTCAGATACGATGATTCTTTGTATCAGCACAACAACGCATCATCCTATAACACCGCATCCGTAAGACAATGTTTTGCGGACATCTACATTCCTGAAGTGGAATGGCATGCCTAGAGTCCCGATGATCAGAACCCAATGGTACACGTTCGGGATGAGTCAGAACGCAGACTTCACTTCTCAGATACCAGCGTCCAATGTCAATACCATCTGTGGTTTCAGCTCTTTAGGAATAATGGGCAGCCATTCCTCCACAGACATTAAGACACCTCACTGAAAGTGTCCTCAGTGGAGTTCAAGCCGTAATAAAGACCAATACTAATGTCCACCAGTAGGTGTCCGGATACTTTTGATCACAAGGTGTATGTGCGTCTTTGAGGTCTGGGTCGGCCCTCTAAAACTTGTATCGAGCGAATGCAACACACAGCTCTTCCATGAAATCCAGAGCGCCATAGACAACGCCGCCCAGGTTGATGCTGGTTTCCTCGACTTCCGGAAGCCATTAAATACCGTTCACTGACGCTTTGTGATAAAATACGGATTTACTATCAGACAAGGTTTGTGACTCGATTCATGACTGCATGGATGACAGCACTGAACTCGTAATTTTTACCGGGACGAAATCGACAGATGGCAACTATTTCAGAAAGTACATTTTCCGCCTGGACTGTTGTTAAATTTATTGAGTCACTACGATGGTGATTTTGGCCTGTTATGCCATTCTCAAGTGATAGCTCACCGTGTAGTCTGTCAGTGCATAGGGTTCCTCTTGAGAGGACACTGTCCTGTGTCAACAATGTTTACGTTTTCCATGTGTGTAAAAAAAGCGAGAGTCTTCCTCATTTATATAAAACAACATAGCACTTCATGTAATAGTTACTATCGGATTCGTGTCATTTGCGCACTTAATTTACACCGTACCTACACCAGATGTGACATTTGACAAAGTTATAAGAAACTGCTTTGTGGTAGATCTTCAGTGACCATGACGTCGACGAGACGTTATAAATTGTGAGATTCCTTTACTGTGTTGTAAATTGTTTCATTCTGGTGCAATGAGTACAAAGCTGCCATGTCATTCATTTCGTCGTGTCAGAATGTGAAGTCAAAAACATTTCATGCGGCACAGTCTGTGGTTTCATGACAATTTTTATGAATTCCAGTGGATCCTTGATATAGTTGCTCTGATTACTGCAAGATACAGGAACGTTATACGATAATGAAATAAAAAAAAGAAGACTAGCTAAACTCTTAAAAATAAATTTCAGTTCATAAATATTTTCGGATGTCGTTGTTGGTCGCAGCATAACTTGGTAATCTTTTCCAGTCACATTTCCTGAGAGGTGTTTGTGAGTGAATAAGAAATTTTTTTAAAACTGGTCTACGTAACGGCCCTGTTTCCGAGATATGGCCGTAGACCACTTACCTTGCACCTTGGTTCTATCAGTCGTCGCTTACTAACCCGTCTGACGCACGTTTCACTTGCTCCAGAAATGTAACAGCGTGGTTCGCAGATCTAAACAAACACTCAAAATATCTCTCGGTTTCAACAGTTAGCATGCTTTGTCCTTAGGTTAGTTAGGTTTAATTAGTTCTAAGTTCTAGGCGACTGATGACCTCAGAAGTTAAGTCGCATAGTGCTCAGAGCCATTTGAACCAATCGAAGGGGCGTTCATAACAACAGATCTTTATGTCTGTTATTTTGCTTACTATCCTGGTACATAACGGGCAACTCTACAGGTTAACGAGCGAGTCGTCGCAGTACCAGACCACAGTTACATTCTCAGCAGGATCCTGTTGAAACGTCGGTTTTGCCATAGTTTCACCGACAGATAGTATTGTTATTATTATTATTATTATTATTATTATTATGTTTCAGTGCTTAACACTATTCGACAGTTGGACACGGATTTTTTAGATTTTTTGTAATTTTCAAAGACGTTTTGATGTGTCAAATGTGTAGTGGAACTCATCTTTCCATTTTCATCACACCCTCATTCCCTTTGTATGTACAGGAATTTACCATAACTTTTCATATGGCGTTTAAAAAAAAAGTCCCCAATGCATCCAGTGCTTTAATATATTCTGTAAATTGTTTAGAAAGCTGTGACTTACTGCAATGTAAATTTTTAGGTGTGTAACAACGTTACGGTGAGCACTACTTCTATTGTTAACTATTTTTAAGAAGCAAGTAGCGATTGGTGATTTACAGATACGAGATTATTTAAGATTATCTTGTAGCCCTATGCAGAAGCCATTTTCCACAATTTTGAAGATACTGTCTAGGGAGAGCCACTTGCTTATGAATTAATTAGATAGGCGTGTAGTCTACACCACGTACGAGATGACTAATAAAAAGTTTCCAGAATGGTAGACATCATTTTGCGCGATGTAACTGAAATTAGGTGTTTTCGTTGGTTGAGCCACTGCGCAAGTCGTGTACTGAAGAATGTAAAAAAGTAATGTGATAAATACCACGCATTATGTTGTATGTGCCGTCATTGGTCAGTCGAAACGCAAAAGTCAGTGCAAGTGCCGTATTCAGCTTTTTTACAGTCCTGAAAGATGAGTGGGATTCCACTGGGCGAATATTTTTTACATTAAAAGGTCACGAACACAAAAACTGTGCGTTTCATTATTGAATATGCAGTGGCCACTGCTAGTATTACGGGAAGAAAAAACTCTTCGTAGGAATCTAGCTACAATTTTTTTTATTCTGATTACCTTTTCTTTAGATCTAGAGATAACGCTGCAAAGCGGAGTCTGTCCAAAATGGTGATGTAGCAACAGCTACTGGTACTGTTTACAGAGAAGCCGCAACGTTGGGAAACTGTATCGAAATACAGAAAGACCTGCAGAAGGTTGACACTTGGTACTGGGATGGACAGTTTACTGTCAATAGAAACAAAAGTATTACGCATAAATCGACAGTGTGGGATCCGTACCAGATCGGGTTGACGGAGGAGATAGAGAAGATCCAAAGAAGAGCGGCGCGTTTCGTCACAGGGTTATTTGGTAACTGTGATAGCGTTACGGAGATGTTTAGCAAACTCAAGTGGCAGACTCTGCAAGAGAGGCGCTCTGCATCGCGGTGTAGCTTGCTGTCCACGTTTCGAGAGGGTGAGTTTCTGGATGAGGTATCGAATATATTGCTTCCCCCTACTTATACCCCCCGAGGAGATCACGAATGTAAAATTAGAGAGATTCGAGCGCGCACGGAGGCTTTCAGACAGTCGTTCTTCCCGCGAACCATACGCGACTGGAACAGAAAAGGTAGGTAATGACAGTGGCACGTAAAGTGCCATCCGCCACACACCGTTGGGTGGCTTGCGGAGTATAAATGTAGATGTAGATTTTGCGATAACACTATTGCAGAACAATCACTGGAAGCAGTTGTGTCTATGAAACATCTACGAGTATCTGTATGGAGGAACTGAAAATGGAACGACCATGTAAAAGTAAGTGCAGGTAAGGAAGACGCCAGACTGAAGTTGGTAGGAAGAGTCCTCAGTAAGGACAGTCCAACCATAATGGAGGTAGCTGAGAAAACATTCGGACGACCAATAGTTGAATACTTTACATCAGTCTGAGATCTGTGTCACATAGGCTTTATAGAGGAAGTAAGGAAATCCAAAGAAGAGCAGCGCGTTTCGTTACAGGTTCATTTAATAAGTCTGAAAGCCTCGCGTATGTGCTCAGCCAACACTAGTGGCAGAGACTACAGAAGAGGCGTTGTGCATCACGGTGTGCTTTCCTATTAAAATTCCTACAGCTTGCGTTCCTGGAAGAATAAACTAATATGTAGCTTCCTCCTACGTATATCTCGCGAAATGACCATGGGTTTAAAATAAGAGAAATTCGGAAGCTTACCAACAATCGTTATTCCCGGAGCCCATTCGCGACTGGATCAGGAATGAGGAATGAAGGTAAGGGAGTTGGTGATAGATTTACAAAAAGTACCACACTGCGCCCCCCCCCCCCTCCCCCTCCGCCAAACACACAATGATTTGCGGTGTGTAGTTGTACTGCGGCATCCCCGTCTTTTTGGACAAACTGAACTTTGCAGCACTATCCTTAGATCTAAATACGATCTGTGCTCCAGGTGGACGCGGTAATGAGAGTAAAAAATATAACGTAGGGAGGCCAAATTTCGTCACCTTAGTAGGTTAGAACCTACATAAGCCATGAAAGGTTTTGATAAGGGCTAAAGATTTGCACATTCCTGAATTTATTCTCCACTTGTAGCCAAGTTAGCCGGCCTCGGTGGTCTAGCGGTTCTGGCGCTGCAGTCCGGAACCGCAGCACTGCTACGGTCGCAGGTTCGAATCCTGTCTCGGGCATGGGTGTGTGTGATGTCCTTAGGTTAGTTAGGTTTAAGTAGTTCTAAGTTCTAGGGGACTTATGACCTAAGATGTTGAGTCCCATAGTGCTCAGAGCCATTTGAACCATTTTGTAGCCAAGTTACGATTAAAGTGTTAAAATGTAATCAGTAGTTGACATAAACATTAACACGGCAAAACAGAAATACAAGAAAAGGGTTTATAATCACTCTCCCAGTAAATATTCTCATAAGTGCAATTAATTTAAATACGTTCTTCCGTTCTAAGGTTGCCAAAGATTTTCCCTGTTATAAACCAGTTGAAGGCCATGAACGAAACATGTTTTCAAGTTTGCCTTCAGCCTTCTAAATGTGTGTCGCGTACGAATTAGTAAATCTGTGCAGATGAAGATGTTTCGTGATACCAAACCAAACATTTCTTGCAACTAGTCAATATCTCTCCACTTGCATTTAACCCTCTGAAAACGGTAAGTTACTCTTTATGAATAGCAAATAAAATCAGTTTTTAACAACAGTTCCAAATTACGTCCCCGACACGAAAATAGGAAGTGCAAGGGGGATGGAGATGTAAACCTCCCCAGACTTGCAATAACGGTTGCTGCGGTAATATACGCCAAACCATGAGTATAGTGATTATACGGCACATATAACAACACACGACTGAAATGCACTACAGTATTTGACCACAGATCAGCTGTTAATTCGACTGTTGCACAACTTGCAACAGCGTAACAAATGAGTTCCCTCGTCCACGGTAGCTAAACGTGCTGCACACAAGAGACTCTCTCAACAAGACAGTGGAATGAGATCACGCATGCGCACGCAGTTAAATATTTGTTACCATCTGTAAAAACCGGAAATTCCTGTGAGGACGAAATTTGGAGCCGGGACGGAATTACGGCACTTAGCCTTGGTGACACCGACATCTTTTCTTTTAACTCCACTTGCTTATAGACGAATAATTAAGGTCGGTTGTGGTTGTTTTAATTGGTGATGCTGAGCTATTATAATGGGTATCTGAGGAAACAGTCAATAGTGCTTTCGAACGATGCCTGACAATATGGACACGAACTTCTGACCTACAATCTTGCCATGAGTATCTATATGGGTCTATGAGTCGTGTGTGTTCTGTCGGACATGTCCGAAGAAGCAGACAGCATTTCTGTGTTTGATCCCGTGGCTGGGTATAGAATATATTCGGGAAGGAGAAGTTTCGATCTCTGCCACATTCGGGCAATGAAAGAATTCATTGGCGAGAAATGAAAATTTGTATCAAGATCGGGATCCGGAAACGAGTATGCTGCTTACTAGGCAGACGCGTTAACCATGTACGCCTCTATGGCACAGTGGCAACAACTGCACGGACTACACAGCCACGTCCCCCCCCCCCCCCCCCCCCCACCGCCCCTCAGTCCAAATCCAAATTCCTGTTAGACGCACACTACCAAAGTAACGTCCCCTAGCCCTTTTTCATCTATCTGTTCGCTGCATCACGCTAAGTCCCGCACGAAGTCGGGCAAAGAGTGCTCTGCACTGAATGATCATACTAGCCTTCGGGCAGAATATATATCTATTCATGGTATCGGTTCTTTCGGATATGTCCGAAATGTAGCAAATGATGTTTGTAGTGCGTTGTAATGTTTTCGCCCAGAAGCTCGATGGAAGAAAAGTCTAACAGATAACCGAGGGCACTGTGGAGTAAAGATGCGTGGGACCTCTTCATAACTGCCACTCATTACCGAGATACGGCGGGACGCGCTAGGTGTGTCGTTGCGTAACACTCAGCGCTCGCTGTGCAAACACTTGTCGTGGCGCGGAGGGCGGCCGGAGGCGGCTGCGACGTCAACCGGCGCTTGACAGCAGGAAGAACGCGCCTCCCGCCTGTTTCCAAACAGCCGCGCCGCAGCTTAAACAGGAAGGCGCCCGCCGGCCCCCGGAATAAAAAAATAAAACAGCCGGTCACGGGGAAAGCAGGCCGCCCATCTCCAATATGTAGCGGCCACACAAATCCTATTTCCAGGAGCTATCGCCGATCCGCTAATATTAGCTCCACTCTGCAGACTCGTTGCTTTATTTCCGTCGGTAGAAGAGTTGGGTCAAGTACTCTAGAAATCGCTAGCGTCTATTGGGCCGTTCTACATCCTCTGCCAGTCTCTCTCCCATCTTAAGGCGCTACCCGCCTCCGTAACCGATGAGTACACTGGGCTCGCATTCGGGAGGATAAAGGTTCAAATCCCCGTCCGGCAATCCAGTTTTAGGTTTTCTGTGATTTAGGGAAACCGCTTAAGGCAAATGCACGACCAATTTCCTTCCCCATACTTTCCGAATCCGAACTTCTCCTCCGTCTCTAATGGCCTAGCTGTTGTGGTAAGTTAAACACTAACGTTCCTGCTTTCCATTTTTCCGTAATCCGAGGTCGCTAACGCACATCTGTGCGGTGTCGCTCGACTTGGATGTTAGACGGTCGAATCCTGGTGCTGGACGAAAATTTCAGTCGCGAACTATTTCATATTCCAGGTAACCGCAATTGTTGAAAGGCATGATGTTAGGAAGAACTCCACTAACAGCTGGTAAAACTGTTGTTCATTAAAACACTAACCGGTTTCACGGATTAAAGGCGCATCAGCAGGTGCAACAACGTTAAAAGATCATAGGCATACCCATCGCATTTTGACTAGGACCGACGGGTATGCCCATGAAATTTTCACTGTCGGTATGTGGCCGGAAGCGGAGAAGAGGTGGCGCGGTGAAGTTCCTGATCTGTGCGCCAGTGTCCAGGATTACATTCCAAAACACTCCGCTGTGTCTCATGAAGTGATGGTGTGTGACTGTTGATGCTGATCAATCCGTCGGCGTTAACCAAGAGGCGTAGGCATTGGCGGCACCCTCACTAACTCCATTCTGTAGTTATAATTATATAACACAAACATAAAACTACGCTACGCACTCATCCTTACAGTCACCTCTGCTCTACAACTACACAAACGACACAACTGTCACATACCCGCACGGAAAGGAGTCATTATATGCGGACGAAGAGCACCCTCTTCTTCAGGAGGCTGAACCTGCCTCGTGGGATATCCCAGCCAACAATGCCACATAACAAGTTTCATTTTTAAGGTGCTAGCTGAGGCAGTTACCAGATTTGGAACAAAAACTAAAAAAAATCGGCAACTTTGCGTCATCAGTCTTCTGACTGGTTTGATGCTGCCCTCCACGAATTACTCTCCTGTGCCAACCTTTTCGTCTCAGAGTAGCACTTGCAACGTACGTCCTCAATTATTTTTGGAGGTATCTCAATCTCTGTCTTCTTCTACAGTTGCTACCCTCTACATCTCCCTGTAGTACCATGGAAGTTATTCTCTGATGTCTTAACAGATGTTCTATCATCTTTGTCAATTCTTCTCTTCAGTGTTTTCCATAAATTCCGTTCCTCTCCGACTCTGCGAAGAACCTCCTCATTCCTTATCAGTCCAATTAATTTTAAACATTCTTCTGCAGTACCATATCTCAAATGCTTCGATTCTCTTCTTTTCAAGTTTTCCCGTAGTCCGTATCTCACTACCATACAGTGCTGTGCTCTAAACGTACATTCTCAGAATTTTTTTTCCTCAAATTAAGACCTATGTTTGATACTTGGCACATTAGGCCAACTAAACACGGAACACAAGCTTCGATTACGGAAGGATGGGGAAATAAATCGGCCATGACCTTTCAAAAGAATGATCCCGGCATTTGCGTGGGGTGATTTAGGGAAATCACGGGAAACCTATATCTGGATTGCCGGAAGCGGTCGGCAAATTTGATTTATGTAATAAAAGCGACCTCCCCGTATTGATAGTGAACTCTTTATTGACTTATATGAAATGTATTCGCAGTGTCGAATATGGACTGCTGTATAATGCGATGACGACAGTGAAAATTTGCGCTGGGTCGGGACTGGAACCCGTATGTCCCGCATATCGCGAGCAGTCGCTATAGCATTTGACTATGCGCACAAGACGACTCACAACCAGAATCAAACTTTCATCTGCCGGCCGGTGTGGCCGTGCGGTTCTAAGCGCTTCAGTTTGGAACCGCGTGACCGCTACGGTCGCAGGTTCGAATCCTGCCTCGGGCATGGATGTGTGTGATGTCCTTAGGTTAGTTAGGTTTAAGTAGTTCTTAGTTCTAGGGGACTGATGACCACAGATGTTAAGTCCCATAGTGCTCACAGCCACTTTTTGAAACTTTCATCTGTCGTCAATCATCCCATCATCCCATCATACAGCTGATGGTAGTCCACATTAGCAACTACGGATACATTTAATAAATTTCACGACGGCTGTTGCCGTCGCAGTGCCTGTTCCTTCATGTATGCATGTCAGAAGGAACATTACATCGGAATTCGGAGTAACACAGGAACGGTAGTATCATATCTTTACTGATTGGTTGCAGGCGCGATCCAAGCGTTAGGGTTATCATCACCGCCCCCAATCCCTCAAAAACAATTGATAGAAGAGTTTATATTTTTACGTAATCAGTTTCCGGATTCTCATCTAACTTTCATAGTATAACTCCGAACTCCGACCGTACAGACCTCGGAAGACCCATCGGCACCGCCTCTACTTCTCAGTCAAGTAGCCCCTCAGTTTTCGTCACAGGGGTTTAGTGCACCCCGGTCGCCAACAGCGTTCGACAGACCCGCACGGTCACCCATCCAAGTGCTAGCTAAGTCCAAAAGCGTTTAACTTCGCTGATCTCACGGGGACCGGTGTTACCACAGCGGCAAGGCCGTTGGCTTCGGACAATCAAGCACATGAAAACTAAGGAGTCTCGTAAATTGTAAGGAATTCTAGAAAGCTTTGTTTAACAACGGGTACTTTTCACTTACTTGCTTGAGGGTCTGCCCACGTGGATGATGTTAAGAGTCATTCCGGCCAAGTGAAGGCTGAAATTAATGGGCTGTCTGTTCGTGCTGTCAACGAAAAATCCAAAATAGTTCGTCAGTCGACAGGTAGAAGTGGTAAACCGTAGGAAAGATTTTCCACTCAAAAAAATAATCAACTCAAAGACAGATTTCTCAAACTTGGGCAGAAACGATTTAAAGAAACATTCTTCGCCTCATATGTATGGCATAGCCACAGTCTGCGGACCTATGTTCACTATCGTAACGCTTACGTTGGCTGCACTCTTTGATGTTAAATTGTATCATACACTATGGGTCGTCTTCAGATCTACAAATCGATGTTAAAAAAATTTAAATTGGTTATGAGTTACTTTACGATAAATGTATCAGCCAAGAATATAAAGCAAATAAAGTAGATGCAAAGTGAATGTTACTTGTTATATAAAAACTGAAGTATTAACGTTATCTGAATGATGATATCATTGTGAAAATGGCGTTAAGTGGCGCTCGCGTCGCGGAAAAATCTACTTCTATACTGAAATGTACTTCTTTATCCTGGACGTTCATTACAGTATGGAAAGTAAGACAAACGGGATTTAAAATGTGAAAAGATTATACGTTTATGCAAAACCACTTGTAATTATTGTACTTAGAATGGTATGTCGTGTGGACTAATATCTTCAAATTGTTAAAAACTTAATTTGCAGGAAAGATTCCAAGGTCATACAGTAAAAAGAAAAATATATAGAAAAACGTAAATTAATGAATTTGCTGCAAAAAATATTGAGACAGTTAGCTTTGTAATAGATGTATCGTAGATTCCATGGAAATATAATAAAATTTGTGGTCTAGAGTTCGTGACTGTGTTGTTCAGACAACTGCTGTGTCACGTTGTTCTTGTTCGTCGAATCTGGTCGTCTGTCGGGAGCAGTGAAGCCCCTGCATTCCGTGTGATGTACAAGGCATATGAAAGTCTTAACAACACTAAAAATTAAGTGTACAACTAAAGACTGAGATGTTTGTGTACTAGAAAGAACGAACGAGGTAAAAGCAATATAAAAGCTGTATGAATGCAGTAATATCCAGTTCACCATGGAGGTGGAAAAAGATAGTGCATTGCACTTCCTCGACGTCCTTGTCCACCGTAAACGAAATGCGTGCCTTGGCCAGAACGTCTACAGAAAACCCACCCACACAGATCTGTACCTGCACGCCACCAGCCTTCATCATCCAGCACAGAAGCGCACAGTATTACAAACATTGGTGCATCTTGCAAGAGTAATATCAGACGACGATAACCCTCTCCATGAACTGAGCCACCTACGCAAGGTTTTCAGGAATATCGGCTACAGCGCCCATCAAGTGAAAGAAGTGATTTCTGGGAAATATCAGAATAAGACCGCCGACGAAGAGCAGGAAAAGAAACTTGCTTTGCTGCTATTCTGTGGCTCTGTGTCGGGAAAGATAAGCCGCGTGTTGAAAAGACACAAGATCAAATCAATCTTCAGGCCTCCAACGAAAATCCGGCAATTACTGAGACCAGTTAAAGACGCAGTAGGTCTCAGAACACCTAGAGTCTACGAAATACCTTGTGAGTGTAGCCAGAAGTACATCGGACAAATAGTGCGCACTGTGGAACAACGCAGGAAAGAACATGAGAGGTATTATCGCCTACGCTATCGAGAGAAATCTGCGTTAGCTGAGCATGCGTTAGAAAACGGTCACCACATAAAATTTGACGATACATCTCTTGTGGCTCGCACTAACGGCTTCTGGGACAGTTTAATAAAGGGAGCTATTGAAATAAAAATTACCGCAAACACCCTGAATAGAGACGGTGGCTTGCAGCTCAGCGCTGCGTGGGATCCAGCGATCGCGCGGTTGAAGAGGGCACATCGAACGTCGACTCAAAACATGCCCATATATGGCAATGTCACGGGCACCAGTGACGTCACAGCCGGCAGCTAGCGTATATAAGGGCGAATCAACAGGCCACTGGCAGTCATTCCACTTGACAATGGACAAGGAGTGCTTGGCCGAAAGCTCGTGTAGTTTTAAGCAATTGACGCGGTTGGAAACCCGAGAACATTTTATTCAATACAAAAGCTGTAGCACAAAAAGGAAAAATTTAGTTAAGCAACTGGTAACGCATAGAGTACCTCTACACTTGCACTACGCGGCACATTGATACACATGGCAGAAGGTACTTACCATTATACTACATATCCAGAGTATGTGATCACCTTCAAGAATCCGTTTCCTCGATAGAACGGAATATGATGTCAATACATGAGAAGCGTAGCTCGTGACACTGTGCTGTCCTTTTTAAAGAAAAAGGGACAGAAAAGGGGTAGATCATTTAATTTAGACGTAGGCTGTCACTTTCATTTCCCTTCTTGTTGACGCAAATGGGAGCAGGTAGAGCGCCAGGAGTAGTGAGTGCGCTGGCATTTGGCAGTGTCTGCAGGAGGCCCGCCCAGCTGATCTTGTCCGAGGTCGGCGCCCGGCACCTGGCGCGGCGCGCTCAGCTGTTTGCTGCTGCGCCGAGCGTCCCGCAAGTAGCCCGCCGCACCTTCCGAGGTATTTTTGCTTCCCGTCGCCCGACCGCAGGTCCGCCAACCCTCAGAAGCCCGCTTAGCGACGCCGGCGGCCCGAGTTGAACGGTTCCCACCAAGGTCGGCGCGAAACTTAAATTTGGCAACTGACCCGCCCACATCGTAACTCGGCGGCGGGCCGGGGGCGTCTCCGCAGGGTGCCCCGCAAGTTCTGACCGGCGCAGGCTGTTTCACAACTGAAGCGTACACAAAGAGCGAACACCACTACAATCAAACCATCTGTTTTACTTCCGTCTCGACCTACTGACCCAATACGCAGAAGGATCCTCTCTAGTATTTTTAGTTTTCCGGTTAGTATCAGAAGGGACGCTGACAGACAGCCTGCGCAGCTATCAAGCTTCTGATAATGAGTTTTCGTATCTCTTCGTCGTTTGAAGTGCAAATATCTCTTCTTTGTCGTTACATTTTCAAAAGTATAGCGTATCTTTCGATTGGCACCGACCGAATATGACACGCTGTAATCATGTAAGAACGCCTCTTTGTTACTTAAATGTTGAAAAACTCAATGCAATTCTCAGGACAATATTGTGCAATGTGCACGGTTTATTTGGGCTGTTGTTGTTTATTTAACGTTCAGGAATGTGCGACTCTTAATTTCACACTTTTTCTACATACTGGCGTAGGTTAACATAAACTTCTACAGGAGTATGTTGAAGAATTCATATAGTGATGGTATAACGAAACAGAAGCATAATTTTCACAATACATTCAATATTTATTTGAATACATGGTGTAGAAGATACTGTGTATGGGTTAATCAAACGAAGTTAGCGGAAAATATAGAATTTACAAAAAGATATACATAGTCGTACAGTTGATGAACGCAACTGTTGGGCGTGACGACTAATTAACATTGTAGACTAGTTATCTCTTGAGTATTGTTTACTAACAGACAATTGCGTTTTATATCTATGATGTTTATACATAGTTACTTGCGACAACTATACCAAAAACGAATATCTAATACTTGCTCAGGCTAGCCTAGTATCCATCTCTAATGGCCTAAATGTCGACGAGTTGTTAAACTGTGACTGTCGTACTTTGTACTCCGCAGTGCATTTCATTTGTTGTCATGGAGATTTATTTGAGGCCGAAATCTGGAATAAAGGATAACCCGGACGTTGGTTCAGCATGTGAAAAATATCAGGTGTTTGATGCGCGTATCATAACACAGTTTCTAAATGATACAACAGAGAAAAAGAGCGGAAAATGTGTCTGTCTGGCAGTTGTAAATAATGTTTCTGGGTAAATGAGCTGAATTACATAAAATAACAAGGCAGAATTTTTCAATATAAATTACAAAAATTTGGAAAAGCTATCGGATCAATATCAAAACAAAATAGCAATTTCATCTGTTACTGTATCACACTGTAAGAAATGGACGTCTGTGACAGATTTATAAGTATTATTTATCTGCTAAAAACACAGTGTTCCAGTTGCATTCTGGCCGCAACAACAGCGTAACGTATTCAAGTCAGAAATGCATCTGGAACGTCATGCAACAGGATGAGATTGCTGAACATCGAAAATAATGCATCAAAACCGCTGGCCATCAAAACAACCACACATCTGCCTGTCTTTAATCTCTGAAATAAGTTTCTGTCTACGCCGGGGGCAATTGCGAGACAGGATGACGATGCTCTCGTTTTGTACGACAGTGAATGATCCGCGACACACGTGGTCCTCTGTGAGTCAGTGCAGTGATACGGGCCCCCTGGTCGTTGACTCTGCAGGGAGTCAGTGCCAACGTGTGTGTGTGTGTGTGTGTGTGTGTGTGTGTGTGCGCGCGCGCGCGCGCTCTTGGCTGGGCTTCAGCGACCAAAGAGGCGCGCGGCAGAGTTGATGGCGTTCTCAGCTGTGGATGCAGCTATACAAACAATAGAAATCGTCTTTCTGTGGAGAATGAGTTCCGAGAATAATCATCCACAAATTGGATTCCTCAAAGCAGAAATAACTGCCTGTTATTATCCGCTGTTAATTTTTGTTTTCATCGTCGAGAGAGATGGTTGCAATTCGCAGAGTAGGCGGAAATTTGCGGCCATCGCTTCAGACATTGTTGTTGAGGAAAAACGCGATAAATTTCACATATACCGTCCAATATCTCTTGCGCACCTGATATTATATAACACCTACATCATGAATAGGTTGAGGCACTGTCTGACTTCCAAAACAATGAGTCTGACACTCATATTCGTTTTTGCTATCGTTATCGCAAGTAACTATGTATAAAGATCATAGATATAAAACGTAACTGTCTGTTAGTAAACAATACTCGAGAGATAGCAAATCTACAATGTAAACTAGTTGTCACGCCCAACAGTTGCGTTCATCAACTGTACGACTGTGTATATCTTTTAGTAAATTCCGTATTTTCCGCTAGCTTCGTTTGATTAACCCTTACACAGTGTCTGTTACATCATTATGCATATAAATATTGAATGTATTGTGAAAATTATGCTTCTCTTACATTATACCATCACTATATGTATTCTTCAACAGACTCCTGAAGAAGTTTTGTTAACCTACGCCAGTATGTATAAAAAGTGTGAAATTAGGAATCGTACATTACTGCACGTTAAATAAACCACAACAATCCAAATGAACCGAGCAGATTTTACAAGATTGTCCTCGTATAGATTCGATGTTCAGCCAAATAGAAACTACTACTTTTGCTATTTGCTTAACAGACCTGAAAGTAAACAACGTCCTTTAGATGTGATAACGAACTTTTAAATTGATATTTAGACGTCGTATTTGATATTGTTACTTGTGTAATATTATCGATGAGAACGTGTGACAGACATTGATGTCGAAGTGGTAGTAAGGGCAGAATTTTCATACTATTAGTTTGCAGAAATATCTATTTTATGTTCATGCCCCATGGGCCTGATACACGATGGAGGCAAGAGCGTTATTGCACTATCTGTATCAAATACAACTACTTTAAATTTGGGTTACTAGTTTTCCCGAAAACTACGGTGCATATCTTCCAGAGAAACTCATTTAATTTCCCTGAACATACCTCTGTACTCGCTGTATCAACCTGTTGTGCATCTTAGACATTTGGCTAATACTGCTTTGCTAAGCACTCCCAAACCCCTTAGAGCAATAATCAAAAGAAGGTCTCACTAGAGTCGTCTGTGCGGTTTCTTTAACAGATGTAGCGCAGATTTTCGGAATCTAATTCGCCTTCCCCCCACCACTGATTTCACGTCTTCATTTCACGTCGTACCTCTCCGTAGCAATATCGCAAGAGTTGTGACGAAGTCGAGAAGATTACTACGATTGTTTTAATGAATCTGCCGGGTTCTTCCTTTTGTTCGTGCGCACTACCTTGCATTAATTCACATTGGCAGAGAACACCAACTGGAAATATTATATTGAGGTTAAAGCTGACTTTTTTTCCATGTTTGCTTTCAAATAAATATGTTTTGTGAAAGGTTTGACCCTTGAGAAAACATAATTTTCATCTTTTTCACCCAAACATGTTTCGTTGAAGTTACGGCATCAAAGGGTTCATTTCATTTCCTTAATAGCATATACCGATGCTAATATGGTAGGCAGACGGCTACGTGAGCATCAGTATGTGTTGTTAAGAAAATGAAACGAACCCTCTGATGATTGTGAAACTTTTCCGAAACAAATGGGGGTGAAAAAGGAGAAATTTGTGTTTGCTCAAGGCAGGAGCCTGTTCGTAAACATATTTATAGAAATACTGTCCTCTCTGATGATCGATGTTCTGCTTGAAAACATATATGACGTACGATTAGTTCGTGTTTCTTTCCACGCTCGGTAAGACTCGGATGTCATCGTTTCCAAGAGTTTCTCAAATGCTTCTAATGGCTCTAAGCGCTATGGGACTTAACATCTGAGGTCATCAGTCCCCTAGACTTAGAACTATATAAACCTAACTAACCTAAGGACACCACAGACAGCCCTGCCCGAGGATTCGAACCTGCGACCGTAGCAGCAGCGCGGTTCCGGACTGAAGCGCTTAGAACCGCTCGGTCACAGCGGCCGGCTCGAAGAGTGAGCACGTTGGTGTTGCACACTGCAGACTCCACTACTGTAGCTCGCCGCCGCCGCGGCTTCTTCATTGCGGCTTACCTTGTACAGCTGTTCGCGCGCCATGACGCTGGTGGGCGCACCGCCGGCAGCTGCGCTGCGTGCGCCCTCGGCGGCAGCTGCTGCTGGCTGGTCGAGGCCCGCGTTCGTCGCGCGTGGCGGCCGGCGCGGCACTGTGCTGGCCAGAGCAGCTGGCAGCGGGCGCGTGCCCGCCGTTTCTTACCTGCTGCCCTCCACACCAGCGCACACCCCCTCCACCGAGCTCGGCACTCACTATAGAACGCGCCAGCCACGCGCTGGAGAGGGGCGTGTGTGTCTTCCGTCTGTCCCGGCCCCTGGCTTCCAGGCTCCACTGCGCGGCAAGCTCGCCATGCCGCCGCCGGACGTCCGCCGGCATTTAAACTTCCTCAGCCCTGGGGGCGAGTTCGTCTCGTGGAGGTGTGCCAACTTGTGCCGTGGAGCGCCAGCGACCGAGACTGCGGCTGACATCTGTTTACTTGCCGATCAGCTCTCCTCTGACGATGCCGCAGTCGAGGCGGGAAGGACGCAGGATATCCATATGTTCCATTCTCCGTTTCCTGTAAAGGGCAACGTTATTCGATAGTTCCGAGTAGTCCAATGATGCTCTGCATAAAACATTATACATAATGCTAAAGGGAAGTCTTAGGAGAGATCCCTCTATTAAATTGTTGTTGTTGTTGTGGTCTTCAGTCCTGAGACTGGTTTGATGCAGCTCTCCACGATACTCTATCCTGTGCAAGCTTCTTCATCTCCCAGTACCTACTGCACCCTACATCCTTCTGAATCTGCTTGGTGTATTCCTCTCTTGCTCTCCCTCTACGATTTTTACCCTCCATGCTGCCCTCCAGTAATAAATTGGTGATCCCTTGATGCCTCAGAACATGTCCTACCAACCGATCCCTTCTTCTGGTCAAGTTGTGCCACAAACTCCTCTTCTCCCCAGTTCTATTCAATACCTCCTCCTTAGTTATGTGATCTACCCATCTAATCTTCAGCATTCTTCTGTAGCACCACATTTCGAAAGTTTCTATTCTCTTCTTGTCTAAACTATTTATCGTCCATGTTTCACTTCCATACATGGCTACACTCCATACAAATACTTTCAGAAACGACTTCCTGACACTTAAATCTATACTGGATGTTAACAAATTTCTCTTCTTCAGAAACGCTTTCCTTGCCATTGCCAGTCTACATTTTATATCCTCTCTACTTCGACCATCATCAGTTATTTTGCTCCCCAAATAGCAAAACTCCTTTACTGTTTTAAGTGTCTCATTTCCGAATCTAATTCCCGCAGCATCACCCGACTTAATTCGACTACATTCCATTATCCTCGTTTTGCTTTTGTTGATGTTCATCTTATACCCTCCTTTCAAGACACTGTCCATTCTGTTCAACTGCTCTTCCAAGTCCTTTGCTGTCTCTGACAGAATTACAATGCCATCGGCGAACCTCAAAGTTTTTATTTCTTCTCTATGGATTTTAATACTTACTCCGAACTTTCCTTTCGTTTCCTTTACTGCTTGCTCAATATACAGATTGAATAGCATCGGGGAGAGGCTACAACCATGTCTCACTCCCTTCCCAACCACTGCTTCCCTTTCATGTCCCTCGACTCTTATAACTGCCATCTGGTTTCTGTACAAATTGTTAATAGCCTTTCGCTCCCTGTATTTTACCCCTGCCACCTTTAGAATTTGAAAGAGAGTATTCCAGTCAACATTGTCAAAAGCTTTCTCTAAGTATACAAATGCTAGAAACGTAGGTTTACCTTTCCTTAATCTTTCTTCTAAGATAAGTCACGTGTTCCAACATTTCTACGGAATCCAAACTGATCTTCCCCGAGGTCGGCTTCTACCAGTTTTTCCATTCGCCTGTAAAGAATTATTAAATTAGGAACAAATAATGTATCTAGGTAAAAAATTACACTGTATTTGGGTGTTATGATCGACGAAAGGTTTTCTTTTAGAGAACACATACGGATGACTTCCCATAAGGCAGAAAAATTATTACAGAAACTGGCTAGAATCAATACATTAGAATGTCGAATACCATTAAGATACATGAGAGTCTACCGCTGTCCGATTTTTGAATCCATCCTATGTTTCGCAACCAGCACATGGGCTCATAAACTGAGCCTTGCGGTAAACAAGACTATTGTTCGCCGAAGGCAGAGAGGAGTGCTGCTTAGATGGTCAGGCGCCTTCAAAACTACATCACTGGATGCCCCGTCTGTGGTCCTGGGTGTTTTTCCTATCGACATAACTATTAAATACCGTGCCGCAGCATACTGGTTAAAGAATGGCAGTAGAAATCGGGTAAGAGTTATAACAGGAAGAGACATTCAAGACAAATTACATTTAAAAAAAATGGCGCCTAGATACTTGACAGAGGGACTGGAATACGAGTGATAAGGGCCGTAGGGTCCACGACTTTTTCCCGAACATCAGGAGAGTCTACAAATGAAATACATAGATCCGAGTCGAGGAATGGTACACTTTTTGACCGGTCATGGGCCTTACCCAGCACACCTTCACCGTATGCATATGTACACACGATAATTTCTTGTGTGCTACACTCACATATACGACAATCAGAATTGAGACAGTTTAATATTTACAACTTCATAAGGGACCCAGATAAATCGACAGAATTAAATAACAGAGCAGACAAAATCTCTAGACAATTATAAGTAGAGTTCAATAGAGGGAGATTATGGAAACACAGAGAGGACGGAGATCTTCAACTTATGATAGCAGTACTGAGAAACTTGATGATCATATTACTGATAATGATACAGACACAGAATTGGATAATATAACTGATTCACACTTATAACATTTTGTTATAGAACTTGGTATAAAGTTACGTAACAAATGTAAATTAAATGTGACAATGTGTAGTAGTATAAAATGCTGAATATGAATCAGAAGAGTAGGTTTTGGATATAGAATAGGGTAGAAAATTGCTGGTGAGAGGGCCATAGGTCGACGATATCATTCCGAGCCCTGCCCCTCACATCAGCATCACAACTTAAAAAAAAAAGTTATATTATTGTAACAAGATCACAGATGTTGGGTATGGATACACAATATGAGAATTAGTATTTAGTATGAGGCCAAGAGTGGTAAGGCTCGAGGAATGTCCCGAGGTTTTCCTCTCATGGCCTTGTTGGTGAAGGGATATTTAGTAAATATCATTCTTTCTTTTGTATTTTTTTGGTATAACATACATTCTTCAGATTATAATAACTACAGATTCTTTTTGTATTATTATTATTATTATTATTTAAAATTACAAGTATGTCTGTTTGTATTTTCTTTTTCTTTGCTAGTTATCAAATGCTGCTCAGTAGTTGACCAATACTGCGTGACACTGTATTTGGTCCGCCTCCACGGGGCGGGACACGGGCAACGGCACATCAGTAACTCAAGTTGATATATGCATTAGATCAGTATGTGTAGCTCTGATGGGTCTATGTTCATTACTATGTGGATTTTCACTTGTTCTTGAGTTACTGATGTGACGGCTAAGAGACCAATTGCAGTATTACAGCCCGCTTTTTCATACGGGCAGCGGGCCTATTTGGGAATCAGCAAGTGAAAAAAAAAAGTCCAATGATGGGGCCAAAGGCACCTTCTCATGTGACAAAGTACCGGGTGGTTATAATTAAACATCACGTTATAACACAGAAACTAAATTCCGTACGAGGACCAAACTTGATAGCATCAGTGCCAAGGACATGGGGAAGAGAAATAGTGCAGGATCAATTCAAATGAAACACTTTTAATGTACATCATTCCATTACATTCCGGTACCATTACTGCTACAAAAGTTGCTCGAAATGGCACCCATCAGTGTCCAGAAGAATCTGAAAGCGCAGAATTGCATTCTGCACAGCAGAACGAAGCATGTACGTAGATATGCTGCCTACCTGTCTTGGTGTGCTGCGCTTCAGATCAGCACATGTGTGAATATTCGCCTGGTAAACCCTATCCTTCAGGTAGCCCCACAATCAGAAATCACAAGGAGTGAGACCAGGTGATCGTGCCGGCCAAATGTGTTTCGGAGAAGCAGGTGAACTGCAGCAGCGATGTGCGGTGGGTCCCCATCTTGCATGGAAACTGTTGAGTTCAATGCGTCTCTCAACCCGTAGGGTGGGTATGACATGCTGGTGAAGCATATCGCATTTACGCTAGCCAGTCACACTGCACGTCTTTGGTCCATGAGCTCCAATCTGTTAAAAAATGGACCAATGATCAACGTAGGCGTGAAGCCACACCGTACAGACAAACCTCATTCACAGTGACTGGAGGAGAAGAAGATCCTCACACCCGTCAAAGAAAAATGAGCTTCGTCTGTCTACAGGATCCAGAGCCAGCCCTCGTCAACTTCAATCCTTGCGAGAAGTGGAGAGCGAAGTCAACACGTCGTCGTGCATCCTGTGGTGCAAGCTGCTGTACGATATGGATCTTTTACGGATACCATTTGAGAATGGTTCGAAGCACCTTGGTACAGTGGACTACGGGATGTTCAACTGTCGTGACACAGCACGCGCACTGCCTGACGATCTTGAATTGCGCGCAATGTTGCCTGCCATAGAAACAGGGATTTCATCAACCACCTGAGGTGCAACCGGTCGTCGGCCTCTTCCCGGAGGGACGCCCAGTTCTCCAGTAGATTCGAACTTCTTTATCATTCCCAGAACAGCAGGTGGAGAAAGAGGACCCGTCCGTAATATTTCAGACGGTGATATTCTGGAAATGCAGCATTACTATTGTTTTGATAAAAGAGCTTTACCAGTAATGCCCGATTGTCCAAGCTCATGTTGACACGTCAACAAGCGCACTGCGACTGGTCAGGTGTGTTTGACTATGAATCACGAAGACTGATCACGGTACCTGGTGGCCATAGTTGGAACTGGTCGGTGGCGCTGTGACGCATGGAAATCATGCAACCCATTCTATGGACGTTATTCCTACTAAGTTTGGTACTCATACGGTAATTAGAATCCGTGATATAACGTGTTAAGTAGGGAAAGTATAATTAATACCACCCAGTATACAAATGCAGGAAATCATACCTAAGGCGTAAAACCATGATACCTGGGCCGGCCGGAGTGGCCGAGCGGTTCTAGGCGCCACAGTCTGGAACCGCGCGACCGCTACCGTCGCAGGTTCGAATCCCGCCTCGGGCATGGATGTGTATGATGTCCTTAGGTTAGTTAGCTTTAAGTAGTTAAGTCCCAGAGTGCTCAGAGCCATTTGAACCATGATACCTGGTGGTTATAATTATAGAGTAGCTTCTCACGAAGGTCCAATGTGGGCTGTAATTATAGTATGGCAGCGAAACTTCGTGGATTTGTTAATGCGTTAATTGAAAGGAAACACGGACAAAATTTTAGCTTTAACCTCAATATCATATTTCCAGTTTCACTCACCACGTACAAATCTGGCGCTGTACAACTTCTCGTCGACGTATCTGGCGCTCATACTGAACAGACTTTTACATGGCAGTTAGTAGTAACACCAGCATTATGTCTTTGTCACTTGTTTGACCTTTTCCGCTCACGTCCCGTCCCTAGGCCATTACTTGCGGAAACATTATTACGTCTTTCTTGCATTCACAGCGCCAGATTTGCACCTGAGTAGTCGAAATTGAAACTATTTTTTTTTCCAGCGTAAATAGGTTCCGCATTAACGGATTAGAATATCTACCTAGTAACGCTGCCACACGACAATTACAGTCTACACTGGACTTCTGAG
Organism: Schistocerca piceifrons; assembly: GCF_021461385.2. Classification (NCBI taxonomy): domain Eukaryota; kingdom Metazoa; phylum Arthropoda; class Insecta; order Orthoptera; family Acrididae; genus Schistocerca; species Schistocerca piceifrons. Next base: position 426,265,045 of record NC_060142.1, read on the forward strand.
AATAGCCGTACATTAATTATAACCTCTCGGTATTTCGAAACGGCTGAATAAAAGGAAATATTAAAAAGAGGAATTCAGTAATGGGATGCGTGTAGGTATTCTCTCTGTACGTTTAAGAGTTCGTGTATAAAACTACACCTCTTTTAAACGATGATTATGCGGAAATGAGCATGAACGTAGTACTAGTTCTGACATTCAAACTGCCTGACTACAAATTTAGCAAGAATAATGATAAAAGAATTTTGTACGTTTTAAATATAAAAGAAGACTGGTTTGAACAGCTCAGGCATTGTCGTATGGTTGAGGCTGTAGTTGTCTTCCTCATACCTTAGAAGAAAATCAACCAGCCAGTGACAGGGTGGCTTCCACAACGTAATGTGGACGCCTGTCTACGATGCAACTTCGAATTTTTCAAATCACTGGTGAGGGTGGCGATAGTGTCAGAGTAAATCATAGCACCGACAGAGGCTCGACCTCCGGACCTTTAGATTTATAGTCTGGCTCTTGCCCAACCCAGCCACCAAGCCATACATCATGTTGTTAAGCACTTACTGAGCGGAGACGAGTTGGGTAAAAAAAATCGAAATCCTCTACTCAAACACGAAAGCGTGTAAGCCCACGCGCGAGTGCAGAAGCATTCGGGGTAATGCTGTTAAAATCCCGATTCGGTCATTTCTAGATCTTTGTGACTTTCTTAAATAGCTTCACGTGAAAACCGGTACGGTTGTTTTGTGAAGACCACAGCCGATTTCCTGGTCCATCCTTTTCCACTCCGAGCTCTTGTCCGCTGCCTCTAATGTTTTTTGTTGTCAGTGGGACATTGAACGCTTAATCTCCCTCTTTCTTATCTCGTCGTTTTATTTTAGACCGAGATATTGTCACGCACCGAGGACAGTTCGACAAGATTTTCAGGCAGCTATATGCAGTGCGGCAAACACGAGAGGTTTGTACTTCGTAAAACTCCCTATGTTCTCACATCCATCTCAAAATGCTTGTAACAAAGTGGCGATGTATGTTCACTAGAAAAGAACCTACAGAAAACTGTACACATTATTACAGGAGTAGGACAGTCTGTGATGAAATTCGTGGTCTACTTCGGGCTAAATAGAGAAAGAGGGTACCTACAGTAACCTCAAGCGTTGTCTTCGTCTCTCTCCCTCTCCCTCTCCCTCTCCCTCCCCCTCTCTCTCACGCCCCCCTCTCTCTCCCCTCTCCCCCTCCCCCCCCCCCCCTCTCTCTCTCTCTCTCTCTCTCTCTGTGTGTGTGTGTGTGTGTGTGTGTGTGTGTGTGTTTCGGTAGAGGAACGAGGCGCAATTTCAGAGGGGCTTGGAGCGACCTTGTGGTGTGTGCCGCAGGGGCAGTCCAGGTGCAATAAGCGCAACCCTCGGCGCAGAGCCGGCTGTGCGGAGGGTAAAGGCGTCAAAGAGCTATTCAGCACGCCACGCTACCCCACGCCGGGGCTGCCCCTGTGCAGAGAGGCAAACTGGCCGCAATGCGCGACGCCCTACCCCAAGCTGTGATAGCGGGTCACAGACCTCCACCCATCGTCGGGTAGGCCTTCCCGCTTTCTGATACAGAATACTGTGGACTCTGACGGGACGAAATTACCCCGGCCCACCTCCGAAGGAGCAAGGAAGGTCAGGCAGAGGCTTAACGTCCCGTCGAGTGCAGGGTTACTAAAGACGAAGCCCATACTCGGATGGAGCACCGTTTGAGAAAGAAATCGGAACTGCCCTTTAAAAATGCACTACCCCGTATTGGCCTTTCCCTTGGCCAGTGGTTGTCTGGGGGTTCTACAACCTAATGTGGACCCCTAGCTACGACGCAACTTCGAATTCCTCAACGCCTTGAACTACCGTGTATAATGATTTCGCTCCTAATTCATCGGTACTAATTTTTATCACACAACGTACCTCATCGTGACCTTAGAAACACATAATGAATCGAGCAGTTTTATTAATTACTATTCCCAGACAGTACATGCTGCAAAAAAATAAATAAATAAATAAATAAATCGTAACTTGGAAGGTTGAGCGATTTAAGGAAACCATGGAAAACATAAATCTGAAGAGCTGGACGGTATTTTAACCGCATTCCTCCCGAATACGAGTCCAACATCTTACCGCTGCTTCACCTGGATCGATAACCACGTCCAAATACGAAACTGGCGCAATATTCGTTGTTTCATATTCCAGCATGAGGACTCTCCAGTACATGGCGCCTAAAGCGTTCATATCACTGTACGCCACAGTTTGACACTTTGTGTTTCATATCTTGGGAAGAATATAACAGTATTCCTAAGAGGAAACTTCTGTTTTTATTTCAGGTGAGGACTAGGCTAGTGAGTTCAAGCCTTAAGAATACTGTGTATTGTCTTACTTCAGTCTAATGGCTTAAGTTGCATTTGTTAGCGTGTTACACAGTGTTTAGTCTTTTAGTCCACCGATCAATCAGCCACTACTTTATGCTGCACTGTTATAAAAAATTTAAGTACGCCTATGGCAGCGAAATTTTGTGAGCAAGCGCAAAGAACTTGGAAGATGAGTAAAACGGAATGGATAGCGCCTTGAAAATGGGTTATACTTTGATCATCAACATGAGTAAAACAAATGTAATTGGTGGAATTTAAATTAAACTAGCAGACAAACTTAGCGTTACCTGCGTATTCATTTTGCCACTTTTATATTAGAAATGAAAACGAAAAATGAACTGTGTTTGTATTGTAACAACGAAAAGAGTTCCTTTCCATATATTCGTGGAAACACCTTTGAAATTATGCATAACGTACAAATGTGTAAGTACAGGATTCCGGACAGTTTCTGTAAGCTGGACGCAGCTGCTTCGCGTGTTTACAACGCGATTTTCTAAACGTGTCTATGGAATCGCCTCTTCATAGCTCTGTAGGCGGCTGTTTACGCCTGCAACCGTTTGCGCTTCGCAGTTAAAAGCTATCGAAGCGCTGCCATATGCCAGGGATTTGCTTAAATTGACTCGACTGTGGGAGTGTCTCGGTAGTAAAGAATAAAAGAGTTAGAACTTTATGCATGATGCTGCATTTTTCACTCATCTCAGTGTTTATGACGTATCTTTTGAACTATATGGCGTACAAAGATATATTTGTGTAGGTGCATTTAGTTAGTAGCGAAGAAATAATAATGAATTTAAACAACATCCATGATGCGGAAGTTTTCAAGCACATCAGTGTTTATTATATAATATCTCCTGAGCTTTTTGTTATACAGTGATGTAATTTTGGGGGTGCATTCAGCGGCATATGTGAATACAGCCAGCAAAATGTGTTGCAAATAGCGTTAGTAGCAAGGAAGTAATAAATTTAAATGTAATGCACAGTGCGACCGTTTTTTCACGCACCTCATTGTTTATGATTTTGCCTTAGGTGATACTGAGGAAATAAGAGTAGGTTATGAGACAATGGAACAATTTAAAAATGCAGACAAGGAACAGCAAGGAAAACAAAAAAGAACAATACGAAACTTATAAATTTAAGACAGCTAATATTTGCGTTTAGTATAGCCTTATGTGAAAGAGAATCGTGAACGGTAAAAAGTAAATACAAGGGTAGAATAGAAATTTTTAAAATGTGGCGCAGAAGAATGCTGAAGATTGTATGGGCACATTAGATAACTAATAAAGAGCTTCCGGAATAAATTCCCTCTATGCTGCGGAGAGTGTGCTCGTTTTAAACTTTCTGACAGATTCAAACTATCTGCCGGGCTAGGACCTTTGCCTTTCGCGCACAAGTGGTTTACCGATTGACGTATTATGCAAGCACCGCTCACGAGCTGCATTCACAGCTTTACTTCCGCCAGTACCTCATCTCCTACCTTCCAAACTTCACCCACATTTTCCCGCATACCATGAAGAGTTACGTGCCGAATCTAGGACAAAACTAATTTATGGCACAAGCTGACAAAAGGAATTGGTTGATGGGACATATCCTTAGGAATCAAGATATAGTCAGTTTCATAATGATTGGAAATGTGTTTCTCTGGTTTGATAAGGGAGGCATGACGAGGGCTGGGGGAAGACGAAGGCGTCACTATAATTCGTGGCTTCGAGTAAGTAAGAGACGAAGAGATTTGCACAAGACAGACTAGCACGAAGAACTAGATCAAACTGACCTTCGGACTGAAATCCACAAAAAACAACCCTGTTCTACATCCGTTACAGTGAGCTTCCTATTGGGGTCAAAGTTTGAGATCTGATAACAGGGTTTTAGTGCCCTTACCACCCCCTTGCACCCCGTATCTCCCTCCCCTTCTCTCTCCCTCTCTCCTTCCCTTTCTCTCCCTCCCTCCCCCCTTTCTCTCTCTCTCTCTCTCTCTCTCTCTCTCTCTCTCTCTCTCTCTCTCTCTCTCGATATAAATTACTAGCAACTGTAAACTTGTTGTTTCTTTCGATACATATAACTAGTTTTTTTCTACGAATCTATGACTTACTACAGTTTGAAAGCAGACTACTTTACAAATATTGTTCGAGGATGTATAATTTGCATTACAGTATCTGTAGAAGGCGCAAGTAATTTGTGACACAACGTTCTTCACTCAGAGAAGAAAGGTAAGGCCGACTCGGCCAAGTCAATTAGTCCCATAAACAATTCAGTGGCGTCACCTCATGAAATTCATGCTGGCACAATGAACTCACCCTGGTACGTAATATTCCGAGGAGTGTTGCATTGCGGGCATACTTTCTTAAGATTAACATACTCTATTGTCAGGAAGGGCGACAATTTCAAGTTTCGTGTATGACAGTGATCCGTCACTAAGGAATGTGTCGTCCAAAGGAACTGAAAGTTTCACGTTATTTCATAGTGTATTCCATAGGCATATACGATGAAAAATTTATCTTCAGTCTAAAAAAAATTACGCGGTTGCTTCATTTTCACGCGATTATTTAGATTCTGATTAAAATTGACCTAATCTCAACTACATCTGACATTGAAAACAATCTAGCGATTGGCCGAGCGGTTCTAGGCGCTACAGTCTGGAATTGCGCGACCGCTACGGTTGCAGGTTCGAATCCTGCTTCGTGCATGGATGTGTGTGATGTCCTTAGGTTAGTTAGGTTTAAGTATTCTAAGTCTAGGGGATTGATGACCTCAGATGTTAAGTCCCATAGTGCTCAGAGCCATTTGAATCTAGCGATTGTCATCGTAGTATCTGAAATACAACTTCAGGGGAAAAAAAATTACAACGCACGACGAAGTAATTATCCGAATGGGACGGAAATCAGTAGAAGTGACTGAAATGTGCAGAGAAAGAAATCATTACAATTTCAGAAAAACTGGGTGATTTATGCAATAGAAAGAGCTTCAGAAATTGAGGAAGTCAATAACCCGGTGGTCAACCTCTGGCCCTTATGGAAGCAGTTATTCGGCTTGGCATTGACTGATGAAGTTGTTGGATGTCCTCTTGAGGGATGTCGTCTTCAATTCTGTCCAACTGGCACATAAGATCTTCAAAATCCGGATTTGGTTGGAGGGCCCATAATGCTCCAGCATTCTCAATTAGGGGATCTGGCGACCTTCCTGGTCAAGGTAAGGTATGGGAAGCATGAAGACGAATAGGAGAAGCTCTCGCCGTGTTGAGCAGGCATTATCTTGTTGCAATATAAGTCCTGGATGACTTCACATGAAGGGCAACAATAGAAGACATAGAATATAGCCGACGTACCACTGTGCAATAAGGGTGCCGCAGATGACAACCAGCACCCCCGACCATCACTCCTGGTTGCCGGGCGATATGGCGGCCTACAGTCTGGTTAGTATTCCACAGCTGTTCGCTGATCATCGGGGCTGAATTCGAAGCGGAATTCATCACTGAAGACGATTCTACTCCAGCCAACGAGGTTCCAGGCTGAATGTGCCCGACACCACTGTAAGCCGGCTTGTTGGTGTACAAAGATCAAAGGCTGTCGGCGCAAAGGGCACTGTGAGCTCAACCCACTTTTCTTTCGGTGAGGCGCAATGAATTCGGGGCTCTGAGTGCTTCCCTGACGATTGCTCGGTCCTCACGTTCTGCCGTCTCTGTAGATTGACCGCTTCCTTATTGACGGTGTGTCCTGCAGTGGTTCACTATTTCCTTCCAACACCGTCGTATAGAGGAATCGCTCCTATTCAAATGCCGAGGGATTCACCAGTCACTCCAACTGGCGTCTTTCAGCCCAACTACATGTCCTCTCTCAAATGCGAACATCTGCGTATGTTGATCACGCGCCTGTATGAGAGGCATAGTTGCTGTCCAACTGAGTACATGGAACGACATTCGCAAAGAGTTTATGCTTTGTGATGTCCCCTCTCTACTATCCTTGTCAGGTGCGCTGCGAAACTGCGCTGCAGCGTTACGCATTCATCCATCGGCCGCCCGAGTTTACAATTTTGCATTTTCCGTTGATGCGTGTATGAAACTCAGTTTGTGATCCATTCGCATAACTCCCTCGTGGTGGGTCGTTCTTTTCTTTTTTGCCTTAGAGTGTATATTTACGACCAGTGGAAGCTTTTACTAATATTTACAGCTGTCGCTTAGGACATTATGAACAAATTAATATGCCTTTTATTCTTATTCGTTGTAAGTTTATTATACTTGTCTCGTCCTCTGTTCTTAAGCAACTGTAAAGCGTCATTTTCTGTGCACTACTACAGTCAGTTACAGATTAGTGAGAAGGCGTCAGTGAATGAAAGCAGTCAAGTAGCTGCATTATTTCTTGACTTACGGAAAGCATTTGACTCAGTAGCATAACGCTTATTTTTCTTTAAAAAAAGAATAAGCGTTGATATGCTACTGAGTCAAATGCTTTTCGTAAGTCAAAAAATACTGCAGCTACCTGACTGCCTTTTTTTAAAGGATCATCTGGGGTATCAAACGGAATTTGTAGATTGAGTCTTTCTGTACAGGGAGGAGACGGCATACTATCTTCGATGGAATCATAGACATATGTAGTGGTAGAATGAAATTTTCACTCTGTGGTGGAATGTGGGCATTGATGTGAAACATCCTGGCAGATTAAAACTCTGTGCCAGACCGCAAATCGAACTCAGGAGCTTTGCCTTTCGCAGGTTTTGAGCCGTGCATTGGTACCTTAGTCGGTAGAGCACTTGCCCGCGAAAGTCAAAGGTCTTGAGTTCGAGTCTCGGTCTGGCTCACAGTTTTAAGCTGTCAGGAAGTTTTATGTAGAAGTAGCTTTAAACGCGTCCTAGGGAAGTGTGTTGGTGTCCTTTCCGTTAATGCTGTTTATTAATGGCCTGACAGACAATATTAATAGTAACCACGTACTTTCTGCAGATGATATGATGAGTTATCGATAGTGAAGTGTAGTTTTGAACAGAAAAAGAACTTATACAGATATTCAGTGCAAAATCTTGATAATATTTCAAAGTGAAGCAAAGACTGGTAACTTGCTGTAAATATTCAGAAATGTAAAATTGAGTATTTCACAAAACCGAAGAAAGTAGTAAAGGATGTGGAACAGAAAACATTTTCAATTAATTAAAAGAAAACTGTGTACATTTATCAGTATTAACATGACGTTTGTGTGTGTGTGTGTGTGTGTGTGTGTGTGTGTGTGTGTGTATGTGAGTGCGAGTGCGCGCGCGCACGCATGTCTGTGATAACGCAATACGTGCTCGTGTGTTTTAACATCATTATGATACATATAAAAAAATTTAAAAAATGGCTAGTGTGTATCGCAACTATTTTCGTGAAATCGTCACTCGTATACTGTGTGTTGACAGCAAATACAATTTTTTTAACATGGTTGTCGGACTCAATACAAGTCCAATTTTGGGTCCTTGCCTCGAAGAGAAGAGAATCGAAATGTTTGAGATCTGGTGTTACATAAAGATGCTGCAAATTTGATTGATAAAATGTGAAAAAAGGATTTTCTCCTCGGAATCGAAGAGGAAAGAAACATTTCGCAAACACTAACTAGAAGGAGGAGGATGGTGGTAGAACCTGTCGTAAAAGACACCAGTGAATAACTTGCATGGAACTAGAGGGAGCCGTAAAAGGTAAATACTATTGGGAAGACCGAGATTGGAATATACAGAACAAATAATTGAGGGCATTGGGTGCAAGAGTTAATCCGGGATGAAGAAGTTGGCAGGCCGCATGTCCTCGTGCTGGTGCGCGCATCAACCAGTCAGACGAGTGATGAAGTAAAATAATAAAACTCCTATGGAGCTCTTGAAGTCTAAAATCGTGGGTTCAGTTTGCACGTACGGTGGTCAAGACACGCAGGCGCCGTGTTAAAAATTAGACTGTAATGTCTCGCCATATTACCAAAATCCAGAGCCTTCGTTTCTACACAGCCGGATCTTTAGCCCCTGGGAGGCTGCACCTCATGGAAGAGTGACAGAGTGCGCCTCGTAATCCACGGCGTCCATAAATCAGCGCACTGAGACGCAGACATCGACGGCGCGTCGGCACGGCAGGTAATCTTTATTAAGGGCGCACCAGCTGCGGGCGGAGCGATATTTCGTTGCGGCGGCAGCAGCGTATGTGAAGCCCGAGACGAATGGCCCGGCCCCTGGCTGGGTCGAGGGGCTGCCACCTAGGTCTAGCCACCGGCAGACGGATGGCGGCGGCGGGTGAAGCGGCACAGCTACTGCTTTTGGCGGTCAGCTTCCTATGTCCCGCCTACTGTCCGGTGGTCTTCCATTTTTTTCCCTTATGAGCTGGAAGATTTACTGTCGGCAAAAAAAAGGCCACTGGACCGAGGGAATGAGCACGTGTCTTCGTAGTTCTTCGCAGCGGACTTCGTTGGTAACAGCGTTTCGCTTACTAACAAGGAGAGGGTCTGATATGTGGATCATCGATTTTGCTCAAGTTTTGCAGGCACGTTCTATATTGAAAATGAAGATACACGTGTTTCAGCTTTTTGCTAGGCTCTCCCTAGTTTCTGAAAAAAAATTGAGATCAAAGATGATGACGGAAAATCGTATTTTTAATACTGGTGGAAGGTGGTCCAAAAACAAACATGTTTTATTAATGTAACATGTGGTCCAACGTTACTAATGTCAGAGTTACAATTTTTTTTGTGCTTTTATGCTATACCTTGTGTATCAGTCATTCAGTGAGTGCAGCAGAGTGAGGTCGGCGGTCGAGCAGTCAAGGCATTGGACCTCCAAACCGCTGGTTCTTGTTCGATTCTCGGTTGTGGCTTTCTTTTTCACTCGATATTTTTTTGGGAGTACCTGATAATACTAATGCCTGCCGGCGGGGGTGGCCGAGCGGTTCTAGGCGCTACAGTTTGTAACCGCGCGACCGCTACGGTCGCAGGTTCGAATCCTGCCTCGGCCATGGGTGTGTGTGATGTCCTTAGGTTAGTTAAGTCAAGTAGCTCTAAGTTCTAGGTGACTGATGACCTCAGAAGTTAAGTCCCACAGTGCTCAGAGCCATTTGAACCATTTTTACTAATGCCTCTCTTTCCTTTTTTTTTTTTTTTTTTGAAGTAAAACGTCGGAAGGTATGATTTATAATCAAATGAGTATATACCGTATATAGTGCACTGACATTTATTTTCTTCGTGGTACGTGTCACGCTGGATAGGACTTTCGTAGATGACGACGCTCAACCGTCAAAAGAATTCGACTGAAATGTACTACTCTTTGTCGATCGTGTGACGTTTACTTCTTCCGACAGATAAAGAATTTCATCGTACTACTTCAAAATCATGCGACATCCTAGCAGAGCAGAGGACTGCAAGATGGCGTGGATACTACCAAATTCATGTGTTTGTCCTTAATCAGTTGGCCCCGCCTGTCTATCAAGATATTCTTTTATGCAAGGGTACGCGTGCAAATCGAAATCTAATAGATGTGTTTTTATCAACGTGAATCAGATATGTTCTCCTCCACAGTATATTGGAGAATGTGTCAAGATTCCGATCGTATGTTGCGCATAGTGTGAGACGTATTTGTGTCTCACAAGCTGCGACATTGTCGCGAATAAAATGGTGACCCGTATGTACAGTAAGTTTCCTTTAATTGACGTCTATGGTCACAAACTTTTTGTTAACAGATTACCAGTTTCGATCTATAATGACCACCATCAGATCTTTTCTGCAAAAAAAAAAGTCCTAATGTACTGCAACCATAGTGCCATCGTCAAATGTTAATTGCAAAATCAGCACCAGCATCGTCAAATATATATAAATAACATCATATGCACGAGTCATGTTGTCAGTAGCACTATGGCTGCAGTACATTAGGACTTCCTTTTTATAAAACAGATCTGATGATGGTCATTATAGACCGAAAGCGGTAATCTGTTAACAAAACGTTTGTGACCATAGACGTAAATTAAAGGAAACCTAAAGTATTTACAGGGTGTTTCAAAAATGACCGGTATATTTGAAACGGCAATAGAAACTAAACGAGCAGCGATAGAAATACATCGTTTGTTGCAATATGCTAGGGACAACAGTACATTTTCAGGCGGACAAACTTTCGAAATTACAGTAGTTACAATTTTCAACAACAGATGGCGCTGCAAGTGATGTGAACGATATAGAAGACAACGCAGTCTGTGGGTGCGCCATTCTGTACGTCGTCTTTCTGCTGTAAGCGTGTGCTGTTCACAATGTGCAAGTGTGCTGTAGACAACATGGTTTATTCCTTAGAACAGAGGCTTTTTCTGGTGTTGGAATTCCACCGCCTAGAACACAGTGTTGTTGCAACAAGATGAAGTTTTCAACGGAGGTTTAATGTAACCAAAGGACCGAAAAGCGATACAATAAAGGATCTGTTTGAAAAATTTCAACGGACTGGGAACGTGACGGATGAACGTGCTGGAAAGGTAGGGCGACCGCGTACGGCAACCACAGAGGGCAACGCGCAGCTAGTGCAGCAGGTGATCCAACAGCGGCCTCGGGTTTCCGTTCGCCGTGTTGCAGCTGTGGTCCAAATGACGCCAACGTCCACGTATCGTCTCATGCGCCAGAGTTTACACCTCTATCCATACAAAATTCAAACGCGGCAACCCCTCAGCGCCGCTACCATTGCTGCACGAGAGACATTCGCTAACGATATAATGCACAGGATTGATGACGGCGATATGCATGTGGGCAGCATTTGGTTTACTGACGAAGCTTATTTTTACCTGGACGGCTTCGTCAATAAACAGAACTGGCGCATATGGGGAACCGAAAAGCCCCATGTTGCAGTCCCATCGTCGCTGCATCCTCAAAAAGTACTGCTCTGGGCCGCCATTTCTTCCAAAGGAATCATTGGCCCATTTTTCAGATCCGAAACGATTACTGCATCAGCTATCTGGACATTCTTCGTGAATTTGTGGCGGTACAAACTGCCTTAGACGACACTGCGAACACCTCGTGGTTTATGCAAGATGGTGCCCGGCCACATCGCACGGCCGACGTCTTTAATTTCCTGAATGAATATTTCGATGATCGTGTGATTGCTTTGTGCTATCCGAAACATACAGGAGGCGGCGTGGATTGGCCTCCCTATTCGCCAGACATGAACCCCTGTGACTTCTTTCTGTGGGGACACTTGAAAGACCAGGTGTACCGCCAGAATCCAGAAACAATTGAACAGCTGAAGCAGTACATCTCATCTGCATGTGAAGCCATTCCGCCAGACACGTTGTCAAAGGTTTCGGGTAATTTCATTCAGAGACTACGCCATATTATTGCTACGCATAGTGGATATGTGGAAAATATCGTACTATAGAGATCCCAGACCGCAGCGCCATCTGTTGTTGAAAATTGTAACTACTGTAATTTCGAAAGTTTGTCTGCCTGAAAATGTACTGTTGTCCCAAGCATATTGCAACAAACGGTGTATTTCTATCGCTGCTCGTTTAGTTTTTATTGCCGTTTCAAATATACCGGTCATTTTTGAAACACCCTGTAAGTTTCGCCTGTTTCTAGAACAGTTTCACGCCAGTGATTGGGAGAACGGTCGCTAATGGTCGATGTGTTAGGATTACGCAGTAATATACTTCAGGTGTATTTTTGAACTATCATGATCAAAATAACTGTTAGTACATTGTAATATATTTGATTATTAATCATACCTCTCGATGCTTTGCTTTTAAAAAAAAAGCCGAGAAAAGTATTCCGGTTACCAGAGTATTATCAGATACACTGAAAAAATATCGAATGAAAACAAGCCACGACCAAGAACGGAACAGGGTCCAGCGGTTTGGCAGTTAAATGCCTTGACCGGTCGATCTCAATCTCTCTCTGCTAGACACACTGAATTGCGGGTACCCAAGCTACAGCATAAAAATACAAAAAGTTAATAACTCGAGCATTATTAACGTTGGATCCGACATTATATTAATAAAAATCTTTGTTTTTAGACGATGTTGCGATGTATAGCATTGAAAATACAATTCTCCGTTATGAACTCTGACCTCGATTTTTTCAAAAACTAGAGTGTGTCTAGGAAAAAGCCAAAACACCGGTATCTTTATTTTCAAGATAGAATGTCCTTACAAAAATTTGATCAAAATTGGTTACTCACATGTCAGACTCTCCCCTTGTTAAGTGTCGTGTATTTGATAAGTAAAACTGTGGCCTAGTGACGCAAACTCATCACCTGCAGGCGGCGGATGTTCAGTACACAGTGCGAAAGGCTCGGGAAATTTTATTCGCCTGTACCTTACTAACTTCCGTTACCGTGAGGAAGAAACCGGTTTCTCGAAAACAGCGGGCGTAACTGTGTCTTTCTTCTTTTGTGCAGTCTGTTTTTGTATTCAACGCAAAGGAGGTCGTTAACGGGGGCTCTGTGAAAGACCGATCGTTCGCGGAATGCCTTCTGGAGAAGCCAATTAAGAGGAGACTGTGGGTCGCTCGGATGTTGTTGGTCTCTGCCCGCGTTCCATGACGGCAGAGATGTGTGCCGAGACTGAGTCCAAGAAACAACTCATCTTCGCTCTACACTGCAGGACAAGTCCAGTTTTAGAACCGAATCATTAAGTACTTTGAGTTTTAGCGCTTCTTCCCTTTTCATAATCTTTGGAAAATTATGAAAGTAGACGCTCGACTTCCAGAATTTAGGAATGTATACATTATGGTAGACTTTAAACGGGGTCATTTTCTGCACTGGATTCAGTCTTTGCACAGATTCGTTAATGTACCGAGCTGACACAGCGTGCTAGTTGTACATTGATGGTTAATTTTGGCCTCTCAAGTTAAAAAACTGTGAAGAGTTTGTTCACAAAAATTGTCGATCTTACGGAATGCGTCAGCCGCGGCTGATCCTCTCCACGAGGTCATGTACGGCTTTCAACAGGAAAGCAGGTATGTGGAGCAACCAAACTTCGGATGTTTATCATTATTTAATGAGAACTTGCGGTCTAATGTGACACATATGGAATGTATTTAGGTCATGCTTCTTTGTATTTTCCAGGAATAAATACTTCAACCATTATGATGCGACAAAGATGGGTGTTTTTTAAATGTTGCTTATTTCTGTAAGAATTTAAAAGTCTGGCAAAAACGGACTGCCGGCCGCTGTGGCCGAGCGGTTCTAGGCGCTTCAGTCCGGAGCCGCACTGCTGTTACGGTCGCAGGTTCGAATCCTGCCTCGGGCATGAATGTGTGTGATGTCCTTAGGTTAGTTAGGTTTAAGTAGTTCTAAGTCTAGCGGGCTGATGACCTCAGATGTTAAGTCCGATAGTGCTTGGAGCCATTTTTTTGATAGACGGACTGTTTTCTGTACAACTTTTATTATTAGCAGATACGTGTGGCTGGAGGCTCTGTGAACGACCTGAGGAGAAAGAAAGAGAGCCGCGCCTTTCATAGCGCAGCATCAAAATAAGAAGTACAACGTCAGATACAGTGCGAAATACACGAGGGATCAGTTCTTAAGTTTTATGTTGTAATTGCAATAGTGCATGGGAAATTACTAAAAATTTATCAAAATGTTACTACGTTCAACCAGTCCAGTTACATGAATCGATAAACAGGTAACAATCTCACGCTCTTATCTGATGCCCTATTTGATCAAAACCTATTAGTGGACATTAATATGAGGTGTGTCCACCCTTCGCATTTATGATGGCTTAAATTCTGCTGGGAACTCTTTCAATGAGGTGTGAAGCCGGCCGGAGTGGCCATGCGGTTCTAGGCGCTACAGTTTGGAACCGAGCGGCCGCTACGGTCGCAGGTTCGAATCCTGCCTCGGGCATGGATGTGTGTGATGTCCTTATGTTAGTTAGGTTTAATTAGTTCTAAGTTCTAGGCGACTGATGACCTCAGAAGTTAAGTCGCGTAGTGCTCAGAGCCATTTGAACCATTTTTTTGAGGTGTCAAAATATCTGTGGAGGAATGGCAGCCGATTCTTCCTCAAGAGCCGTAACCAGATGAGGTAACGATGGTGGACGCTGCGTTGCGGAGCGAAGTCGACTTTCTAACTCATCCCAAAGGTGTTCCGTTGCGCTCAGGTTGAGACCCTGGTCAGGCCAGTCCGCCTGAGGAATGTAACTGTCGACAAACCGTTGCCTCAATGATGCTGTTTTATACGACGTGGTGGATTGTCATCTTGATACAGACGATCATTTCCTCTAAACTGTTCCTCTACTGTATGCTGTGCACTGTGTTCACACCCTTCCTCATTTGGAATTTTCTTAAGCGCAATGAGGGGACCACACCCTAGAAACGAAAAACCTCCCCGTACCGTAAAACCACGTCCTCACTATTTGTACTACACATGACAGAAGGGAACGTTCTCCAGGTATTCGCCAAACCCAAACCCTTCCATCAGGTTGCCGCAGGGTATAGCGTGATTCATCACCCCAAATCACTCGTTTTCAGTGATCCACTGTTCATTGGCGTCGCCCTTTACACCACCTCAAGTGTCGCTTGTCATTGACTACAGAAACGTGTGGCATATGATGTGCAGCGCGACCATTGTACGCCATTCTCTTCAACTCCTTACGCACAGTCATTGTGCTTGCTGGAATGTGGCAGCACTTACGAACTCAAGAGGAATCCTTCCTCTGATTTCATGCGATTTCGGACTACCAACAGTAGCAGTGCTCGATAGTCCCTTTGCATCAGAATGTGAAGCTTGGTTGGTCGTGGTGTAGCTGTGGATTTTCCTTCACGGTTTCGCTTCACAGTCATATCACAAACAGTCGACTTGCGCATATTTAGAAGGGTTGAAATGCCCTTGATGGATTTGTTACTCAACAGACATCCATGTTCAGAATCACTGAGCTCTCCTGGACGACCTGTTCTGTTGCTAGTGTTTCTCTGCTTGACAACATAATAAGCCTCCTTTACTCCTCACCCACGGGTACGGCTATTTAGGATCTTGTCTCTGACCTACATCAAACTGGGCGGCCATGTTGGGATTTCGGGAAATGAGCAAGCTGACTGGTTAGCCAAGTTGCCTACCAGGATGCTGATTCTGGAAATGGAGGTCCCAGAATCGGACCTTCGGTCATTTATACACCATCGATTGCTTGAAGTCTGGAACTCAGATTGGTCTGCCCTGATCTTCCCCAACAGAGGAAAATTAAGGAGACCACAACCACGTGGAAGTCTTCCCAACTTGCTTCTTGCTGGGAATCCACCGTCCTCTGTAGACTCTGTATTGTCCACACTTGGCTGACCCATGGCGACATTCTCAAACGTGAGGAACCCCCAAACTGCCTATCGGAACGCTCCTGACAGTAGTGGCCCACTTACTCACAGACTTCCCCAATTTGGGTACACTGAGGCGGCATCTTAATCGTGGTGATAAACTGCCTTTGGTGCTAGCATACAATGTCAACTCGGCTGACATGGTGTTACGTTTTGCATGCTAAGGTGATTTCTGTTCATCCCTGTATGGTAGGACTTTTTGGCCTGATAGTCGGCCTAAAGGGTTGGTGGTGCACACCTCTCTGCCCCACTCCCCTACCCCCGGGGTCCGTTGGTGGCTCTTGCTGGGTGGCCCATTCTGGCCTCTGCCCTTTCCACCTTTTTATTCTCCTTATTCTTTTTCATTTCTTGGTTTTAACGCCTTGTATTGAGTGAACTTTTAACGACTTGTTGTGCTGTCTTTTTTCTGGGTCTTTATCTGTTTTTTATTGTGTTACCTACACAAAGGTTTTACAGGAGTTGCCTTTCGCCTCCTTCTTTTGACGACCACTCCTGGTCTGCCACTTAGCTGATGAAGGGACTGATGACCCTCCAATTTAGACCCTTTCACTCCAAACCAACTAACTAATCAACCTCCTTATACTGGCGACGTTCGCCTCTCATGACGTCCAGTGGTCAGCTCTGCATTTATATGGCGGTGTGCTGGTACTTTTGAACTGGTAGTGTGTGTTTTTAAAAGGAAAACACAAAATAGAATTTAATGTAGGCGTCCTGGGAACTCTACAGGAATCAAATGCATTTCCTCTCAGAAAACACACTAAAGAACACATCGGGCACCGTATTTGACTGACTGTGAGTTAACCTCGCGAACGTAGATCCAGAAGTCAGCAAACTGGACGTTTTGCGCTTGTTATTCAGTTTCAAACGTTTTGTTCTTCGTTGTGCCCCATTATCTCATGCCAGTCCTATTGTTGAAGAATTATTCCTCACCTGTCCAGGGTGTAGTTTGTACCGTCCTTGCTTCAGCTGATCTGTGCAATTTTAAAATCCCATTCATTTCACGTACTCCAAACAAAGTTTCTGGTATCAACGGATAAAGGAGAATATTATAACAACTCACTGGAAATAGTATGCGTGCTGGCATAAATAATAATCTAAGAAATGAAACTGATAACTTGAATATCATTTTTTTCAATAATGAACATGTAATGTATATCACTTAAAGTCCGAACAGTTTAGGTCAGACTTTACCGTGACATTGATGCCGACTGAAACAACGAGCTTTACCGTAAGCAGTAACAACTGGTTTATGCATAAAAATTTATTTTATCAAAACTGTGGAGCCAAAAAAAAAAATTTGTGATAGAATCACTGATAAAAGAAAGCAGTATTCCACATCAGTAATTAAACCATTTCGTTTTTATATTTCGGACAGATCGTGTAGTTTCGTAGTAGTCAGCGACTACAAATTGTTACCCGAATAATAAAAAATCTACGGGAAGGCATTGGAGTTAGAATTCTACTTGAAGGGTGATCTGTGTTAAAATATCTTACCCGTCAGATTCGAAGGTATCGCACACAGACCTGAGGTCTAATACATAAACTGGGAAATAATTGGCAAAATGGGTATAGAAAGAAGTAAATTAAATGTATATCATAAAAAGAAAATAAGAAACAAAATATGGGTCAAAGGCGTACTGATCCAAGCTAAAATAATGAAATACCCCAGTGGACACAAAATATCATGGAAGAATTGGGTAGGAGATTGAAGAAATGTAAGGTAATGTAGGCGGCTGTAACGAAAAAGAGTGGGAAGCAAGGCGAAGAAGACGGCAATATAAGCTATGGACATATGGTAAGCTGTCATGGTCCACGATGTGTCAGGCAGGAGAGTAGTGGAAACCACTGCTAACAATCATTCACCCCAAATCGCATTTTATGTAAAGTGCATTGGTTTTTACCGTAACGATAATGTCGTTCTCAGAGTTTTCCGTATCCGTAAAGCCATCCACTTGAAATCGGCTACGCTAACAAGACTTGAGATCTGCACTGTTGTATATAAAATTCTTCATATGTTTTCGATTGTCGTAATCACTCAATGCTTTCCCGACTACACTTGTTAGCAATAACAATTATACGTTTCACCGAGGAGAGAAGAGAATACGGCTTCGATATTTGTAGAAATATAGCAGTTTCTTGTGAGGTCACATCATAGACACAACGAAGGGAACTGCATACAAGTCACCAGAATAATAAATAACTTTGTGATATTGATGATAGTAATAATAATAATAATAATAATAATAATAATAGCGAAATAAGTTTGTAATTGATAAATTGAGTGGTGATGGGAGTGTTGCTGGCATATAGCCAGCAATACTTGACCGAGCTCTAAAGTAGCCCTATATGGTTCAAATGGATCTGAGCACTATGGGACTTAACATCTGAGGTCATCAGTCCCCTAGAACTTAGAACTACTTAAACCTAACTAACCTAAGGACATCACACACATCCATGCCCGAGGCAGGATTCGAACCTGCGACCGTAGCGGTCTCGCGGTTCCAGACTGAAGCGGTAGCCCTATAAACTAGGCAACATAGTGAGTACCTGGCGTTCGAGAAAGGACTAAGACTGCCTAGCGTCTGTGCCCTTCCATTCAATTCCCTGAAACTTCAATCATCATATTATTTTAATCGAAGTGTAGTCGATGATGGAGTTCGAGTACGGAAACGGCCAACGATATTGTTGTGCGGCGGTTTCATTACGAAAGTGCTGGGATTTTGAGACATTCTGGAGCAAACAGTTCTACAGATTTGCAAAGAATACAGTAGCGTAAGGTACAGTGTCTGTTATTCTGTGCCGGCCGCGGTGGTCTCGCGGTTCTAGGCGCGCAGTCCGGAACCGCGCGACTGCTACGGTCGCAGGTTCGAATCCTGCCTGGGCATGGATGTGTGTGATGTCCTTTGGTTAGTTAGGTTTAAGTAGTTCTAAGTTCTAGGGGACTGATGACCACAGATGTTGAGTCCCGTAGTGCTCAGAACCATTTGTTTGTTATTCTGTTTGTGGATGTTTCGACGCGTTCTTATTGAAACTATACTAGTTGACCAAGTTTGAAACTATAAGTTTCATGAAAAGCAGAAGTCTTAGATGTGAGTGTTTAATTAATTTGGTCGCCAGATTCCGCATCCGATTACCAACTTGCAGCCAACGAGAGGAACTGTAATTATCACGCGGGTAAGGTTGCACTGGATTTAGAAATACTCCATTTCCTCAGAAATTTTTCCAGCGTAATATTTTTGCTTACCATCGAGTGAAACGACGGATAACGACGAGAGACGGCTCTTATGGGGCGTCAGACCACGAACTTCGCTCGGTTTACGTCATTTATAATCGGTAAGCAATCGAGGAGATGACGATGGCTTGTTACATTTTGTGAGCTAATAGCGGAGATAATGTCCCTTGAGCTAGCGCTGTCTGTCTCGTTTACCGAGCCTAGTACATTATACATGCATCATTAAAGGCATCTTCCTTTAGAATTCATAATTTTTACCGTTTCTGTAAGAACTTTATGTGGACTTTTTAAAATGTCAGCTCGTTTGCACCTCGTAATAGCACTCGCTAGCATGTTGAACAGTACACGTCTTCTAGTGAATGGCGTTAAAATTTACCTCCGATGTTACTTGAAAGGATTGTAATAATGATTTACGTTAATAACGGAGTGTTACGCACAAAATTTTCATGTCTTATTATGTGTAATTTGAAGCTCATAAAGGCGTAAAGCACTCAATGCAGTGTCAGTTTTTGGAAATTTTCTTCATTTTGTTTCCTACTTTTTGTGCCTTGCGCATATTACACAACCATTACAACACTTGATAGAGCAGAACGTGAAACGGGAAACCTCATTTCACGACCGAGACCTTCCCGCTCTGTTAGTACATGTTCTCCTGAGCGCAGCGGTGCAGTGGTAAGACACTGGGCTTCTATTCGGACGGACGGCGGTTCAAATCCCCGTCCGGCCAGCCAGACTTAGATTCTCCGTGATTTCCTTAAGATGTAAATAGTGAATGCAGGGTAGGTCCTGGTGAAAGCGCAAGACTGATTTTCGCCGTCCTTGTCCAGTTGGAGGTTTTATTCCGTCGCTAATGGTCTCGTCGTCGACGGGACGTTAAATCCTTATTTTCCTTCCTTCTACAGGGTGTCCCTCCTAAGAGTCATCGGGTCATCTGGTGTTTCGCCAGATATTTGCAATTCAGATGAGGCTATTCAGGAACAGTAGGTGAAGTGGCACTTCACGAATGTTTTGTATCTTGGCACACTTCAGGAAAGTTTATTTATCTTAGCTCATATGCTGGTTTTTACTCCAAAGGTTCTTCCCTGTACTGTACTGCGCTGCACGCTTTTGTAGCAACAAGTGCGCGGTTCTGACCAGAAGTGATGCAGGATCCCTCTTTCTCGCAGCTGAACCTCAGACAGAGCATAGCTGTGTGGTTGCTATAGCAACCATGGCGTCACCAGCATGACAGTGTGGAAGGAGCATGCGGTGAGGGAGATAGAAAGTTTATTACCGGCTGTTTCCGTATCCAGATGGCAGACTGTAAAACAGTGGTTTCTGTGTGCGTATATCATACTTCCTTCTGTATAGTGTTTAATTCTCTATGTTTTAAATATCAATCCTGCCTGTGACATAGCGTGCATTTTATTAGGAACACCATATTCACGTTGTATCGAGTCCTGTATTATGAAACTTTGGATCATGTTGTAATGGAAATGGACGAGAGACTTCGCCGTTGTGAAAAAATTCGGGTGACTTTCCCTCCCGATACTACAGAACTGGAAAAATACCACACTTGTTTCCCCTCTAGTGTCCTTTAAAACGTACAAAATTTATTTGGTCCTATGTTCTCCAAGACAAAAAAACGGCTCAAGGAACGAACACACTATTTTGTATGGTGGTGGGAGTACAAAAAAATTTCCTCCTGAAATACGTTATAAATGCTTGGTGAGGATAAGGACATTTTTACGAACACTTATAAACTCGTCTCTCTTATTCCGTCTATCTCTTCTACTACCGCGAACACTGAATAAATTACAAACTGTCAAGATCGCCGAAATCAATTATTGATATAGATTACCAGTTCAGACAATTTTCTGTGGCCGTCTTCGGCTCTATATTTACACACTGCACAATTTTCTATTCCAGTACAGTAACTGGTGCTAAACAATGTATGCCCTTGTTGGTATCGTGAGCTATACTAGAAGTCGACATGTGAATTTTAAAATAACAGCTATGTTCAGACATATCATTGTACTGCCGCACAGCATCGTGGATCGAAGCTTTTCTTGCCTGAAGCGTTCATAATCAAACCTGAGGAATACAATTTCAGAAGAGATACTTTTTCCTCTAGCGAATATTACAATGCAGAAATAACTTCTAGCGGAGTTAGTAAAATCACAGCCATTCTGTGAAGACATATCGACAAGTTAGCAGCCTCAAAGGGCCGAAGGAGTGATTTGGTGTACAAAAATAGCTAATTTCAATGATTAAGGTAAGCGTGTGTAAATGTCGGTATGTTTTTCTTCCCTGCTAGCTCTTCACGTAACAT
This sequence comes from Schistocerca piceifrons, assembly GCF_021461385.2. Lineage (NCBI taxonomy): Eukaryota > Metazoa > Arthropoda > Insecta > Orthoptera > Acrididae > Schistocerca > Schistocerca piceifrons. The sequence goes on from NC_060142.1 coordinate 426,286,221, forward strand.
CCAAGGTACGAGGCGTCACTATAATACTCAGCAGTGTGGGATCCGTACCAGATAGGGTTGATAGAAGAGATAGAGAAGATCCAAAGGAGAGCACCGCGCTTCGTTACAGGATCATTTAGCAATCGCGAAAGCGTCAAAGAGATGATAGATAAACTCCAGTGGAAGACTCTGCAGGAGAGACGCTCAGTAGCTCGGTACGGGCTTTTGTTAAAGTTTCGGGAACATGCCTTCACCGAAGAGTCAAGCAGTATATTGCTCCTTCCTACGTATATCTCGCGAAGAGACCATGAGGATAAAATCAGAGAGATTAGAGCCCACACAGAAGACAATCCTTCTTTCCACGAACAATACGAGACTGGAATAGAAGGGAGAACCGATAGAGGTACTCAGGGTACCCTGCGCCACACACCGTCAGGTGGGTTGCGAAGTATGGATGTAGATGTAGATAATGCAGTTTCGTTTTTTGCAATGTGCAGCTGGAGTCAGCCCAAACAAATACTGCTCATCAAGTGTTTCATGTGAAACCCTGTGTCGACGGAAAGCGTCGGTTTGTTTCCCATTACAAAGAAAGCTTTTTTTAAAGCGGAATTTTACGTTCCCATTCGATAGAGCGGTTCCACATTAGCGCGATATTAGTTTTATTGATATGTATCAACAGGGACAGTAAAACACGAAGATTAACCAGTACTCCAGCGTCGAGAACACCGCCCTGGTCCGCGCTGACTGCTACCGCCATGCAGCATCAGTGCTCAAATAATAATAATAATAATATTAATAAATAATTCAAATGGCGCTGAGAACTATGGGACTTAACTTCTTAGGTGATCAGTCCCCTAGAACTTAGAACTACTTAAACCTAACTAACCTAAGAACATTACACACATCCATGCCTGAGGCAGGATTCGAACCTGCGACCGTAGCAGTCGCGCTGTTCCAGACTGAAGCGCCTAGAACCGCTGGGCCACACCGGCCGGCACCGCTGCTCAGTCGCTGCTGGAGTACTGGCTGTTCTTCCTGTTAATACAGGATGAGGCATAAAGGATGAACGGTTTTCAAATGAAGAATACATCATTAGGAGTGGTTCAATTTTTTTTAATTACAGAATAACACTCAAATTATGTTGCCATTTAACAAAATTAATTCTTGAAAACAACATCTCCCAGATGACGGCATCTTTCAGCGATGCACTTCTCAATGCGCTCTCGGAAGTTGGCTTCAACTCTCTGCAACATGCCTCTGTCTATTTGGACGATTTCCACACGAACGACTTCCTTCAATTCTTCAAGTGTACGTGGTTTATGCACGTACACACGTGATTTGAGGTAACTCCACAAAAAGTAGTCACACATGGATGATTCAGAGGAACGAGGCGGCTAATAAATGTCCCCGAACCGGGAAATAACTCTACCACGAAAAACAGTCCTAATTGCTTCCATAGTCAATTTTGCTGTGTGAGCCGGCTGTTGTGGCCGAGCGGTTCTAGACGCTTCAGTCTGGAACTGCGCGACCGCCACGGCCGCAGGTTCGAATCCTACCTCGGGCTTGGATGTGTGTGGTGTCCTTAGGTTAGTTAGGTTTAAGTAGTTCTAAGTTCTAGGGGACTGACGACCTCAGAAGTTAAGTCCCATAGTGCTCAGAGCCATTTGAACCTTGCTGTGTGAGCTATAGCTCTATCCTGCTCAAACCACACTCACCGGACAGGAATAAGGTTTCTTCTTAATTCAGGTAGGAAGAATTCACTGATCACCTCTCTATATCGTTCAGAGGTTACAGTTACAGTGTTCCCGTTCTCGTCTTGGAAAAAATATGGACCAGTAACCTGTCACGGCACACCGAACAGTTACCTTGGACTATGTAATGGTTTCTCATACATTAGTTTCGGGTTTTCACTGACCCAATAACAACAGTTCTGCTGATTAACCATTCCATTCAAATGGAAATGAGCTTCATCCCTCATAAGCAAAATAATGTTGTCATTTTGCTCAATATGGCCTCCATTTCTCGGACAAAATTTAGCCGCTGTTCATAATCTCTTGGGTTTAATTTTTGCACAATGGCCATTTTTTAGGGATGAAATTTTAGGTTAGTATGCAAAATACGCCTTACCGAGCGATTACTGAGGCGCAGCTCAGCCGAGTCTCTTCTAGCAGATCGACCAGGACTACGGAGTATGGCTTACCGAACTCTTTCCACATTTTCTTGTGTCCGAAATGAGCGAGGAGCTCCTGGTGATTTTTTGTTCATAACTGTTCCTCGTGTCCGAAATGATTCTACCCAACGTAAAATGGTGTTACGAGTGGGAACACTATCATGTCCAGCGAGATTGAAATGGCGGCGAAACTCACGCTACACTGCAACGATACACTCACCATTGCGCACAAAACTATCGTACCTAAACACACGATGTTGCACAGTCCACGGCTCCATGACCTTGACTAAACAAAATGGCAGGAACTACCGATCACGTTACCACATCACTCCCCCCACTCCAACCGCTTGAACCTGAATACTAGCTGTACTAAAAACGTCCGTCCTTTCTGTTCACCCTGTACATATCGACCAAACAAATATCACACTAGACTTATTTGTCTCCGCTCTATCGAATGGGCAAGTAAGGTACCGCTTCAAAAATAGTTTTTGTTGTACCGGTAAACAATCCGACGCTTTACAACGACGCTGGCCGTCGTGTGAAAGGCGTGATGAGCAGTATTTGTTCGGGATGATCCAGCTGCATACTGCAAAAACGAAATTGCAAATAACTGCCGAAATATCTGAGAAAATACCCCTGACGACTCTTAGGAGGGACGCCAGCAGCCTCGAAGCATTTTCTTAATTCCTTACACCACTATTAGGAAGACTGAGTTACAGCCTAATATTCGCATTTGTATGATATCCTTCCACTATAGTAGCTAGCTCTGCTTCTCAGCTTTCCACGTGTCTATATGCCCCTCACAGATGCATAAGTGTTGCTTAGTTCTGTTGTTTCAAGGAATTACTGCATCCGTTACACCAGGAATGAAATTTTTGGACTTTCAGAATTTAAATATGAACAACAAAGTACGTTCATGTAAATTTTCATTACGTTAGGTTCGCGAAATCAGCGCATTTCACACACGTTACTTGAACTATCTCGGTATCTAGTTTTTCTATCCTGTGTACTTTCTTTGTTTTTCTCGAAGCTCTAATACAGTTTCCCTTCTTTTAGTTTTTCACATTATTCCAGTCTCCCGTCTCATATAGGGAAAAAGGTCGCCCACTTCTTTACTTACTGTATTCGTAGTCGTATTTGGGAGAATTGGGTTTAAATTACTGTGTTACCGTCCTCCTTATGATTTTCAAGAAGTGACTTAGATGATCTGAAGAAATGCAAGAATGCTTCCAGAACAGAATGGTGGCCGCTTGCATCATCAATCTTTCTTTAATCAAGCTCGATTTCGAATACTCAGTAAATAATAATCTACATTCCTCCCAAGTCATTTTTCTAGGGTACAGTAACGTGCGAATAGACGTACATAAATCCAGGCCCACTGAGCTACGAGTATCTTATCGGTTGAACTGATTTTAGACAGTCCTTGGTATTCTTAATTTTAAGGTTGGCGTGAGTTGAGCAGTAAAAATGTTATAGTGTTTCTCATAACGTATAAAACTTATTACACCAGCTACTAACATAATTTATTTAATTCTCCGTGTGACCACCCTGAAACTAGTAGTAGCTACTCAGTAGGAAACATAACGCGATATACTTACAATTAACGATGATGGTTAGAACGGTGAGGAAATAATTGTTCTGTTGGAAATGATGCCTACCTGAGTAAGATGTCCTAGTTTCTGTAAAATCAATTACGTGGAAAACTTAAGTACACATTTCACCTAGTCTTCTCGCCAGACACCAATTGAGTTTAATTTATTGAGTGCATCCAATGAAGTGGTCACTAGAAATATGTAAGGAAATGTGTACAGGTTGTAGATTTTATGTAGGGCACTGGTACACAATCTGGTGGTCAGGAAATGTATCCGCCACTTCTCTTTTCTTACCAAGTTTCGGTAGAAAGTCAGTTCGCTACTGGGATTCATACCATGAGGGGTAAGTAGGTCTCAGGCTGCAAATAAAACGTGCGGAGCTCAATTCTCAATCGGTTCTGTGAGACTCTTTCTCGCATGTTGTACTTATGCAATGGTTTGTATACGTGGAGATTGACAATTTGCATCGTGGCGCCGCGTAATTCGGTTCAAAGGTCGGAGGACTGTTACGTCGTACCACCTCCAAGAACACCATGCCTCGAAAGCAAGCCGCGCGGTCTAGGGCGCCTTGCCACGGTTCGCGTGGCTACCCCCCGTCGGAGGTTCGAGTCCTCCCTCGGGCATGAGTGTGTGTGTTGTCCTTAGCGTTAGTTAGTTTAAATCAGGGTAAGTAGTGTGTAAGCCTAGGGACCGATGATCTCAGCAGTTTGGTCCCATAGGAACTTACGAGGATTTTTTTCCTGGAAAACACTATGGTGTCCAGACTAGCCTTCAAGTTGTCAACATCTTTTACCTTGCCTCGTAGTTTTGCGATACAACGGTTGAACAGTCTCGGGATTTGGATCTGTAGCTTGTCGGAGAAAGAAGGAAATATGCAAATATCTCGTTTGGATTGGGTGACACATGAACTCTCTGAAAATCTCACTTCGCATTAATTCAACATAAGAAAAAAAAGAAAAACCGAACGTGTTTCATTGATTGGAATCGATCTATAAATAACAGTAAGACGAACTGCTTGCTGCATAAGTTTTTCCTTTGCCGGTGAAAAGTTGTGGTGAGAGGCTCAAATGGCTCTGAGCACTATGGGACTTAACATCTATGGTCATCAGTCCCCTAGAACTTAGAACTACTTAAACCTAACTAACCTAAGGTCATCACACACATCCATGCCCGAGGCAGGATTCGAACCTGCGACCGTAGCAGTCGCGCGGCTCCGGACTGAGCGCCTAGAACCGCTAGACCACCGCGGCCGGCTGTGGTGAGAGGACTTGAAAACGTATTTAGATGTTGATATGTGAGCATTGCACAATTCACAGTATCTTATACACAGATGTTAAGCTCTGGTGGGAAAACTCAGACGCTGGCTGGCACACTGACGTGTATATTTCACGGTACGTTGGTCTTTCAGAAAGCTTAGACTGTGTAATTCTCTACGGATGACATTTCGAGCGCCTGTCGCTAGTTCAGGCGGAAAGCGGACGGTTGTGAGACTGTGTGACGAAACGGTGTCACTGGCGGTTTGCTGCCGGCTGCCGTACTGCGCGCGAACTGGTTTGTTGTATGTGTAGTGTTGCTACCGGCGGGAGAACAGTGTTCACGAAAATTTGCACCCAACGTATGGTCGGTCTCAGCATTAATCGCAATACATTCTTAAAAACAGAACCGTCCACTCCAGAAAACTCTTCACTAGAGGAACCAGGGGTCATGTTACGTTTCTATCGAGCGTAATTTCGAGATAAATGTTCTTCGTAATGTCACTTACGGGTTCAACATATTTTAGATACACTGTGCAAGTATGGTTTCATAGTCACCGAAATGGATGTTCAGAGAACCTACCTTGTCGCGAAGGGGTAGTAAAATCTCATTTCCTCCATTAAGTCATTTTTTTTTTTTTTTTGCGTTATTATCTGATAGCACCGTGTCTAACCGTCCGTTTACGTAACCGTTTTCTTCACTCTGGCTTGATATACTGCGTAATGCCGGGTTGAATAGAAGGTTTTGCTTAATGGGATAACCAAATAGATTGGCAAATTATATACAATGTCTGACGTGAAGCAAAATATTTCTTGTAGTTGATCTGAACATTGAATGTTTGACTAAAGCAGAAACGTAACAATTTCAACGAAACTGCTTTATTTAAGCGATTTCGCTGTGCCGTATTATCATAGGAACACTGAGATCATGGGTATTACAGCGTTTAATCAGGCATTTAGAGTCCCTTTAGTCTGGCATAGTTAAATTTTCTCTTACGATATGACGCACGGTACTGTAGAATGATTCGTGTTGCACGTCCATTTACTTCTGAAACTGCATTGTACATCAGTAGAAAGGTTTCATATGAAGCGATTGCACCCGCTACGAGAAACACTGGAAATATTTTGTCATACGAAAATCGATGATAATATAGGCACGGTGTTTCCTGGTACAGCAGCCACAGTGGTTTAAACATTATCTCATCGATTCATTCAACCAGCACAAGTTGAAGCGGCACTATTACTTACAATTTCCCGGTAGTCAGCATCCGTAGCGCAGCAGTCGAGTATGTTACTTTATCCAAAGCAAGTTTCGCTTGTAAACTTCGATAAAACTGGAAAAGAGGCCAAGATATTTATGAATCATGTTTCTTCCATAAGAAACAGAAACAGAATCAATATGTGTGTCATTTTAATGCATTTGAAAGCTACTGGTCTCGATAGATGAAAGTGCAGACCTAGTTTTTCAACTCCCCCGTTGCTCGCTTCCAGCACACTAAATCACTCTTCCTGAACCGCCAACTCTTCGGGTGACCTCACCGCTGTTCCGCTAGTAATGGAAAGAATCCAGCTCTACAGAGCGAATACATTACCGCTTCGATGAACTGAGGGATCGCCTTCCGACCTTAATTGAAATCTGATTTGAATTTTATTGGCTCCACTTCTAATTCCACCGACACTGTTCCCCCGTTTCTCAACTGATTCGTCGATTCTTTTATAGAAAGCAATTAATTCTCCCCCGTACATTATTAACGCAAGCGTGGCCTACAACGCTGTTTATTAAACGTCTAGAAACTAGAAGTCGTAAAGTGCAAAAAGGCATCCTAGGCCTTCGTGAAAGATGTTTAGTCCGATAAGAAACCTAGAAAAGAATTGCTCTCGAAGCTTCATAAGCTGCAAGTAGTCTAGCCTCTGTGCAGTAGCCTCTTTTCTCCATGTGCCCGTGATGCCGTATTTCCTTTTCTTTAGTCGTTGTGGTGTGCTAGATAATAGAGCATGAAGGTAGGTCTCGAAAATCTTGTATATGCTCGACTGCATGTTCGGGGAACGTTGTATATTTTGCCATTATTCTTTGTTTAACGTTAGAAATGCTACTGTCTTAGCCTTAAAAAAGCAACGGATTGTAAGTAAAGTGAGGCTACTCTAATATACACGTGTATTTATTTCCTCAAACAAGTTATGTGCCTACTATGTAGTGGAATGAGAGGCATCATCACGTTGCCCTATAATTGTACACTCTAATGTTAATTTTAAAGAAATCTTTGACAGTATCACATAATTTTTCAGAAAGATTTCGTGATCTGATCAGAGGACAGTAAACTGCTTCCGACTGGGTCCTTACAATTGCCACAGAAATGTCTACCAAGGCTGAAAAGGGATAGTAGTTGAAAGGTCAACTATTATGTCATTAAAACTAAAACACTAAAATTTTCCAAGGAAACGAATGCTAACTATTGCCTCCGTTATAGTTCCCTTTCATTAATCACTTCCCCCAGTTAATTAGGGGCTCAACGATTTGGTATGAATCTTTTGCCTACCGAACATCTGCACGTTCACTATATCGCAACAATAGCCCAGAAAACCGGAAAATGACTTACTAGAATTGTACCTCTGAAAACGGGAGCCTACTGGCAAATTTTTGGACGTTTACCGTATTCCTTGAAAAATAATTCTTTCCATTGTGGATCAGTGACTTCAGAGATCAACAATACAATCTGCGCTACACAGAGCATTAACGACTTGCCTTGCCCTCACATTTATTCGAGGTAACCGTGACATCATCTTTCAACAAGATAATGCAAGGCCGCATGTTGCCCTCGCTGTCCACAACTACCACGGTACAGAGGCTGTTCGACTGTTGCTCTGGACATATCCTACCATATCTACCTGGGACCTCGTCGTGACATTCTGAGATGAGGGTGAAGAAGTGAAGCAAAAAATTTATTTAATTACTTTTTAGTTAGTTATTTCGGAAGATTTCACATTTTTCAACAAGTCTTTTTTTCCTTTTATGTATTTATAAAACTCCATGCTCTTCACCACGTAGTTAAACTGACACTGCAAGACCGATTCCACGGTCCGTGGCAGCAGTCGATTTCTTCAGTCCACAGGGCTGACATTGGCGAACATATTCCTTGTGTGCGGGAATAATTTTAGCAGTTGGCATTTGCGTTCAGGATTTTTCCTTAACAAAGTAAATCGACCTTTCTTCCACGGAGTGTTTATACTTCCATTCACCGAGTCACGCTTAGTTTCTAAAAAGCTCTTCAGATACATATATTCCTGAAAACAATTCTTGCCTGAAATCTTCACACCATTGTTAGTCGGATATAGAATAATGTTTTCAGTCACACCCAATCTGTGGTTTCAGGTAGCGTCATCCAGTCAAATACTTGATATTTACTAAAAGGAATAGCCAATTTCTCTAACTAACCAAATGCTATGATATATAAAGCCATTGTCCCTTCGTCAGATTTTTAAATCAAATTAATTATTTTGCATGGGGTTCTCATTCTTTAATTGGTTCACATTCATCCTGATTTGCATGCCAATATAATTGACAGTCTTCCTTTCATTCGAACGTCCTTGAGTACCGATTAATATATTTCTTAATTCAATTATAGAGACTTTATTGTTCCCCACGCTTTGTATATTTTTCCACACAGAGCCAGGTTTGACTGCAGAAATGTGAAGTCAATTTCAGTGAGCGGACTGCTGAAAAAATTTTGAAATTATTTTAGGCGGCATGTCTTCGGCGTCAAAAAATTGTTTTAATGGAATCCAAAGCTTAAGAATTTTCTCAGCTGTGGGCATTAACGACAGATGTCTTGTTTTTGAGTGACATAGAAGAGTCTAACGATTGACGTCAATGTATAAGCAGAACTGTTTCAGCTTCTCTGTCCTGACCGTGTGTATTGATAAATAAACAAATATTTGCACGACGATTATTTCAGTGTGGACAGTTAAGACTTCTGCAGCGCTTGAAATAGTATTGTGGACAAGATGGGCAGGGCATCCAATTCATTCTACATTTTTTTCCCAATTCTTCTTTAATTTGGTTGGTTCAAATGGCTCTGAGCACTATGGGTTCAAATGGTTCAAATGGCTCTGAGCACTATGGGACTTAACTTCTGAGGTCATCAGTCCCCTAGAACTTAGAACTACTTAAACCTAACTAACCTAAGGACATCACACACATCCATGCCCGAGGCAGGGCTCGAACCTGCGACCGTAGTGGTCGTGCGGTTCCAAACTGTAGCGCCTAGAACCTCGGCCACTCCGGCCGGCTAGCACTATGGGACTCAACTTCTGAGGTAATTAGTCCCCTAGAACTTAGAACTAGTTAAACCTAACTAACCTAAGGACATCACACACATCCATGCCCGAGGCAGGATTCGAACCTGCGACCGTAGCGGTCTCGCGCTTCCAGACTGCAGCGCCTAGAACCGCATGGCCACTTCGGCCGGCTTTGATTTGGTGAAACACATTCCGCCTGCTACGTCGATGAGGCCCCCCCGAAGTTGGCACTGGTATTATCTCCACAAAAAGCGATTAATTTGTTTAATGGAATGTGCAGTTGTCTTAAAGTGTCTAGACAAAACTTTGCAGTTGTCTCTGATGTTTCGTTATTCAGCGAATCAAACTCGAACAGCTTCTGTCGGATTCCGTCAGTTTCAGTAAAGTATTAAACAACTAAAGGAAACAACATTTCAGCCTTTCGGTTCGATACGTCGGTGCTTATGCCGTAAAATGGAACTTCTTGCGATTGTTTTGTACATTCGACGGAGTGCGGTGCGAGGATACTTTTAACAATCGCTGAGGCTTTGATCCTGGCTGCAGACTGCTTTGCGACGAATTTGGAGTCAACATACACTGCGGCATTCAGTTTCACGCTACAATAAAGAGAACTGAAGGATTGACGATGTTTGACAACTTTATAAGCTGCTGTTAGTTATGCAGCAACAGCGATAATTTCTTCCTGGGCATCTTCTTTATTCTGAATGTAGAAACAGGGTTTGATGTCGATGCAATCGCGAATCTGTTTGTATGATTTTTCGTAGAAGTGTGATCTCACATTGCCTTACTCCGTGAGTTACTAGAATGAAACAGCTACAAATCTCACTCAACGCTTCCTGTTCCATATATCCTTTCTTGACAGAAGATCACTCTTCCGTGTAAACACCCGATAAGTGACGCTTTCTCTTTCCATCCTTAGGCATTTTCGTAAGCTATCATAAGTCCATTAGACGGTAAACAGCCGACAATAACACTTATGGAAGTACACGTCACTATACACTTCCCGCTCTATGTACTCGCAGCGAATACGTCAAACATTACTACTTGCTGTCATTGTTCGTATTACGTTCAAAAAGAATCGTTTTATCAGATCGCTGTTCGAACGGGAACTGGCCGATTCTTTTAGGTAGCGCTGCTTAGATAGTTCCAACACCTTACTGCTGGCGAAGACTGTTATTTCCTAAAATGATGGCGCTAGATCTAGAAGGTGCATGCATCGTCGATGCAGGATACGCAAATTACAACGCCATCTGTGAGACGACCTTGTCAACATAAACTTCTTGACATAAATAAAACTGGCTGAGACTGCATTTACATGTTGCGCTAACAGATGGCGTTACTTCAGTTCTTGAGCCAAGCTCGTAACAGTATTTTGAAAAATCCGGATAAAATTGGTTCTTGTCGGGACAACAAGATCCATAAAGGTGACCGTCGCGATATATCGGGATGAAAGCTCTACCTGGCCAGCACGTTCTCCAGATCTACGAGCCATTGAAAACATTTGATCACCGGTTGCCGAGAGACAGGAACTCCATTGCTCGCCAGTCACTGCGGTTGTTGTTTGATTCGATGCCTACCGAGCTAGAGCCATTGTTGCTACGAGAGGTGGCAAGTCCGTGTACTAAATTTTTCATCTTGTGCATCTTTTCGTTTCGTAGATATTTTGTTAGCAAAATTTCAATTATTTCCGCTACCAGCGTCTAGCTGCATATAGTGAAGATGAGTCTGCAGTGACTCGATACCCAGCTAACTGTATAATGAAACTTATCAAATTCAAAAAGCGATCCCGCGTCCGGCCATCCTGATTTAGGTTTTCCGTGATTTCCCTAAATCGCTTCAGGCAAATGCCGGGATGGTTCCTTAGAAAGGGCACTGCCGATTTCCTTCCCCATCCTTCCGTAATCCGAGCTTGTGCTCTGTCTCTAATGACCTCGTTGTCGACGGGACGTTAAACAGTAATCTCCTCCTCCTTCTCCTCAAAAAGCGACTGTTTGGATACAATACATACAATATAGACATAAACCGCCAATAATCAGATCTCCCTCCTACTACATTACATACCCAGAGTGGGTAAAATTTCCTTATTTGCTGTCCCCTCTTTTTGCGACATCATTGTCCAGCAGTCCGCTAGTGATCATCTACCACCACGATTCGAAAAGGCAACCTCTGAGTGTAACACCACTCCTTAGGCGTGTGTTAGCGATTACACTCACGGAGGGGGTAAAAAGATGTGTTACGAGATGAATTACAAATAAAGATCTGTTTCTGAAAACGAAGACATACAGATGGTCGGAAAAAATATTGAAACGCCAAAAAGATAACACAATACCTTGCCTAATACGGCATAGGAAAGCGGTTGGCATTTGAAACCGCTTCCTGTCGTCTGGGAATGGATAAATACAGGTCCTACATTGTTTTCAAGGGAATCTTATAGCATTCTTCCTGCAAAATATGGCAAGTTCAGAAAACTGCGATGGAGGTGAATAACGATCACGTAAAAAGACACAATAATATTAAGATCTGTTGACTTTTATGGCCAGGGGAGATGGGTCAATTCATCCCCGTGCTCACAAAACACGAGCTGTGTGAACAGGGGCCCTGCCATCTTGGAACACAGCATCTCCATTGGGAAAAGAACACTGTACGATAGAATGGACCTGATCAGCCAAAGTGCCCGAGTAATCCTTGTTAGTAATGCGACCTTGCAGAGCACTTATGGGGCCCATGATATACCGCGTTATGGCTGCTCAAATAATCACAGAAACAGCGCCATGTTTTACTCTTGGGGCGTAAACTCGATCAAAAGTTAGGAACAGTGTGTGAGCCGTGTACGGCTCGTATTTATCCCATTTATTGTTTGTCTTCTTCTATTACGGTACTGCCGCCTCGTTTTCTTATTCCATTTACTGGCGTCACTAACTTCCTGCCTTACATGCCCGTGAGCGGCAGCAGCAGCACGTATCGATAAGTGCACTGTCGTACCATCTCTGGAGCGAACGATAGTATTTCCGGGTCGTCGTGTGTCTGACAGTTAGTTCGGAGATTGGCAGTCGGTTCGGAGACGGACCAGCAGTGCAGTCGGGACGCAGCAGCAGTGAAGTCGTGGACGGAGCGCCGGTGAGGCGCCGGCAGCCAGTGCTCGCCGACCGCTGGCGACACACATGAACTGTCCGACGGGGGAGATTGGAGCGGGACGACCTTTGGTTGGTCGTCTCATCGGTCGACGTATATTTGGTCCTTTCATCGTATCCGGGCCTGAGCAGTTGGTCGGTTGGCGTGGAGCAGCGAGGAAGTAGCGCGTGTCTGGCCGGGGCCTGGCGGCGTCCACGCACGGTCGGTGTGTGAGGGCTGTCCCCATTGCTACGAGGTCCGTGGCTCACCGATCCCGGACACGAAGGTTGAGTCTTTACTTAATCTACCCGCCAGCCCCAACTGGGCACATGGTGTCGTTTGAATTAGTTATCCTGCCGCTTGGTCCGTTGACTGTCGGTCGTCGGATCGAGAATGGTTGGGCCGACTGCCTGTCTAAGTGAGAGTTAGTGTTTGAATTCCAGGCCGACTCTCGGAACTTGTGAGCACCCTTGGGTGTACTGCCTTTTTTTTATTTGTTCTTGTTGTTTGTACTTCTTTGGCTTCTAGCCGACTTTTTAAAAATTAAGGTTGTTTCACCCTTGAGGCGTAAGATTCTTTAGGCCTTCAGCCTAATTTAAAGAACTGTTTCAGGTAAGACGTTGGCCATTTTAAAGTTTTAATGTTGTTGAGTTTTAAGTGTGGGGCCTTTAGCCGATTTTGAGTCTGGGTTGTTCTGCTCTTAAGGCCTTCATCCGAGTTCAAAGAACTGTTTCACGTAAGGCCTTTGGCATTCTAAAAATTTTAATGTTATTAAATTTTTAAGTGTTGGCCCTTCAGCTGATTTTGAGTTTGAGTTGTTTTGCTCTTAAGACCTTCAGCCTAAATTAAAGAACTATTTCACGTAAGACCTTTGGTATTTAAAAAAAATAATGTTATGGAGTTGTAAGTGTAAGGACTTCAGCCGATTTCAATTTAACTTGTTTGCTCTTGAAGTGTCTGATTCCTTGGGCCTTCAGCCTAACTAAAGAACTGTTGTAAGATACGGCTTGCCTTTTAAATTTCTAACTATGCTTGCGTTTTAAGTTATTGGCCTTCAGCCGTTTTTAAATTAAAGTGGCTTTCAGCTGGTAATTATGTACCAAAGATTAAAGCTGTGTGCTTAAAAAAAATTTGTTGGGCTCTTGTAATGTTTGATCAAATAATAAAGTTGTATGTTCGAGTGTAACTGACCGCCCCTTCTTTTGGCCCCTTTACACCGTTTAAACTACCTGTTCTGTCCTGCGGGTTTAGCGGGGCGTATCAGTGTGCAATGAAGCTCATCTAACCAAGTGACTTTCATCCATTGCTTGATAGTCCATGTTTTATGGCTACGGCACGACGGTTTCCTCTTAAGGGCACTTGCATCATTAATGTGTAGTTTTGCAATTCGATCTTGCCCTCCAAATTCCCAGCTTATGAACCTCCCTTTTGGTGCTGACAGGTTTGCGAGTGCGACATTCACTTCTGCAGCTATCGTTCTCCATATTTTTTCAAAAAATGGCTCTAAGGACAACATCTGAGGTCATGAGTCCCGTAGACTTAGAATTACTTAAACCTAACTAAACTTAGGACATCACACACATCCATGCCCGAGGCAGGATTCGAACCTGCGACCGCAGCAGCAGCGCGGTTCCGGACTGAAGCTTCTAGGGTCGCTGGGCCCCAGCGGCTCGCCTGATTTTTCTCACATTCCTCTTCAATCACTGCCCGTCGCGATTACTTAACACACACTTCCGACCACATTGTGACTTAGCGGATGATGTTTTTCAAATGGTTCAAATGGCTCTGAGCACTATGGGACTTAACATCTGAGGTCATCAGTCCCCTAGAACTTGGAACTACTTAAACCTAACTAAAGTAAGGACGACACACATATTCATGCCGGAGGCAGGATTCGAACCTGCGACCGTAGCTGTCGATCGGTTGGAGACTGAAGCGCCTAGAACTGCTCGGCCACTCCGGCCGGCGGATGATGTTTCTCCCGCTTTCTCTGTATGCAGTATAAATCTTAGATACGGTTGCCTCTTGAAACACCAAACACGTTGGCATCCTTGGTTACGGGAGCAGCCGCCTTACAAATACCAACAATTTGCCCTCATTAGAAGTAACTTAGCTCCAACGTAATGCACTCACATCTACAGAGAACACAGTTCTGACCACGAGTGACACTTGCAACATAATGAGGACATTGTACAGAGGGAAATACAAAACCACAACCTGCAGTTTCGGCTAGCATCAGCATTCATGTGCAAGTATGGAATTCTCGCAGTGTTTCCATATTTTTATCCAACCCCTATAGGCATACTACAGTGGAAATTTTATTGTGAAAGGAGAGTAGCCGGGTGTGTAGTGCAGAGCTCTTCTGGTCGTGTTGATAGGGAGGGCACCTGCCGCCTGGGACGGGCTCACCAGAGCACACGCATTTCACGGGCGATCAGCGCCTGACTGCGGCCTGTCACTCCGCCCCACGCCCCCCGCCCCGTGCCGAGCCGTCCTTCTACTCGCGCGCAGACACGCCTGTCGCCCGCGTTTCCCTCAGGAAATTTGTTTCCCTCCACACACGGCGCCGAGCCTCGCGTGATGTTTCCATCCAGGACTCTTCCACGCTTTATAAACGGCCGCGTCACGCTTTAACGACCCTAATGCGCCTCGTCGCTTCCCACCCGTGAGTGTTCTCCATGACGGATGCGCTCGACAGCTTCTAGCCGGTGATAAAGGCGGACGACAAAACGGAGAATAAACGTCGCTCATCCCACATATATCATTCGTATCCAGAACGGTATGCTTGATGAACAGATGTGGCATCCTCCGGCAACACATAGGTGAGCGAAAAGATGCAATGGTCCACCTGTTTTACTTCCTTACAAGTCTAGGAAGATGTATAGATAATTGTTTCTGAGGGACAGGATTGACTCACAAGCGAGAAATAAATCTTGTATTAATCTGTTCCGAAACCTGTTCTAGTAAAATTCGTACGCCGCCACGCAGCAGACTGAAGCACTTGGGAAAGAAGTACCACCCCAAAGCACCGTGCACCGTGACATCGAGGCGAAAACGGACCAGCCGGGAAGGGGCGTAGGGACACCGTTACTGTTACTAAAGAAACGTTAAAAAATTCGGTAAAGCAACAGTCGTTGGACTGTGTAAGCACCTGACTGAGTTAATGTTGTTATGTTACTCGAGGCAAGAGTATTGAAGGAAAACTGTTGTTAATATCAATTGGTTATCTAAAAGAATTACGAGGCGCAATGCGTGTAATCTTTGTGAATTTTAAAATTTTCCCGGCGAATTGACTGTTTAAACAAATTTCGGGCTCGCAATTGGTCATCGTTCAATACCTCGCACGATATTTCAACTGCCAGTCATCTTCAGGTGAGCCGTCGCGGACTTGTGAAAACGTCTTCCGTTCCGCAATAGCGCGCTGTAACTATTCTGCGCATGTGTCGAAAACTTGGTAGATGGACCACACAGCCCGCCAGCAGCGCCCTCGCTGGTGGAATAGCGGAACGCAGTTGCCATGTGCGTTGCTGTTTGCCGCGACCGTCGGCGCACACTGTCGTCTTCGATTTGAGCAAATCGTGGAGATGATGGGATTCCATGCACTGTCCAGCTGGTAGCCGCTGTCACTGTTCAACAGATTTTCCGCCAGGCGTATTTCTACATATTCTTTAATAATGGAGTCCCAGAAAGATGTTGCTGTGGACAAAATCATTTTTTTCTCATACTCCAGTGGAAATACAATGTTCAGAAATAACGGACTTGCTTGGCTGCAAAAGGCGGGTGTAACATTGATGTTCAGTGCAGCGTTCTTTCACGGTGCGTGTAGTTTGACCTATGTAAGCCATACCACACTGATACGGTATCTTGTAAATTCCGGCCTTTCGTAGTAACAGATTGTCCTTTACTGATCCTACAAGGTCCGCAATCTTCGATGGTGGGCTGAAAACCACTTTTACCTGAAATTTTCGGAGGATTCTTGCTATTTTAAACGAAGTGTTGCCAATGAAAGGAAGAAAAGCTAAAGATTGTTCCGGCATGTACTCCTCTTTATCCACTTCCTGCTTCTTAGTTTAACTGTTAGTGCCCTGTTAATCTTCCGGATAGAATACCCATTTTCGCTGAATACTGTCTTTAGATGATCGAGTTCTTGAGGTAAGCTATCTAGATCTGAGACAGTATGAGCTGTATGAACAAGTATTTTAAGCACACTCATGGTTTGCGACGGGTGATGGCAACTCGATGCTTGCATGTACAAATCAGTATGAGTGAGCTTCCGATAAACTGAATGCCCTAGAGAACCATCATTCTTCCTTCGAATCAGGACATCCAAGAAACGCAGACAACCATCTTTCTCCATTTCCACGGTGAACCGGATGTAGCTATGAATGGAGTTGAGCTGATGTAGAAACACTCTTAATTTGACTTCTTCATGAGGCCACACTATGAAAGTATCATCCACACACCTCCAAAAAACTGTTAGTTTCAGGCCAGCTGATTCAAGCGGTCTCTCCTCAAAATCCTCCATAACCAGGTTGACCACCAAGGGAGACATGGGGCTACCCATGGCGACACCGTCAGTCTGTTCAAAATATTCTTGATTAAACATAAAATAAGTTGAGGAAAGGGCGTGCCTAAACAAAGCAGTGATATCAACAGGAAACATGTTACCAATCAGTGTCAAAGAATCTGCAAGAGGAACTTCTGTAAAAAGTGAGGCCACATCAAAGATTATTAGAAGGTCTACACTGCTAAGACGAAGAGCCCCCAGTCTATTGATAAAATCAGCTGAATTTTGTGGGCAAGTGCTCACATCACATCGAAACACATATCTTAGTTCTTAATAGTAGATTGAAGATACACGGGTTGAACAAAATCTATAACCATTTATCTTCGAACATAAATGCAGATGCTAGCCGAGCCTCCAGGCCGCGCTGTTGTATTTGACCACGAATGGCACCTGTGCAGTGTCCTCAGTACGTTTCAAGTATCAGTCGTGGTAAGAACAGTGTTCTGTGTATTTTGGAGTCCATTATATCGAAGCTAACTGAATTGGAACTTGGAAAATTGTTGGATTCCTTATGGTTCGTGCTTCCGTAACCAAAGTAGCCGAAGTGTTTGAGCGTTTCAAGAGGCACCATGTAAAAGATCCGTACCGCATGCAGGGAAAGTGGAGAAACATCACATGCTAACTCACAAAGCGGGCAAAGTGTGTGTTAAGTAACCGTAACGGACAGTCGTAGGAGAAAGTAAGAGGATGACAGCTGCTAACGGAATGTTGCTCTCGTGAATCCTGTCACCACCAAAACAACACGAATGGCGCTCCATAAGCTGGAATTACAGGGAGAGCTGGAATTCCGAAACCCCCCGTCAGTGATTGAAACGCCTGTAACAGGAAAATGTGGTGCCGAACACATAAAGCCGGACTGCGGAGCAGTGGAAGAAGGTAATTTGGTTAAATGATTCTTATTTCATACTGTTTCCAGCTTCTGGCCCAGTTTACATCCCAGTAGTGAAATGTGGAGATGTTTCGGTGATGATTTGGACAGCGATTTAGTGGTATTCCGTGGGGCCCATGGTTTCTCTGCAAGGTCGTGTTACCTTCAAGGCTTACGCGACCATTTATGGCAGATCAGATCCATCCCATCGTACAATGTTTCTTTCTTAATGGTGACACTGTTATTTTATTTAGCGAAATGGCGCTATACACATGGTTTACACTTATCACATTATGAAATTATATGATAAAATACAATATAAAATACATAAGTGAAGGATACATATTCAGATAAAATATAATACATAAACACAATAAAAAGTAACATCACAGAAGATATTTTGCGTTACACTAGTCTTCAAATTCTGACGTCCAAATTGGCGATCCATTCGAGGCAGGGCGGTGTGGCGTTGAAGAAGTCAGCCCGACTAACCTGGTAGGCTCTTAATTCACAGTCCTGGGCGATGTGCTGTATTGTTTGATTAGGTGCCCCACAGTCACAGCTTGGGCTGGGAAGCTTTCCCCACTTGTGTAGATTGTGTGCACATAGTCCATGTGCTGTTCGGATTCTGTTTAGGCTTTTCCATACCTGTCGTGGAAGTTCAAAGCCCTTAGCTTTCTCTGATGGACAGATAAGTTCACAGTAGTCAGGGGAGGCACTATCACTCCAGCTCTCGTGCCATTTAGCATCCATGCTGAAGTTGGCAGCTGACAGTTGTTGGGCCAGTCTTAAAGGGGGATTTCTGGAGCGGAGTCGTGTTCTTTCCAAAGTCGGGACATATTCATGGATAGGAAGTATAGGGTTATTCATTATTTTTGTGTATTCCTTCATCAGAGCTTCCTGTCTTCGCAGGGAGGGAGGAGCTATATGACTAAGTGTTGGAAGCCAATATAATGGGGTAGTCTTCATGCATCCAGTTATGGTTCTCATAGCTGGGTGTCCACCTTGTTTACATGCTTGCTGGTTAACCACGCTGGTGCACAGTACTCGGCTGCAGAGTACACTAAGGCGAGTGCAGAGGTTCGTAGTGTGTCTGCTGCTGCTCCCCAGTTAGTGCCGCAGAGCCTCTGAATGAGGCTGTTCCGTGAGCTTATTTTATTGCATACATTTTCCAGTTGTCTTTTGAAGGATAATGTCCTATCTAGAGTGACCCCCAGGTACTTTGGATGTGGCTGATATCGCAGGTGACTTATTCATATGAACCTTCAGCTCATATCCCGCCATTCTGTTGTTCAAATGAAAACAGCTGACTTCAGTCTTGGTGGGATTTGGTATTAGCCTCCATTTGACACTATGATCCAAGACGACAGCGACCCTGTTCACTCAGCACGAGGACTGATTTTATGAGTACGGGAATGAACTGTCGCGCCACCACAGTCACCAGACCTCAGTGTTATGAGCCTTTGTGGTCTACTTCGTAGAGAATGGTGCTTGATTGCTATCCACCTCCATCATCACTACCTGAACTTGCCACTACTTCGCAGGACGAATGACATAAGGTTACCCTGCAAGACCTACAGAACCTGTATCTATCCATTCCGAGAGTACTGCAAGCTGCTTTGAATATCAACAGGTCTGCTACACCTCCCTGTGTATCTAGGAGCTAAACATAATTTCTATTGCATATCTGTTGCGCATTGAGTCCCCTGCTCTTGGGCGTTTCACGTGAGCGGGTGTTGAATTTGTAAGGTGGCTATAATTTAGCACCTTACAAGCACTCATCCACATACTTTGCCTTGAACTACAACCACAATTAGATATCATTTGATAGATTGTACATCGTATATATGAATATATAAAGGAGACTTACATTGCCACATACGCCTTGTACATAATTGTTAACGCTTATTGCATGAAAGGTGACGGAGTGTTCTTTATTATCAGAACGACGTAATGAATGATTGCCTATACTAGTAGAGGTTAGAACGACAGTCCTGGGTGGAAGGCCCACACAGCTGTGGTGCTTCAGCTCCACACAGGAAGTGCCAAGACGGACAGTCTCGACGCCTCAGCGCGAAGACACAGTACAGGGGCGACCGGCCGCTATTGTAGTAGGCAGGATAACCTGCTTCAGGAGGTAGTCAGACAGGGCCAAATCTTCATTTTAGCGTTTACTGTTTTCCGTTGCGGACATTCATTTTACACCCGCCTGGAGCAGCGTCTTGGAAATTATTCTTTTAGTGCTCAGGAACGGGAGTATGGAATAGACGGATAAATAAAATGGTAAATAATTCCAGCCGCAGAAGCTGAAACGGCACATACAGGGCTATTACAAATGATTGAAGCGATTTCATAAATTCACTGTAGCTCCATACATTGATATATGGTCACGACACACTACAGATACGTAGAAAAACTCATAAAGTTTTGTTCGGCTGAAGCCGCACTTCAGGTTTCTGCCGCCAGAGCGCTCGAGAGCGCAGTGAGACAAAATGGCGACAGGAGCCGAGAAAGCGTATGTCGTTCTTGAAATGCACTCACATCAGTCAGTCATAACAGTGCAACGACACTTCAGGACGAAGTTCAACAAAGATCCACCAACTGCTAACTCCATTCGGCGATGGTATGCGCAGTTTAAAGCTTCTGGATGCCTCTGTAAGGGGAAATCAGCGGGTCGGCCTGCAGTGAGCGGTGAAACGGTTGAACGCGTGCGGGCAAATTTCACGCGTAGCCCGCGGAAGTCGACGAATAAAGCAAGCATGGAGCTAGGCGTACCACAGCCGACGGTTTGGAAAATCTTACGGAAAATGCTAAAGCAGAAGCCTTACCGTTTACAATTGCTACAAGCCCTGACACCCGATGACAAAGTCAAACGCTTTGAATTTTCGGCGCGGTTGCAACAGCTCATGGAAGAGGATGCGTTCAGTGCGAAACTTGTTTTCAGTGATGAAGCAACATTTTTTCTTAATGGTGAAGTGAACAGACACAATGTGCAAATCTGGGCGGTAGAGAATCCTCACGCATTCGTGCAGCAAATTCGCACTTCACTAAAAGTTAACGTTTTTTGTGCAATCTCACGGTGTAAAGTTTACGGCCCCTTTTTCTTCTGCGAAAAAAACGTTACAGGACACGTGTACCTGGACATGCTGGAAAACTGGCTCATGCCACAACTGGAGACCGACAGCGCCGACTTCATCTTTCAACAGGATGGTGCTCCACCGCACTTCCATCATGATGTTCGGCATTTCTTAAACAGGAGATTGGAAAACCGATGGATCGGTCGTGGTGGAGATCATGATCAGCAATTCATGTCATGGCCTCCACGCTCTCCCGACTTAACCCCATGCGATTTCTTTCTGTGGGGTTATGTGAAAGATTCAGTGTTTAAACCTCCTCTACCAAGAAACGTGCCAGAACTGCGAGCTCGCATCAACGATGCTTTCGAACTCATTGATGGGGCCATGCTGCGCCGAGTGTGGGAGGAAATTGATTATCGGCTTGATGTCTGCCGAATCACTAAAGGGGCACATATCGAACATTAGTGAATGCCTAAAAAAACTTTTTAAGTTTTTGTATGTGTGTGCAAAGCATTGTGAAAATATCTCAAATAATAAAGTTATTGTAGAGCTGTGAAATCGCTTCAATCATTTGTAATAACCCTATACTTCTTTCACAGAACCGTTACTTTTGTTCATAACTGATGCTGCCGTATGTTGCGGCCAAAGCACTATGGAAAACTGCAGCCGTACTCACACATCTACAGTGATGGGCCGAAACATTATGACAACTGCCGACCGCGATGTTGCATGGCGCCTGGTGGCATTACGGGCACGTGACGTTGTAACTAAAGTATGTAAAAGGAGCAGACTCGGACGGGGGATCACCCTAGCGAATATATGGACTGCAAATAGGGAAACCCATTCAAATGAGCGACTCTGACAAATGGTAAATTATTATTAAGCAGAACCTGTCAACGAGTATCTCTAAAGCGGCGAAGCTGGTCGAATGTTTACATGCTAGTGTCGTGAGCTTTTACGGAAAGAGGTAGAAAGACTGAAACTATCACTAGGCGCTAAATGGTTGGACTTCCACGACTCTACATGGAAAGTAGGTTTCGGAGGCTAGTCCGCTCTGAAAAGTAGGGTAGATGGTGATCTGTGTCATCTCTGCAGAAACAGTACAATGTTGGTGCACGCACAAGTGTTTTGGAACAGACGTCCATCGTACACTGTTGAGCATGGAGCTCAGCAGCTGACCACCCCTACGTGTTCACAAGGTGACTGAAGGAAATCGTCAGTTATAATTGCAAGGAGCACGAGCCCATCGAGATTCGACCGTCGATCAGTGGAAACGTGTCGGCTCTTCGGGTGAATCACATTTTTGCTACACTAGAGCGCTGGTCGTCTTCACAAACGCCGTCATTGAGGTGAACGGCACGGACGCAGGGTGGTTGGAGAAATATTATACTGTGAAAGACGTTCTCCTGCGCTTGCATGGGACTTCGGGTAGTAATCGAAGACACGCTGACAGCTGCGAACCACGTGCATCCTTTCATGTTTTGATGTCTACCCCTACGGCGATGTCATCTTTCAGCAGTATAATTGTCAGTGTCTCGGAGCCAGAACCGTGCTATTGTGGTCTGAGGAGCGTTATGGTGAACTCATGTTGATATCTCGTCGACCAAATTCGCCACATGTAAATCCTACTTAAACGTTTAGACATACATAGCTACACATAAACAAAAATGGACGGGTTTTGTGTTAAAACCGACAGCGAGAAGGAAAATGCTGTTCTCTGCTGTGAAAATGTGTAGTTTAGTTTTCTTTCTCGCAGTCTGTTTTAACTATGATAGCAAGACATTGAACCATTATGCAAATTGTTTCTCCCATATACAGGGTGTACATAAAAGACCAGGAACACTTTCAATTATTTATTGCACGAGAACTAAACACAGTACAGATGTCGCACATATTGCATTTTAAAAAGAAACTCTGAACTTTTTTTTTTTTACAAACATTCGATATGCGAACCATGGGTGACACGGCAGACGTCAATACAGTAGTCGAATTCTTGCCATACCCGTCCCAGCATGGCATCGTCGACTGTGGCAGTCGCTTCCCGTGTTCTCTCCCGGAGTCTGCTACATCACGTGGTAGAGGCGGTGCATGCACCAGATCTTTAATGTGTCCCCACAGAAAAAAGTCATATGGAGTGAGATCTGGTGATCGGAGAGGTCGTTTCGTGAAACAGCTCGCTCCGCACCTGAACTCGACTAGCGCTGACTATCAGCAAATTACCAAACTACGCTGTGGCGGTATACATGGTGGAAAAAATTCAGAGTTTCTCTTCAAAGTGACATATGTATGGTATCTGTACAATGTTTGGTTCTTGTGCAATAAATAATTGAAAGTGATCCCGAACTTTATGTACACCCTGTACAGAATGTATACGTAGTTTCTTCCCACTTGAAGGCCTTCTTCCCCATCACTCAGCAAGCATTTCAAATTCATTAACCTGCCTTTACGTACGGGATTAATATATTAAGGGGGAAGCAAAAATCATAAGTAACTGAACCGTTACAAAGTGCGCTAGTAAACTCGCTTCTGAATGCCTGAAATTAATGTTATCATTTAGTGGAATACTGAAGGGTCGGTTTGATTCGGAGATAAAATCTCCTTTTGTTATCCTCTACCAGTATCCACGCAGTGCCCGGGTATTTTTGCCGAATGTTTCTTCCATTATCGCAAGTCGCTCCCTCGTTATATCCTAAAAGACACAATAGTGTTCGAAACATTGTTCATAATTTTACAGTATAACGTGGTCTACAACGCAAAAGAATTATATGGACGTCTTCGCCTTAAGGATGGCAATTACCGCCGAAACAACCAGTTTTCACTTATACCGGTTCTTTTCTCTCCATTTTAACGTGACTTAACACCGCTCAAACTAATCGGTTTCTAAAATAACCGATTTTCGGATTTTTTTGGTGTTGCTTCCAGTAATAAACGTCTATTTCGAACAATGGCTGAAAAAATGTTATGAAGGCTGAGAAGGAGCAGATCATAGTCATAGGTGGTTGAGTCTGCAACAGAAATGGGTCTAATTTTCTCCAGGAAATATTGCGAAGATGAAGGAGACGGCCGTGGCAATAGTGAAAGCGAAAGTTGATGACTTTCCTGCGTCGTCACTTTTCCATGGTATCAATTTATCACCCTGCAAGAGCACAAAATTAAGGTTAACTTGTTATCCCATGTTGGTAGCGCTTGGTCCGCCTCCGTAGCTGCGCGGTCAGCGCGGCGGATTGCTAAGTGAAGGATCCCGAGTTCGATTCCCGGCCGGAACGGAGAGTTTCTCCGCTAGGGGACTGGGTGTTGTGTTGTTCGTACTTTCGTATCGTTGTAAGTGACAGTACTATTGAGATGGCTGAAAGGGTACAGTCCAAAGACCAATAAATATATAGCACATGAATAAAATTGTAGGTATATCAATGAAATTTACCTGCTCTTCCAAGGAAGACTGTGGATGTTTTCTCCTTATATCATGTCGCCAGTGTGTTGTGCCTCCACCCGTTTTTAATCTTTTAAAGCAAATGGAGTATTGTATTTCATTGCTACCGCACTTTGTAAAATACTTGCCGCCCGCGGTGGCCGAGCGGTTCTAGGCCCTTCAGTCCGGAACCGCGCGACTGCTACGGTCGCAGGTTCGAATCCTGCCTCAGGCGTGGATGTGTGTGATGTTCTTAGGTTAGTTACGCTTAAGTAGTTATAAGTCTAGGGGACTGATGACCTCAGATGTTAAGTCCCATAGTGCTCAGAGCCATTTGAACCATTTTTTGTAAAATACTTCCTAACGAGAGCCGGTACCATTGTGCAATACATCTGAAGTCTAAAGATGACAGAGAAAAACTAACGTATAAACTAGGTGGGGATAAGTCTGGCACACTGCGCGTCCTCGCGTGCCTCAAATAGGCCATGCCACTGAGAAAAAGTTACGTCTCTGCTATGCCATACCGATTCTTATGTAATGCATCGAATGAATTCGCAATTGCGAATAATGACTAACATCAGCTGTAGAATGGAAAGACGACAATGACATTTTGTGCCGGACCTGGACGCGAATCCGGATTTCCCGTTTATGGCGAGCAGTCACCTTACCGTTTGCGTATCCATGCACGACTCGCGGCCAGACACAAACTTCAGCCATGCGTCTACGACCTGAACTCGTACATCCATTATGTATATTCCCCGTACAGGTCAGACATTGTACTTGAAAGTCGCATATACGGTATCGGCAGATAAATACGATTTGGCAGTGCCTATGTTATTCTTATTGAAATGCCGAGTTCTTCTGGACATGCATGCATGTCCAAAGGAACTTCGCATCGTGATCAGAATAACACAGGCACTGCAATATCGTGTTAGGTAATGTGTTTGTTGCTAGTTTCTAACTGTAGGCATTGGTATTAAAAAAATGCCGACCACTTATCCCATTTAGTACAATAATCCAATACTTCAAAGCGATGAAAATTTTACGAAAAAATCATGCTTTTTTTAAGATTTGTTTGGAAATCAAAAAATTTAGCAAAGCTGCCACGACAGATTGATGTCTTTTACCCGGTTATTAGTAAAACACGAGAAAAACGCGTTGTAACAGAGACCAAATAAATACCGATAAACACCTGTTATTTAGAACTAACATACCGATATCGGTTCCAACCGGTCGACTTCCCCATCCCGGCTTCGCCTTTGTTCAGCAGATGTATCTGGAAAACTGATACTACTGAATGGATTTGGAACTCGTGGATGAAATAAACATTTGGTGGCACCACTTTGACTTGTCTACCACGTCGCTGTTGGGGTGTACGGCACGGACGGCGAGCACCAGCGAGGCGTTGTTTTTCTTCGAGCGCAGTTTCCAGATCAACAGCAGAAAACAGTCGTCCTAGGGGAAGGGAGGGGAGAGAGAGCGAGAGAGAGAGAGAGAGAGAGAGAGAAAGAGAAAGAGAAAGAGAGAGGCGGGCGCGGCGACTCGGAAGCGCCAACTGGCGCGTCTCCGCAATCGATATCCGGCCGCCTGGGCCAGCGCCGCCGGGCCTGACGAGGACCAAGGACGGAGGACGAGGTGACGCGACGCCACGCCACGCCGATCCGGGACGTGGCGTTACTCTCTGGACGCCTCGCCCGCTGGGGGCCGCACCACGCTCACCAGGCGCACCGCACTGGCAAGATTCGCTGCCGGTTTCAGAACTGTTGCACGTGTAAGGGGCAGTCCGATGAAAACGAGGCATTTATTGTTTCAAAACTAATCGCCATGACTGTTGATACATTAATCCCAGACAAGACGGTCAGCTCCTACGTGGAAAAAAGTTTACAGTTGCCTACAGAACCATGATTGTACCCAGGAATGCACCTCTTCGTATGAAGCAAGTGTGTCCACATGTTGTCAAGGTTGTTTCGAGTACGCTGCAGACGTTTCGCTTGGAAGCCCTTAACACATCCCAAAACCTCTCTACAGTCCCTATCTCTGCCCATGCAATTTTGGAGTCCTGAAGAACGACATTCTTTGTCGTCGATTTGCTTCGGACAAACAGGTGCACGCCTGGGTAGAATCATGGTTCATGAATGCGTTAGTCGCCCTGTCTCACAGTGAGATAAATCCATTAACAGTTATGGCGATTACTTTTGAAATAATAAATAGTTTACTTGCTTTTCCCATCTGTCTCGTTTTCATTTGATTTGCCCTTAGGTATGTACAGGCTGACAATTATTGAGCTATATAAAATAAAATACTCATAAT
The DNA here is from genome assembly GCF_021461385.2 of Schistocerca piceifrons. NCBI lineage: Eukaryota > Metazoa > Arthropoda > Insecta > Orthoptera > Acrididae > Schistocerca > Schistocerca piceifrons. Next base: position 426,312,853 of record NC_060142.1, read on the forward strand.
TTCTGAACGGTTTGCATTAGGGCGTTCAAACTGCACTGTTGGTCGCGGGGCATGAAGGGAATTAGTATGCGCATATATGCTTTGGTTTAGCGACGAAGCCCAGTTTCATTTGGATGGGTTCGTCAACAAGCAAAATTGGCGCATTTGTTGGCCTGAGAATCCGCATTTCGCGATCGAGAGAAGTCTCTTCACCTTCAACAAGTGACTGTGTGGTGTGCAATGTCCCGTCACGGAATAATCAGTGCGATATTCCTTGATGGCACGGTGACTACCGAATGGTACGTGCAGGTTTCGGAAGATGATTTCATCCCCGTTATCCAAAGTGACTCTGATTTCCACAACATGCGGTTCAAGCAAGAGGGAGCTCGACCCCGTCGAATCAGGAGAGTGTTTGATGACCTGGAGGAGCACTTTGGGGACCGCATTCTGGCTGTGGGGTAACCGGAGGCCACAGGCCTGGGCCTCGATTGGCCATGGGTTCTCCGGATCAGAACACACGCGACTCCTTTTTCTGGGGCTTTGACAAGGTGTACAACAATAACCTCAAAGCCATTGCTGAGTTAAAAACAGCCATTCAGGAGGTCATCGGCAGCATCGATGTTCCGACGCGTTAGCGGGTCATACAGAATTCCGCTATTCGTCTGCGCTACATCATCGCCAATGATGGCAGGCATATCGAACATGTCATAACCTAAATCCGAATATCTGTAGTGACGTTGACATGTTGAATAAAGTGTGTGCACGCCGTAGTTTGCAACTAATTTACGTTTTTTTATCACATAGTTCAATCAGTTATTGTCTGTAGAGAAGCATTGTGGGAGTAAGATGCAGCTACCTTCCATAGTGGGCTGGTGGGGTGAGAAGCATGACTGTGACAAGTAGAAGGCGCCAATTTCTGCGGTTATTTCCCGCACTGTTGCTTGTCTGTTAGTACTGACAACTACGCAAACGCAGCTCCTCTCAGTCGTTAAGTGGAGGCCGTCGACCACTGCGTTGTCTGTAGTGAGAGGTGTGGTATCACCGCCAGACACCACACTTGCTAGGTGGTAGCTTTAAATCGGCCGCGGTCCATTAGTACATGTCGGACCCGCGTGTCGCCACTTTCAGTGATAGCAGACCGAGCGCCACCACATGGCAGGTCTAGAGAGACGTACTAGCACTCGCCCCAGTTGTACGGACGACGTAGCTAGCGATGCACACTGACGAAGCCTCGCTGATTTGCAAAGCAGATAGTTAGAATAGCCTTCAGCTAAGTCAATGGCTACGACCTAGCAAGGCGCCATTACTAACATTGCATGTATCTATGGAGTCTCACTTATATCGTCAATAGCGATGTACCACACGGATGGATTAAAGTTAAGTATTCCAGAAGCTACGTACTTTTCTTTATAGCACTCATTACGTATCCTGTTACAGACCTATCTCTTGCCTGCGTGAGCTAAACGCGTGCCTTCCGGCTACTTTCGTGGCGTGGCTGTCTTGCTATGCTACAACAAGAGGTATTGCCTGAAATACGAAATTCTTGGCACACTCTTGACACTGTGGCTCTTGGAATCTTGAGTTCCCGAAAGATTTTCGAAATGGAATGTCCCATGTGTCTAGAGCTCCAGCTACCATCCGCGTTCAGGGACATGTAATTCTGGTTCTGCGGCCATCATCACGTCGGAAACCTTATCACATGAATCACCTGAGTACAAATGAGTTCCGCCAGTGCACTGGCATTTTACGTTTTGTGTCTTCGGTTCTACCGCCATCTGTGTATGTGCATATCGCTCGCTATGCCATGACTATTGTCAATCCTTGTTTTCACCATTGTTCTGTAGCACGACATTTTAAAAGCTTCTATTCTCTTTTTGTCTGAACTCACTTCCGTAGGAGGTCACAGTCGAAACAAATAGCCCCAGAAGAGCCAAGAGGAGTAACTTAGAAGTAGATATCCTCGGCGTAGCGAAGCAGTGTAAAACAACAAAGGCAAGACCTCCGCTCCAGATTGTATACCAGTCAAATTCCTTTCAGAGTATACTGATACAAAAGCTCCATACTTAGCAAACACATACAACAGCTGATTCGTCGAAAGATCCGTACGTAAAGACTGGAAAGTTGTTAAAGTCATACCAATACCCAGGAAAGGAAGTACGAGTAGTCCACTGAATTACAGACCCATATCACTAACGTCGATTTCGGCTAGGATTTTAGAACATATACTGTGTTCGAACATTATTAATTACCTCGAAGAAAACGATTTATCGACAAACAACCGATACGGATTCAGAAAATATAGTTCTTGTGAAACACAACTAGCTCTTTATTCACATGAAGTAGTGAGTGCTTTCGACAACGATATTTGTACATTTCCAAAAGGCTTTTGACACCGTTCCTTACAAGCGACTTCTAATCAAATTGTGTGGCTATGTAGTATCGCTTCAATTTTACGACTGGATTCCTGATTTTCTGTCAGAAAGATCACAGTTCATAGTAACTGACGAAAAGTCACAGAGTAAAACAGAAGTAATATCTGGTGATTCTGAAGAAAGTGTTATAAGCGCCAAGCTGTTCCTGATCTATATAAACGATGTAGGAGACAATGTGAGCAGTCGTCTTAGATTGATTGCCGATTATGCTGTTATTTACCATCTTGTAAAGTCATCAGATGACCATAACGAATTGCGAAATTGTTTAGACGCGATATCTGTATGGTGCAGAAAGTGGCAACTGACTGTAAATAATGAAAAATGTGAATTTATCACACACGAGTGCTAAAAAAAATCCGCTAAATTTAGGTTACTCGATAAATCACACAAATCTAAAGACTGTAAATTCAACTAATTACTTAGGGATTACTGTTACGAATACCTTAAATTGGAACGATCACATAGACAATGTTGCGGGGAAAGAAAACCAAAGACATTGTTTTATTGGCAGAACATTTAGAAAGAGCAACAGATCTACCAAAGAGACTGCGTACACCACGCTTGTCCGCCCTCTACTGGAGTACTACCATGCGGTGTGTGATCCGCATTAGATAGGAATGATGGAGGACATCGCGAAAGTCCAAAGAAGATCAACTTGTTTTATATTATCGCGAAATAGTGGAGAGAATGCTACAGAAATGAATTGGGGAGGCAATCGTAAAAGAAAGGCAGGATCTTCTCATGAAATTTCAGTCACCAACTTCCCGCGAAAATATTTTATTGGCGCCCTCTTGCGTAGGGAGAAATGATCATCATAGTAAAAGCTCGCACGGTAAGATTAAGTGCTGGTTTTTCCTGCGCGCCGTTCGAGATTGGAGCGGTAGCGAGATAGTTTGAAAATGGTTCGATGAACCCTCTGCCAGGGACTTAATTGTGAATAAGAAAGTAATTATGGAGATGTAGTCATAAAAAAGGCTTTCTAAAGCTTAATTTACGGTGAGAACACCTTGTTCCATGACGTCCACAATCATTAGCAGACTGGCAAGGGGACGCCATGACGTTTGGAACGCGGATTTACTGTAAACGTCGTACACTCGAAGTACTCCATGAGAACAACAAAACGTGTAAGCAGTAGCGCGTACTTCTCAAGCGTTATTGAGAAGAAAGCAAGATAATTTCGGTCGTCATATATATACACCTGTGCGTGGCCATTTTTGCCATGAAGCGGCGGCAGCCGAGTGGTTAGCGTTCAACCCCGTAATCGCTGGATCGAGTCCCGCTCGTCAGTTTTTTTTTTAATTTCTAACACAGTCATTTTCTTTACTATTTATATTACAATTGATATAATGGGAAAAATAGTTGTAACCGGATGAACTTTTATTAAATTTACAATGTTATGTGGCAGTCTACATAAATAATATAATATTCTTAACTATGTACTAGTAAACGACCAAACGCATAAAGTGATACTAAAATTTTATGCTTGTCCGTGATTTGAGAAATCCCTTATACCTGGAAGGAGCCCGAAACTACTTGTTACCTGCAAGTATTGACCGGTACAGACGGCTTTCGAAAGATGTACAATTAATTGTCGCTTTCGACATTACGAGTACAAGTTGCACGATGGTATTTTTCGTAAAAACATGGAAAACATAACGTTTAAACGGCACCAGCTGCACTGATTAAATGCTATGTTTCCGCATACGCAAGGTCTTTTGAGGTTTTCCGTGGAAAAACAAACCTCGTTAACATTTTCAGAAACCTCTCTTTCAGCTGATAATTTGCAAGCAAACCATGCAGAACGCAGCATTTCCTTAAATATCGGCGCTGATAATTGTTCATGCAGTATCGAGTGCATTTTAATAGCGTCTTCACCAGAAGCAATTTCTCGTTCTCTTTCGATTAAATACGAACAATTTTAAAGAATCTGACAAGCATACATTTTCAGTATCACTTTATGCGTTTGGTAGTAATAGTAAAGAAAATGGCTGTGTTTGAAATTAAAACAACCTGACGAGCGGGACTCGTTCCAGCGATTACGGGGATTGAGCGCTAACCACTCGGCTGCCGCCACTTCATGGTCTACGCACAGGTATATACATGACGACCGAAATTATCTTGCAATTTTCTCAATAACGCTTGAGATGTACGCGCTACTGCTTACACGTTTTGTTGTCCTCATGGAGTACAACGAGTGTACGAAGTTTACAGTAAATCCGCCTTCCAAACGTCGTGGCCTCCCCTTGTGAGTGCGCGTGTAACGCACGCGAGCAAGTGAACAGCATTCGCAGCGCGCACGTGTCGAATCAGCGTTCCCGATCAGGCCGCAGCTCGTTCTGGGAAGAGGCACCAACCCGCGCTTCGCTTCTCCCGTACAGACGCGGTTTGTCGCTGCTATTTAATAAATGCTTCTGCCCCGCGCGCTCCCCGGATTCTTGCGTGCAGAGCTGCCTCCACCGGCGGCATATTTCAGCCGCAAGTATTGCTCCCCTTAGCGGAGAGTTTGTTCCCTTCTCTTGGGCGCCGCCTTTGTGTACGGCGGCAGCTGCGGCGGCGCGCCGTCTGGGCGACTGCCGCGGCCGCGCCACGCAGCGCAGCGCCTGTGTGCGACCTCAGCGCGAGAGGCCGCCCGGAGTGCCGCGCCGTAATTACGAGGGCGCTTTGAGAGACATCCTGACCTCAAGCACACCTCTCCGCCCGCCGGCGCACTCTCTGCCGCTCTGCGCCCCAAACTGCCTTTTAGAGAGAGAGAGAGAGAGAGAGAGGGAGAGAGAGAGAGAGAGAGAGAGAGAGAGAGACAACCTCTTTCTCCCGCTATAATAGGTAGGCTAGCTCCCTACAAAAGCGCATTCTCAGACGTAAACCGCGCAGGAACTACTCGATTAGGAGCGCCTAAAGACTGGAATGCCAACACTTGTTAGCAGTTTTCCAGAGGCAGCAACTGATGCCGTATACACTGCGTTCCGTCCGGTAGACTTTACTTTCTTACGATGGCATATCTCTTGACGCGACATCCGCAACCGTTATTCATCACGAATGAAAAAATCAGCTACAGTTATAAAAATTATTTACTTCTAAAAAGGAAACTACAACCCGGTTTCAGGATATGGATCCCATCTTCAGATGCACCTGCAAAATTGTAAATCAGTAATGATACCTGTCCACATGGTTAAGATAGTCAAAGCATAACAGAACCAACAGAAATTCTTAGAAAGAAATAACCCTACACCTAAATTGAAATGTGAGTCCACAAACGATGCGTAACTGAGCTTAAAATACACTACTGACCATTAAAATTGCTACACCAAGAAGAAACGCAGATGCTAAACGGGTATTCATTGGACAAATATTATACTAGAACTGACATGTGATTACATTTTCACGCAGTTTGGATGCATAGATCCTGAGAAATCAGTACCCAGAACAACCACCTCTGGCCGTAATAGCGGCCTTGATACGCTTGGGCATTGAGTCAAACAGAGCTTGGATGGCGTGTACAGGTACAGCTGCCCATGCAGCTTCAACACCATACCACAGTTCATCAAGAGCAGTGACGCGTATTGTGACGAGCCAGTTGCTCGGCCACCATTGACCAGACGTTTTCAGTTGGTGAGAGGTCTGGAGAATGTGCTGGCCAGGGCAGCAGTCGAACATTTTCTGTATCCAGAAAGGCCCGTACAGGACCTGCAACATGCGGTCGTGCATTATCCCGCTGAAATGTAGGATTTCGCAGGGATCGAATGAAGGGTAGAGCCACGGGTCGTAACACATCTGAAATGTAACGTCCACTGTTCAAAGTGCCGTGAGTGCGAACAAGAGGTGACCGAGACGTGTAACCAATGGCACTCCATACCACCAAGCCGGGTGATACGCCAGTATGGCGATGACGAATACACGCTTCCAATTTGTGTTCACCGCGATGTCGCCAAACACGGATGCGACCGTCATGATGCTGTAAACAGAACCTGGATTCATCCGAAAAAATGACGTTTTGCCATTCGTGCACAATGAGTTTCTGAAGAATTTATTTTTACAACGAGTCTTTAAACTTATGCAGCACCCACAGGCTACCGACTGCGAAGAAGAACGTAGGTTTTATGTGGTTTCTCTCATTCCACTGTGGCAAATACGTCGATTCTGTTGGTTTGGGTTCTTAGCGTTTTTCCATAGGTTTAGGTAACACAAGACATACACATAAGAGAGACTTAAGTCATCAATAATACATTCTCCGTGACTATTTACAAGTCTGCTTACGTTGTGGTAACCTTTCCATTCCGCGATTGTATAAATCACGTGGTTTTGAGGCGAAGAACTCTTCGAGTCATGTGTGGAGCATTTTTTCATCCGGAAAAGAAGTTCCTTGAAGGTTGATCGATAGAGGGCGTAAAAGGTGAAAATCTGAGGATGCAAGATCAGGTTAATAAGGTGGGTGCGGAATGACTTCCGAACACAACTCCTGCATAGTGTTTTTTGTCATTCTAGCAGAAGCTGGGCGGACGTTATCGTGGAGTAGCATCACTTCAGACAATCTTCCTGCTCGATGTTCTTGGACTGCCTCGGCAAGACGTATCAACTGTTGATGATAAATGTATAAATGTCACCAGTGATGGTTACACCTCAGGGAAGCAGTTCGCAGTACACTACACCGTCGCTATGCCACTGGATGCATAACGTTATCTTTTGTGGATGTTTGCAGGTCTTCGCATGGGGAGTTGCTGCTTCGTTTGGGCTCGAGCATTCCTTTCTTTCCCCTGTGTTAGTATAAAGGTACAATTTCTCGCCACCAGTAAGGATACAGGAACACGAGCCAAATGATGACGAGCAAGCAGAGATGCACATATGGCAAATGGTTCAAATGGCTCTGAGCACTATGGAACTTAACATCTATGGTCATCAGTCCCCTAGAACTTAGAACTCCTTAAACCTAACTAACCTAAGGACATCACACAACACCCAGTCATCACGAGGCACATATAGCAACCCGCAGATTTTTGTGATTTTGGCTTAGAGCATGCGGTACACATACATCCGATTTTTGAACCTTCCCCAATGCATGCAACTATCGCAAAATGTTCGAATGGTCACAGTTCAACACATTTGCTAGTTGTCGAGTACACTGACATGGATCATTGTGGATTAATGCCTTTAAACCATCTTCAACAAACCTCGAAGGTCATCCTGAACGTGCAGGATCACTAATGTCAAAACGCTCCTCCTTGAAACGAGAAAATCTTTTTCTTGCCGGCTCTGTCCAGTGAAATTATCCCCATACACGGCGCAAATGTTTCTGCTACCCCCATTGCTGTCACCCCTCTATTGAACTCAAACAGAAGAACGTGTCGGAAATGTTCCGATTTCTCCGCTCGGCGAGCCCATTTTCTGGCGTCCGCTGCTCCACTGGCGGGTGACCTTGCCCAACTTAAGGCCTGGCCAGACAGAATGCGGCCTGGCCGTCCGGCCTGTGGCCTTGAACCGCAGCCGGCAGGCCGCACTGTTGAATCGCTCGTTATAGTATGGCGGCAGTCACACTGAGTGCGGCTTTGACGCACCGGCAGCCGGCCTGCCGCACCGGCTGCCGCCGGGTTGTCACAGATTACAGATTCGCCGCAAGCCGGAGCGGCTGCTTGCCTCTGTTGGCGCACTCAACTGCTGTGTGGTCATACTAGAAGCAGCGGCGTGAGGCGGTTTTTGTCTTGCAGCTCGTAGTGCATGCACACAGAAAGACTTGTAGAGGAGGTGAGAGAATACAACTTTTTGTATGATACACGCGATCCTGATTTGGAGGTAGAATACATTTGTCCTCGATATACTCTTGATAGAAAGCTGAATAGTGTTGTCACTTTGACGTCCATAACTTCCAATATAAACTACTGTAAACTCGGTAGTATGGATCAACGATCGCCAGGAGAACTAGCGAAAAGAACTGTTTGCAACAGAAGAACTGGGATCCACTATCCTTCAGGCATTTTAACCTGACAGCCTTTCCGTCTGTACTTCCAAGGCAGTTCGGAAACCCCCAGTTCTTAAATCCTTCTTCAGATTTCTTCCACATCTCTGTTGTAGGAGTAGGAAAATACTTGGGCTGTAGAACAGCCCTTATGGTCTGGCACACCTGTTTCACAATATCTGAGAGTGTTGAACGTCCTAACCGAAAAGAAAAAGCTATGGTCTGGTGACTGTCGCCTGTAGTCAAGTACCTGGAAAAGATTAAAATCAATTATGCCGATAGAACGAATAGATAAGTTAACGACCAAAGATATGTTTGTTTAAATTCAATGACAATGTTATGAATACAATGAAACAAAACAATCTATTAAGTAGAAAGTTCTCTCCAGCGGGACATACGGAACTAGATGTTACTATCGTTTGCTGTACTCCTAAACACTGCAGATAAATTTATCACTCCACTCGTAACTACGTTGTGGGATAGCACTTTCTTCCGCCAAACCTTTCATATGATACTGAAAAACTGAAATGGAATAAATTATACGACTTCTGTTTGAAGCACAAAGAGGCCACAAATGGTAAAACTTACCTCAAACAAATGACTAGTCTCTGCCTTGTATCAATTGGCTTTCTCCGGTTCGTTGTGCACTCCTCGGTGCTACCTTTTTATCAGGCGATGCAGTTCCTCGAAACATTCTCAAAAATGTTCAAATGTGTGTGAAATCTTATGGGACTTAACTGCTAAAGTCATCAGTCCCTAAGCTTACACACTACTTAACCTAAATTATCCTAAGGACAAACACACTCACCCATGCCAGAGGGAAGACTCGAACCTTCGCCGGGACCAGTCGCATAGTCCGTCACTGCAGTGCCTTAGACCGGAAACATTCTCGCGACATACGAAAATATTTGAAGAAGCTATCTTCGTCAGACTCTAGATCAATACACAGCCGATGGTATTCTCCTAAGCTTTCTCTCTTGCTATTAATGTCGTGCACCCAACATCTCCTCTTCTTGGTGCCATTTCGTATCGCTAGTGCGAGCTTACTCATTTCTGCACTTTAAGCTTAATGGGGTTCGGCCCTTTCCACAGTGTAACAGCTGACGCATCAAGAGCCGCTGCGGCCGGCTCTTGCCTGTGTGGCGTCCCTGGCCGCTGACTGGCCCGGCCTGCCGCTGCGACGTCCGTCTCAGCGGCAGGCCGAATTCTGTCTGGCCAGGCCTTTAGCTAACGGCCCAGCACGGCCCGTCGTCGCTCGTGCCATCGAGTTTCGCCCGGCAGCCGAGCAGAAATTTCCCTCCAGTGACAGGAGAGCGGCGCGTCCCACTCTGCGCTGCTAGAGCAATTTCCGGCAAGTGGCCGGCGCTTCCGCCGCGGCCGCCGACACGGCTCCCGCTCGCTCACACGCCGGGTCTTGGAGACGACGGCGTTTAATTAGCGCCCGTCCCCCCAGACAGCTCGCAGCCGCGCGGCCGCTACTGGACAACCACCGAGCTACACACGCGGCGTCGGGGAAATTCTGCGGTGCACGACGGCATAGACAGCGCCTCTACTGCCCAGAGCGACATCGAAAAGAGTTTGAAGTAGACTTGTAAAACTACCGTATGCTACCGTAGACTACCGTAACTAAGCGTAGACTGCGGGTAAATAACAAAATTTGTTACTTACAACTGCGCTGTGGTAACGCTCTTCGCACTGCTCACTGTTACTATTTTAAATTGTATAGTTAGCAAACAGCCATTGTGCAAGGCTGTTGCTTAGCATACATTTTAATTAAATCGAATATGACCGAGACAATAACATCTTCAGAAAATTAGTTAATCAAAAATAAAATGGATCTGGGAGCTCGCATTGACTTGGGGTAAGTAACAATATGGAAATGACTTTAAAACGTATATTTTGACTCTTTGAACATTAATAATGCTCACAATTAACACACTCAATAAACTGTTCATGCATTAACAATTAGCTGTACAAAATCATTTGATGTGAGTGCTGTACACTGTCTCAATCATCACTTACGAATATGCGCACTACATTAGTAACAAAACAACTTTGTTTGCCTTAATTATTTCCAACTTCTGTTGAGATTCCTTTTACAGTTAGCAAACATCATAGTATCTTGCAAATAAAAAATAATATCCAGCACACATCAGATACAACATGTTTTAACACTTGAGAGTCCTCCATACGTCTCTCGATCTAAAGTTACTCTCACATTAACCGAAACGCCTTGAATCAGCGATCACTGTTGAGCAGCGACGGTACTAGACAATCGATACTACATTTGACCATCTCTTGTTCAATATAATATTCTCTTACAAAACTTGGCCAGCCGTGGTGGCCGAGCGGTTCTAGGCGCTACAGTCTGGAACCGCGTGACCGCTACGGTCGCAGGTTCGAATCCTGCCTCGGGCATGGATGTGTGTGATGTCCTTAGGTTAGTTAGATTTAAGTAGTTCTAAGTTCTAGGGGACTGATAACCTCAGAAGTTAAGCCCCATAGTGCTCAGAGCCATTTGAACCAATCTGACAAAACTTGAATAAATTTTCCCTGTGTATATACATTTCATCACATTCTCTGACCAGATTTGTTCTCATTTTACTTTTTAGATATCTGATGGTGGAACTAAATCCGAAACATGCAAAGTGAGCAGTTTGAGTAACAAAGTCATTTTTCACCAGCTGTATCACTTTTTCGAAGCGACTGATTCTTCTCCAATACAGTACCACATGATAACACCACAAGAATTCTCTAAAAAGCGTGCACGAGACATAAACCAATGAGCTTGTTCCCGTCCTTCCTTCGTTATCGACATCGAAATGGCACTCTCTGTTCCCAGACTGATACAGTAAACTGCCTACTAGTACAAGTGACGTCCTTCAGAGCTATGATACGGTCGGGTGCTGCAGAGGGCGGGCGCCTCCGGGCGGCTACCGGTGGCTCACTATTTCGGAGCACCTCTCCGAGTTTCCTGGCGGTCAGCCGAGAGAGACTGAGTCACAGCGGGCGGCACTGACCTGCCGGAGACTCCCGACGCCCGCAGTGGACACGCCCTGCGCCGCAGACACGATACTGACCTCTGAGACAACTGTGCGTTCTCGTTCCCCAGTTCCACACGAATTCGCTTCTTAGGGGTCCGGTAGTTCTACTAATTACCAGGTAATATCCTAAATACACACATCAAAAAAAGTTTTGCATCACTCCGGTTCCCATAACTCCTGAAGATAGACGTTGACTGTAGATTTTGTATCACAGACACAGTCCCTTTGACTGTTCAAGGACGCCACTAAACCCGCCCAAAGATGTAAACAACCATGCATGAGCAGCGCCTATTAGACGGAGGGGTTCCGACAGCCAACCAGTTCCATTCATTTCACCAGGAAGGAGGTACACGGCTCGTGTTGTCTAGACGGTCAATACTGCGGTTCGATCGCGTCCGCATTGTTACTTTGTGCCAGGAAGGGCTCTCAACAAGGGAAATGTCCAGGCGTCTCGGAGTGAACCAAAGCGATGTTGTTCGGACATGGAGGAGATACAGAGAGACAGGAACTGCGATGGCATGCCTCTCTCAGGCCGCTCAAGGGCTACTACTGAAGTGGATGACCGCTACCTATGGATTATGGCACAGTGTAACCCTGACTGCAACGACAACATGTTGAATAATGCTTTTCGTGCATCCACAGGACGTCGTGTTACGACTCAAACTCTGCGCAGTAGGCTTCACTCCCGACCTCCATGGCGAGGTCCATCTTGGCAACCACGACACCATGCAGCGCGGTACAGATGAACCCAACAACGTGCCGGATGGACCGCTCAGGATTGGCATCACGTTCTCATGATGAGTGTCACATAAGCCTTCAACCAGACAACTATGGGAGATGTGTTTAGAGGCAACCCGGTCAGGCTGAACGCCTTAGACACACTGTCCAGCGAGTGCAGCAAGGTGGAGGTTCCCTGTTGTTTTGGGGTGGCATTATGTGGGACCGACGTACGCCGCTGGTGGCCATGGAAGGCGGCGTAACGGCTGTACGATACGTGAATACCATCCTCCGACCGATAGTGCAACCACATCGGCAGTGTATTGGCGAGGCATTCGTCTTCATGGACGACAAATCGCGCCTGCATCGTGCACATCTTATGAATGACTTCCTTCAGGATAACGACTTGCTCGACTAGAGAGGCCAGCATGTTCTCCAGATATGAACTCCATCGAACACGCCTGGAATAGATGGAAAAGGGCTGGTTATGGACAGCGTGAGCCACCAACCACTCTCAGGGATCTACACTATTGAGGAGTGGGACAATGTGGATCAACAGTGCCTTGATGAACATGTGGATAGTGTGCTACGACGAATACAGGCTTGTATCAATGCAAGAGGATGTGTTACTGGGTATTGGAGGTACCAGTGTTTGCAGCAGTCTGGACCACCACCTCTGAAGGTCTCGCTGTATGGTGGTGCAACATGCAATGTGTAGTTTTCATAAAAAGGGCGGAAATGATGTTTATGTTGATCTCTATTCCAATTTTCTGTACACGTTCCGGAACTCTCGGAACCAAGGTGTTGCAAAAATTTTTTTTGGTGTGCGTATCTTAGTATTGCGCCCAAACATTTCGAGGTGATCCAAATTTTCTGTCTGGGGTCATTACTGCCAATGATACGCCACGGCTGCACGGCTGTGATCCTGAAATAAAACAAGTTTTCGCTGTGGAGGATGCCATCCTCTCCGGTGCCCAAAATAGCGTGACAACTTCGCAGCATCATCAAGTCAGTAGTAAGATTTCTTTTTGTTCATGGAAATTTTCCGTAAGTAGTTTCTTCCGTGGAAATTAAGTTGTAAGGGGAGTTTGATTTTTACGCTGATATTTATGGACACGTTGGGTAGCACTTTGTAAACGTGCGGCTTATTTTCGGTTGGGATTCAAGCCGCACGATAACATTAAAAGATTTGCGGAGTCACATAGACCCGAATGAATTTGCCCTGAAGACTAGTATGATCAGAAGCATCCTGGAAGATTAAACTGTGTAGCAGCGGGAGCTTTGTCTCGCTCAACTGAGAGAGGTGGCGAATTGGTTATCATTCGAGTGGTCGATGGATCAAATCCGCGTCCGGCCTCCAGATTTAGGTTTTCCATGATTCCTCTAAATATCTCCAAGCAAATGCCTGGGTGGTTCCTATGAGAAGGCACGGCTGTTTTCCTTCCGTGTCCTCGAAACATACATGATCTAGATGTTGACTGGATGTTAAACAGCAGTCTTCCTGCCCTTTCCTCACACGTTCAATGGTGACCGATTGAAGCTGTGACAGGATTGTTATTGAGGGTAGTTGGTCATTCGGTAAGCACTTTGTTTACGAAGGGGAGCTTCCAGTTTTGAGTCCCAGTCAAGCAGAAAGTATCAGTATACGCAGAGAATTAAAAGTACGTATTGTTTGTAAGTATGTTTTGTTTGTCTAAATATGGTAACGTTCGTACTGTGGTTGACAGTGGAAACTTCACGTGCCTAACAAAAGCTCCATTAGAAGGCATTATGTCTGCAATAAATGGCCAGTGAAATACATAGGTTACAGTAGTACTCCATTTTCTCTTCTGTTATACGGATAACAGACTCCTCTTCCACCGACAGCATCTGCAAGGAGGACAAGTTTGATTCTAAAGTCTCGTCGATAGCGAGGTTATTAGAGACAATAGTTGGCAGTTTCAGAAATGTGAATGAAGAAAACGGCGTTACTCTTATCAGAAAGGGGGAAAAAACTCCAGTCACTTTCAGTGATTTACACAAACCGCTGGAGGTCTGACTTTCGACGGCGCAGATGGAGCAGTGATACTCGTACTGGAAAGAAGTAACTCGTTCTCCAAACTCACGTGAACGAAATGTCCTTCCTAACGTGCTTATTTACCTATAAACGTGAAAAAAGACGCAGAGCAATATTCGCGCCAATTTCCTACAACTGTGTGTCCCTCTGAGATATTCCCTGACTCTGTCATGATGTCCATGTGCAGTAAAGTTTAACATTGATTCACAAAGTCATTAAAGACCACAACTGCGCTTGGAAGAAATAACACTGCAGAAGACGGACAGCACGAGTTTTCGCTGTCCTAGGCTTGTTCGCAGAATCGCACAAACAGGTGGCTGTGTAAGACGACTGGGCTCAGAAAGAATGGGCGTGACAAGGATCGGTAAACAGCACCGATGCCAGAGCACAGGCAGTCTTAACAAAGCTCCCTGCAGCACAAATAAATTCCAGTAAGTGCAAGTTGAAGTCACAGACAAGATTGTAAATAATGATTAGGCACCCAGTGGTTACTGCAGTTTCTTACGGAGCGATGCTCTAAATTTAACAGTGTTCTAACAAGTCGGCAGAAAATTTAAGACATGACGTACAGTTGGCGTAAGGAAATTTCAGAATTAAATAATTATAGCAATTCCTCCTGGAACAAATGATTAAGCCAACCTTGACTCAACTACCTCAAATTCTGCGGCTCCTGGGCATGTACACAGTCGAAGCCAAGCTCAGAAACAAATTATAATTTCCATATAAAATAGACACACAATGTACATGACCTGAATCAGAATAAGTAGTGGAATAACTAGTACATTAGCCTCAATGAATAAGACACAGTGGAGCCAAGTCCAGACAGACGGTTAATGTTCCGCCAAACGACAACCAGAAATTGAGGGCAATATTTATCCAAATTGTTCAAATTGAACATAAGTCACACGGTTCTTAACACTGACCCTGATAAAATTCGCGCAACACGAATCTGTGATAATATTAAGCATCGAACAGTACTGTGCGCCAGAACTAATATCAGCTGATAGTTATTTGCCTCAAGGTAGGGGGAATTAATAACAGGCTGGTAGTGCTGCCGGCCGCGGTGGTCTAGCGGTTCTAGGCGCTCAGTCCGGAACCGCTTGACTGCTACGGTCGCAGGTTCGAATCCTGCCTCGGGCATGGATGTGTGTGATGTCCTTAGGTTAGTTAGGTTTAAGTAGTTCTAAGTTCTAGGGGACTGATGACCACAGATGTTAAGTCCCATAGTGCTCAGAGCCATTTGAACCATTTGAACCATTTGAACAGGCTGGTAGAAGCACTTAAGCACGCGCAAGTGCCACACTGTCAACGAACTTCGCAATAAGCTTCCTTGTAGAGACGGACATTAACATCAACTCGAATTAAGGGCGCGTTGGACACTTAAAATTTACCGATCAAACTTTCAGTAAATGCAATATACATAGGTCTAATTAGCAGTCCTTATTAATAGATAAATTCTTGGTAGTACAATTCAGCCGGCAAATTTCGTGGAAGCATGGACTTCAGTACCAATAAAGAGAACCGGAGCATCCAGAAATTCCCGTAAACATGCCCCTGACAGCTCGGCAGGTTTTAGTAATCCACTCCTGAGGTTCCTCGGAGCTGCAAGCCAAACACAGGCCATCATGACCCCTGCATATCGTTCCCAGTTTACGCTAACACAGAGACAGATGGGTAGCGACGAATGGTCTCCATTTCTGTTAGTTGCTCCACTGATCCTCCCGTCATGGTGCTAACTGCCATATTGCCCTTGCGGTCCCAGCAAGCCGCCCCTCCAGACCACGCCAGAGGGAGCTTCGCTCGCTGGACGACAAATTAGAGCCAAAGATAAGAGCGCATCGATACCGATACAGTACGACAAGCGCCCACGACTCAGGCACAACCATTAGTGCAAAATTAAGCAAGGGCGTTGTTCTCCTGCACGATAACGCAACACCCCATACGACGCGCACAACACAAGTTTTGCTTCGGAGTTTTCGATGGGAGGTTTGGAAGCATCCGTCAAATAGTCCAGATCTTGGAGTATGGGGTTTTGGCAAGCTAATAGAACATCTGTGAGGAAAGACATTTTGCAACGATGAGGACGTCCACACAGCGGTTCTCGAAGGGCTCCTGACCAGGAAGCGGATTTCTTTACTCGAGGAACTGAATGACTGGTAGGACGTTGCGACTTATGGTGCAAAATAGAAGTGTAGTGCAACATTTGATAAAAAATGCTTGGCATGCAATAGCAATCCATATCAAATAATATGTTGATTGCAAGGTATTCCACTGTATCCAGAACGATAAAAGGCATTAAAAGCTGCACATTGCACCGCTCATTTTGGCATTTCTCACTGATTATTGCGTAACATATACTAACATAATAAAACAGAAATTAAATGGATACTGAGGACATTTATGTACCAGGGGCAGAGGACATTGCGTCCTTACCTCGTACTAAGCCGTCAGCTCTTTTGAAACAGCCTGTTATTCGTGATTTATTATAATTGAATGTAAATGTGTAGGTAAGAACTAACAAATCCACAAGCTCAGCTGAGTGCTAACGTGTTTGCCTACCATGCAGTGGGCTCGGTTCGATTCCCGGCCGGGTTAGAGATTTTCTCCATTCGTGGACTGTGTGTTGTGTTGTTCTCATCATCATCGCATCATCACCGATGCGCAAGTCACCCAATGTGGCGTCACCTGAAATAAGACTTGCAACCCGGCGGCCGGGATGGCCTCCCAGCCATCAATGTCATTCGATCATTTTATTTCACAACTAATAAATGTGCCAAATGGATCCTTTGCTGCTGCTTCTGTCGTTGGCGAATATTTTCTATGCTGCACGCACTTTATTCGTCTTCGATAATGTCTGGGAGACACATGAAGTTTTATTTTTGTGTAACGTACCGATATGACGTGTAGTTCGGTGTCATTAGCTGCAGCACGGATTATCAGGAATGTAACCGTAGCTCGCGCCTTGCAGAGACGTGAGCACAGCCGCCGCTTCCTGACGCCCGCGGCTCTGCGGTCGGAAGCACGTGGCGGCGGCCGCGACACGTGTGCCCGGAATTAGACGTTTTATCGGCGCGCTGCTCTGTGACGTCACCGTCAGCGACAGAGGCAGTGTTCGCCTCATTAGAAAGACGAGCGGCGGGGAGAGGCGGCGGCGCGTTGCCCGCTTTTTCTCGCCGCGGTGTCACCATCAAGCACTGCAGTGAGCTGTATTTTGCTCCTCCGACGTTCAAAGACCGTAAGTTTAGGCTGTATACCGGAGTTCAATGACTAATCTCCTTGGAAGAGCCCAAAGTAAATACGGAGGATGCTGTGTTCTCTGGAAGATACGTCACACAGCCATACATAGAGAAGACCGCCGAGTTGCCTACTATCAGGCGCAAGTGAGTCATACTCCATGGAGGGTTCCACGCGTCAAGACCTACAGGGTGTTCCGAAACTATTCGTTCAAATTTATACAGGAGTGGAGACTATCAAAACAGACATATTTCGACAAGAAACATATGGTTAGTGCTTGCCCTCATGAAGCTAGGAAAACAATAATTCAGAATCGTAGTTTCGAGCTGCTAGACTACACACCGTCAATATTGATCAAGCTTAAAGTGATTTTCGCCTTTTTTAATCCGGTGACGTAACACATGCGTGAAACCCAAGTTTTCATAGTCGGATGACGAGCTTGTGTCGAGGCGGTGCAACAGTGGAAGCGCATTGGTACAAAGCTTCTTCGAGGACGAAGGGCACTGATGAATTTGCTGCTTAGTGCCTTAACACATAATTCATCATCGAGGACGGAATTAGGAAGCTTCTTGCCCCCATCCGAGTTAGTGCTCTGTGCCGACCGATCACAACGTCGACAGAACCGTAAACCTTGATCTTACCATTATTTTAGATAAAGACGGGCAACAGGTGGCTGATTGTTTCAGGACCAGCTGTTCATATACAGTTACTCGAGCAATACCTCGAACAGAACAGTCTATTGACACACAGTCAACATGGATTTTTAAAACATTGTTCTTGTGAAACACAACTAGCTCTTTACTCACATGAAATGCTGAGTGCTATTGACAAGGGATTTCAAATTGATTCCGTATTTTTAGATTTCCAGAAGGCTTTTGACATTGTATTACACAAGCGGCTTGTAGTGAAATTGCGTGCTTGTGGAATATCGTCTCAGTTATGTGACTGGATTCGTGATTTCCTGTCAGAGGGATCACAGTTTGTAGTAACTGACGGAAAGTCATCGAGCAAGACGGAAGTGATTTCTGGCGTTCCCCAAGGTGGTGTTACAGGCCCTTTGCTGTTCCTTATCTATATAAACGATTTAGGAGACAATCTGAGCAGCCGTCTTAGTTTGCAGATGATGCTGTCGCTTATCGACTAATAAAGTCATCAGAAGACCAAAACAAATTGCAAAACTATTTAGAAAAGATATCTGTATTGTGCGAAAATTGGGAATTGACCCAAATAACGAAAAGTGTGATATCACCACACACGATTGCTAAAAAGAATCCGTTAAACTTCAATTACACGATAAATCAGTTAAACCTAAAGGCTGTAAATTCAGCTATTACCTAGGAATTACAATTACGAACAACTTAAATTGGAAAGAACACATAGAAAATGTTGTGAGGAAGGCTAACCAAAGATTGCGTTTTATTGGCAGGACACTTAGTCTAACAGATCTACTAAAGAGACTGCCTACACTACGCTTCTCCGTCCGGTTTTAGAATACTGTTGCGCGGTGTGGGATCCTTACCAGACAACGTTGTCGGAATACATCGAAAAAGCTTAAAGAAGGGCAGCACGTTTTGTATTTTCGCGAAATAGGGGAGGAAGTATCACTGAAATGATACAGGATTTGGGGTGGACATAAGTAAAAAAAAACGCAGTTTTCGTTTTGGTGGAATCTTCTCACGGAATTTCAATCACAAAGTTTCTCCACCGAATACGAAAATGTTTTGTTGACGCCGACCTACATAGGGAGAGACGATCATCATAATAAAATAAGGGAAATCAGAGCTCGCACGGAAAGATATAGGTGTTCAGTTTTTTTGCACGCTGTATGGGATTGGAATAATAGAGAATTATTGTGAAGGTGGTTCGATAAACCTTCTGCCATGCACTTAAATGTGATTTGCAGAGTATCGATGTAGATGTAAGTTTACGTAATTGAGAAATGTGCTGTGTCTTTCTTTTCACATCTGCGAGAACTACGAGGCGTTATTCATTGATTTGCGTTTTTGTCTTACTTATTGGTATTTCGTTATAGTGCGCATAAGGATCTAATGAAAAAGTTAAGTCTTTTGGATGAGGTTTTCTCCGTGTGAATGATAAATGGTGTGCTTCCGGGTGTTCTGCCGAGTTCTTGTGCAATGGAAACAAGTAGGCAGTGGAGACAACAACTAGGCAGACACTCGAAAGCACAACATTAGCCTTTTGGTTCATCCGATGCGCAGACGTTAGTAAAAATGTTGCTCCGAAATGTGAAGATACTGGGAAGGGCCGTCGAACCTCACACTGAAGACAGGGGTGCGAATGCAGCTGCAGCCGTCATTGTAAGAGCACGGCCGACTCGCCGCCCCGTCACCCGGTGCGCAGCCCGGCGGACGCGCCGCTGGACGAGAATAGACGCACGCAGCACACGCACGCGCGTTGCCGACGTCGAAATAGCCGGCGGCCGCACTGCGCCCAGACGGCGCCGGACCCGGGACCGCGCCTGCTGTGCGAGGGCGGGGTTGCTGGCAGCGCGGCGGCGTCGCCCGTCTCCACGGAGACTGCGACTTCTCCGTCTGTGCGGTTACGTTGCGCAAGTAGGCGGAAGCGGGACGCACAGTGTTTGGGTTCACATCGCGACTGGACGCGCGCCAAGGGCGAGCAGAGCACAGCAGGCGGGGGCCCGATCCGGCCGCGGTGTGCCAGAGAGAGAGAGAGAGAGAGAGAGAGAGAGAGAGAGGGGGGGGCGAGAGGGCGAATAAACTTCGCACAGCATGACGGGAGTTGCCGAAGTTGATCGACACTCTACTTAATGGCAGCCTCGTTGCGCTCCCTGCAAGCCTCGCGCTGCATTGTGACGTAGCTAACCGCCATGGTTCCTTTGACAATTCTTTTACAAAGTTCTTTGACCGAACTACATTACTGGCCATTAAAATTGCTACACCAAGAAGAAATGCAGACAAATATATTATACTAGAACTGACATGTGACTACATTTTCACGCAATTTGGGTGCATAGATCCTGAGAAATCAGTACCCAGAACAACCACCTCTGGCCGTAATAACGGCCTTGATACCCCTGGGCATTGAGTCAAACAGAACTTGGATGTACAGGTACTGCTGCCCATGCAGCTTCAACACGATACCATAGTTCATCAAGAGTAGTGACTGGCGTATTGTGACGAGCCAGTTGCTCGGCCACCATTGACCAGACGTTTTCAGTTGGTGAGAGATCTGGAGAATGTGCTGGCCAGGGCAGCAGTCGAACATTTTTTGTATCCAGAAAGACCCATACAGGACCTGCAACATGCTGTCGTGCATTATCCTGCTGAAATGTAGGGATTCACAGGGATCGAATGAAGGGAAGAGCCACGGGTCGTAACACATCTTAAATGTAACGTCCACTGTTCAAAGTGCCGTCAATGCGAACAGGAGGTGACCGAGACGTGTAACCAATGGCACCCCATACCATCACGCCGGGTGATACGCCAGTAATGCGATGACGAATACACGCTTCCAATGTGCGTTCACCGCGATGTCGCCAAACACGGATGCGACCATCATGATGCTGTAAACAGAACCTGGATTCATCCGAAAAATGGCGTTTTGGCATTCGTGCGCCCAGGTTCGTCGTTGAGTACATCATCGCAGGCGCTCCTGTCTGTGATGCAGGTCAAGGGTAAGCGCAGCCATGGTCTCCGAGCTGATAGTCCATGCTGCTGCAAACGTTGTCGAACTGTTCGTGCAGATGGTTGTTGTCTTGCAAACGTCCCCATCTGTTGACTCAGGGATCGAGACGTGGCTGCACGATCCGTTACAGCCATGTGGATAAGATGCCTGTCATCTCGACTGCTAGTGATACGAGGCCGTTGGGATCTAGCACGGCGTTCCGTATTACCCTCCTGAACCCACCGATTCCATATTCTGCTAACAGTCATTGGATCTCGACCAACGCGAGCACCAATGTCGCAATACGATAAACCACAATCGCGATGGACTACAATCCGACCTTTATCAAACTCGGAAACGTGATGGTAGGCATCACAACAACGTTTCACCAGGCAACGCCGGTCAAGTGCTGTTTGTGTATGAGAAATCGGTTGGAAACTTACCTCTTGTCAGCACTTTGTAGGTGTCGCCACCGGCGCCACCCTTGTGTGAATGCTCTAGAAAGCTAATCATTTGCATATCGCAGCATCTTCTTCCTGTCGGTTAAATTTCGCATCTGTAGCACGTCATCTTCCGGGTGTAGCAATTTTAATGGCCAGTAGTGTACTTCTTCGAAGCTATTACACTATCGTGAAATTTTTCGTCAATGTTGCCCGGGAATGGGTAGCAAATAGTTTATCTTCTGCACAGTGTTTAATATAATGTTGGCGGCGAGCGCTTTGATTCAAAAGAAAAAGAAGGGCGCTTGTTCGACCGGTTCTCGAGCATCGTTCATCAATCGGCGGTCCTTACCAGGTACGACTGATAGAAGAGAGACAGAAGATGCAACGAAGAGCGGCGCGTTTCGGCACGGGATCGTTTAGCTGGCGCGACAACGTTATGGAGATGCTCGACGAACTCCTGTTGCAGTCGCTAAAAGAGATGCTTTGCGCATCACGGAGAAGTTTACTATTGAAATTTTGAGAGAATGCTTTCCGGGAGAAGTCGGGCAACATATTGCTTTCTCCCACATACGAACGGAGCGAGGTAGCCCAGTGGTTAGCACACTGACTCGCATTCGGGAGGACGACGGTTCAAAACCGCGTCCGACCATTCTGATTGAGGTTTTCCGTAATTTCCCTGAATAGCTTCAGGCAAATGGCGGGACGGTTCCATCTAAAGGGCGCGGCCGACTTCATTCCCCATCCTTCCCTAATCCGATGAGACCGAAGACTTCGCTGTTTGGTCACCTCCTTTAAAGCAACCAACCAACCAACCACCCCCATACGTCTACGAAATGACCAAAACTAGCAAATTCGATAAATTAGAGCTAGTGCGGAGGCTCACAGTCATTCTTCCCGTGCGCCATTCGCGGATCAAAAGAGACAGGGAGATCAGTTAGTGGTACCGGAAGTACATTCATTCCACCGCACACCGTCAGGTGGTTTGTGGAGTATTCATGTAGATACAGAAATAAACGTTTGTGGTTGAAATTGTGGGTACCGAGAACCTCGAAGTGTTCACCAGGGACGAACAATTATTTAAGCGTGACATCATGAAAGTAGCCCATTATATTTGCAAACAACATTTTTAAGAAATTTCATTTCTGCTAAAGATCGTGTCATGGTTACGTTATGATTTATACCTAAAGGCGAAAGCTATATCAGCTCACGATATAGTACTCGTATCCCACAGTGTACCAACATGAGCAGCAATATGTAAATTACTGAAGGAGGAATTTTTGACATTAAACACAACGTTTTTAGAGTAAGAAATAAAAACATTTATTTTTACTTGCGTGCGCTTTGCTAACAACATTTGGATTTAGACATCGCCATAGACAGTTAATAGTTTTATTTTTTTACTTTTTGCCGGCCGCGGTGGTCTAGCGGTTCTAGGCGCTCAGTCCGGAGCCGCGCGACTGCTACGGTCGCAGGTTCGAATCCTGCCTCGGGCATGGATGTGTGTGATGTCCTTAGGTTAGTTAGGTTTAAGTAGTTCTAAGTTCTAGGGGACTGATGACCACAGATGTTAAGTCCCATAGTGCTCAGAGCCATTTTTTTACTTTTTGATGTGTATGAAACACCTGATGGCGTACTTTAAGAACCTGATGGCGTACTTTAAGAACCTGATGGCGTACTTTAAGAACCTGATGGCGTACTTTAAGAACCTGGTGGCGTACTTTAAGAACCTGGTGGCGTACTTAATGAACTTGGATACCACTTAACACTGCAACTATCCTACGCACTCGTGCCACTCTTTATACTTCTTGTGATCTATGTTAACAATGTATTTTCACTTCGTAAAATGAGTATATTTACAAGTAAGTGCAATACTACGTACTCACTCTCAATTTTTCCACCATATACTGGCTCCTTAGCCCATTCAATACCTTCCGTAGATCGCCCGCAGTGCAGCCGCTTCCATTCGTTATAAGATGGCAGCTGTTGTAACCAGCATGCTTTGTGTTATGAATCATTTCATATTCTTCATGCTTTGCAATGATCATTTTGGTGGTAGCCACGTACCGAGTATACTTCGACATCATTTTATAGGTTACAGGCTTTAAAGCCAACGGAGCGAAGCAGCAAATGTATAGCGGCGAACATTTGTAAAAGCTGAGACCACGCTCTAACTTTTATCAAAGATCTTCGTTAAAATAAATCTCATATGCAAGCACGCCGAGTGTACTGTCAAAGAACTGACTAAAGGGCTTTTAGGAAAGAACTTTGTCAGAGACCTTCTACAGTATAATACGGGCCTTAGCCGTGTGGAAGGGGTAACGTGCATGTTCGATCGCTCGCTTGCTTGAAAGCGAGTGAGCCTGAACCGTGAGGGTAGCGAGTGATATGGAACTGTTGCCGCTCGTTCAGCTTCGCTCCGTGGATGGTGTTCTAGATAGTATCTGGTAGTAAACTTAGCTTGTTGCGTCGCGAGAGTCAGCGTGTTCGGACGTTACGTCTTTCGGAATAACTGTTCGACGACTCCAATGTTCAGGAAATACATACATTTTGTTCTGTTGTTCACCGGTGTCAATGGTGGCTTTCGTGGGGTGTCAATGGTGGATTTCGTGGTCTAGTGGTTGGCGTATCTAGCTATATATGTGGAGCTCCGTGCTTCGATACCAGGGACGGCCTTAGATTTTTGTATAGTAGAAAGGTCTGGAATGGATTCCATTCAGTCTCGCATGTTCAGGTGAGAAGATGCTTGATAAAATAAGCAGCCAAATTGACACGCTCGTCGTCAGTTCGTTATTAAGCAGCACAACATTTGTGCATCTATTGGCTATTCTTTCGTTGCCGTGAACGAGAATTCTCATTCTCATAAAAACTACTCGGCATAGGACGTGACGAGGTGACGGATGTAATGTCATGACTGTTGTGCTCCCCTAAATTGCGTGCTCGAGGCGTTACTCTTGCATTCGGGAGAAGACTAACTCAAATCAAGCATGAATACAACCATTGTAACAACTCCTATAAAAACAGTAAATATGTTTGTATTTTCACGCATACCAAAATCCTAATTTATCAGCTACCTTGCGGAAAAAAAATTTTGGTGGAAACTGTATCATATGGATCACAAGGAATTCTGGAATCTTGTTAACTGTGTTTAACACTGCGTGCTTTTCACATACTTCTGCAGAAAACATTCAACCAACCAGGAAATTTTTTTTTGAATTTTGTGGTAAGTTCCTATGGGACCAAACTGATGGGGTCATCGATCCCTAGGCTTACACACTATTTTATCTAACGTAGACTAACCTGCGCTAAGGACAAAACACACACACACACACACACACACACACACACACACACACACACACACACACCCATGTCCGAAGGAGGACTCGAACCTCCGACGGCGGTAACCTCGCGAGCCGGGGCAATGCGTCTCAGACTACGCGGGTACCCCGCGCGGCATCCAACCAGGCGAAGGTGCCAACAGCAAATCCGACATGGTTCATGAACCCAAAGGTAGAACCGATAATCCACAGGAAGTTGAGTAAGACAATATTCTGAAAGGGAATGAGCCTCCACCGAGAAACATGCGGCAAAGACTGACT
Organism: Schistocerca piceifrons; assembly: GCF_021461385.2. NCBI lineage: Eukaryota > Metazoa > Arthropoda > Insecta > Orthoptera > Acrididae > Schistocerca > Schistocerca piceifrons. The sequence continues at coordinate 426,337,949 of NC_060142.1, forward strand.
TTCGGAACGTAGATGGAAACCACGAAAATTAAAATAGGACACGACGCCGCCGCCCCCGCCACCGCCCCCGCCCCCCCCCCCCCTCCCCCAACTTCACCCCACCTCAAAGCTCTACGCCTACATAGCCATAGTCTCCAGAACTGCATTCACATTGTGACGAGTGAAATAATGATAATGTGAGTGGCCACTTCGGTGTTATATCATATGAAGCATAACGTTCTCATAATTATGAGAGCTTGTGGATTTTACAGTTCTTAAATCAGTTGCATGATATACGCACCTCTCAAATTTCCGACCTATACTTTTCAAATGTATTTCTCCTAATTGCAATTTCTTGGAAGTGATGCGAAAGCTGTGTACTAAGCAGTGACGTAAACCAATTGTTTATATTTTAAAATTTTTATTGTTTTTACTATCAAAATCCTATGCATATGTGGGTTGCATGTAACTGGATCTGACATCTGACGGCAAGTTATATTTGAGGGAAGGCGGAGAGGGGGGGGGGGGGAGGGGGATGGTGGAGACAATTATGCCCTCAAGATGCGAACCATGGATCCGCCCTGATACATATCCCTCTTGTATGTAGGTTTTCCCTGATTTCTCTAACTCTATTAAGGTGGATTCTGTGGTAGTGTTATTGAAATTGTCACATCCAATTTTCTGCGCCACACTTACGCATCAATAAACTCTTTCGTGTTGGACATGCTTCTCAACCACACTGTACCCAGGCTGCATATTCTTCTGTCAGAAATTGATGAGGAATCTCTATCAGTGTTGCACTGTTGCAAGCAACATTGGACAAAAGTGGTACATTTCACTCTCTTTCCCACCGGCCCCGTTTTGTGTCTGCGTTAACTAATTACAGAAATTTTATCTGTTACTGCATATTAGTGAAGCGATCTCCGTTGTTGTAGGGGCTCCTCACTTTTAATGCAGATCGAAAACTAAGTGGGGTTTATGACGTCTGCATTAGTTAAGCACTCAGTTACAAACCTCTTATTTACAATATTTTCGAAATGCAGAGCTGCAACCGTGGCTTTCTAGCATAGGCTCAAAACTGTCTCTTCAAAACACAGACGGAGAGTAGAACGGAACTCTAACATACTGCTAGTTCATCGCCCGGACCGTCTGTAATTACTTCCGCGCGGAGCTTCGTAGCTTCCGGCACTCTTCAAAGAAAACCACCGAGCACGGTTGTTGTGGTGGGGAAGCCGCCGCGTGATTTTTGTGGCGATGATCTTACCCGCGCCACCTTCGACTAAGTTCTGGAAGTTTCAATGCCATATTATTCGTTACCTACATGGTCTGTCCTCACATACGAGGGGCGTTTGAAAAGTCCGTGCGAAGTCCGAGAGATGGCACCACCAGCGCGTATCGAGGTCATGTTTAGTTAGAAGCATCTTTAGAAAGAACGCACAACCAAGTTTCACTCACATTGGTCTATTTCTTTGTGTTTGGCATTCGTGTGAACCAAGTAAGTCGAGCGATCGTCAAAAAATGGACGAAACAGAATTTGGTGTGTTGATTAAGCATTACTTTATAAAAGGCAAAACGCCTCAGGAGACTAAAGAGAAGCTTGTTAAACATTACGGTGACTCTGCACCTTCGATTAGTACAGTTTATAAGTGGTTTCAAAATTTTCGGAGTGGCCATATGGGCATAAGTGATGCTAAACCTTCTGGACGCCCTGTGGAGGTTACGACTCCAGAAATCATTGATAAAATCTATGATATGGTGATGGGTGGCAGAAGAGTTAAGGTGCGTGAGATTGCTAGTGCTGTGGGAATCTCGAATGAACGGATACATTTATTTTGCATAAACATTTGGACATGAGAAAGCTATCCGCAAGATGAGTTCCGCGATTGCTCACGCTTCACCAAAAACGGAATCGTGTGAAATGTTGCACGGATGGTTTGCAGCTGTTCAGGAAGAATCCGCAGGACTTTAAGCGTCTTTTCGTTACTGTGGGTGAAACATGGATACATTACTATACTTCTGAGACCCAAGAACAATATGAACACTGGGTTACCAAGGGAGGATCTGTACCAAAAAAGGCGAAGACAGTTCCTTCGGCCGGAAAGGTTATGGCGACTGTCTTTTGGGACTCGCAAGGGATAATCCTCATCGTCTATCTGGAAAAGGGTAAAACTATTATAGGTGAATATTAGTCATCGCTATTGGACCATTTGAAAGCCGAGCTGCAAGAAAAACGCCGGCGATTGGACCGCAAAAAAGTCCTTTTCCATCACGACAATGCACCAGCACATACCTCAGCAGTTGTGGTGGCAAAATTAGTGGAAATAGTATTCCAACTCGTTTCACATCCCCCCTGTTCTCCAGACTTGGCTCCCTCGGGCTACTATTTGTTCCCCAATTTGAAGAAATGGCTGGCGGGACAAATATTTTATTCAAACGAGAAGGTGATTGGAGCATTTAGTAGCTATTTTGCAGACTCGGACAATTCCTATTATTCGGAAAGGATCAACAAATTAGAACAGCGTTGGACGAATTGTATTAGTCTGAAAGGAGACTATGTCGAAAAATAAAAAAGGTTTACCCCAAACATGTAAGTAGTTTTTATTTTTGCACTGACTTTTCAAACGCCCCTCGTACAATTAACGGTGTCCAAGTATTTGAAAGCTTATACTTCAGTGTGAGCTATCTTCCCTGATCGGACTTCTCAAACGCCCCTCGTACAATTAACGGTGTCCAAGTATTTGAAAGCTTATACTTCAGTGTGAGCTATCTTGCCTGATCCGCTAGTTATTTACCGAGAGAGGTGGCGCAGTGATTAGCACACTGGACTCGCATTCGGGGAGACGACGGTTCAAGCACGCGTCTGCCCATCCTGATTTAGGTTTTCCGTGATTTCTCTAAATCACTTCAGGCAAATGCCTGCATGGTTCCTTTGAAAGGGCACGTCCGATATCCTTCTCCATCCTTCAATAATCCGAACTTGTGCTTCGTCTCTAATGACCTCGTTGTCGACGGGACGTTAAATACTAATCCCCTCCTCTTCCTCCTCATCCACTAGTTATTTTGAGTAAATTGTAGTCGATCGTTTCGCTGAACTTATCAATACCCATTTATAGGAGCATTGCGTAAATAAATTACAAAAACTGCCACGTAAACTATCGTATCAAAAGTAACCCGGCACCTACTACTGGAGATTAATGTGAGCTGTGTCGTCTACCATGCAGCGTGCTACGGTTTGCGCAGTATATAAGTAGCTGTAGAAGTAGAAGGACGGTTGAGTCAGCATTTGGACGTCTTCCCGGACGGCACACCCGCCACAAGGGAGGGCAGCGGAAGCCGGCGCAGCATCTTATTTCTGCTTCAAAGCCATTTGTGACGTCATTTCCTCCACTTGGAACAGCTGCCAACCATAGATCCGGAAAAATGTTGGTCCGTAATAAAGGGGAAAGAGAGGGGCGGGATTAAGTATATTTCATTTCTGAGGACAGGTGTACAGTATGACTAAATGAATCTCCCACTCTCCCTGTTTGGAAAAAAAAGGAGAAAAGGGTATCAGCCAAGTTAAACTCAACAAGAATAAGTAAGTGGCTCAGTGACAAAATGAGAATTACTGGTCTTCGAGCAGACAAATAGATATTTGTTAATATTATAAACGTAAACGGCAAACCACAGGTAAGAACAGAGCAGGTACTCAGAAAAGATGGAACGAGTTGGATAGCGTATATCCGTAAATAGTTCTGTAAAGAGTTGTGGCGCTCTCGGTTTACGGAACATACATTCTCCACGAATTACTACAATGTCAGTTTTTTATAAATTACGGTATACTAAAAATTTGTACATCAACAATGATTTGACAGTTTGAGTGAAAATACATTGGAAGTTAAATGCAGCACATGCACAAGAAAAGCCACCGACTTAATAGCGGCTAGGACGCATTTTACTGGATTCCTGTTATAAAGAACTGCTACGTCGTAAAGAAAAGTTAAATAACTTGACCTTTGAGTTTGACACAGGTGAGACAGGTACTGCGTTTAAACTCTCTTTTGATTTTTTACCTAGATAGATAGATTTTAAAATTTTGACCTGTCTAACATAAAAATCTGTGAAAAATTTGCCTATAGCTGAATGTTTTCTTATTTCTGTATCTACATCAATGTACACAATAGAATGAATGTACTTCCGGTACCACTAACTGATCTCCCTGTCTCTTTTGATTCGCGAATGACGCACGGGAAAAATGACTGTGGGCCTCCGCACTAGCTCCAATTTATCGAATTTGCTCATTGTGGTCATTTCGTAGACGTGTGGGGGTGGGTGGTTGGTTGCTTGCTTGCTTGCTTGCTTTGGAGGAGGTGGCCAAACAGCGAAGTCTTCGGTCTCATCGGATTAGGGAAGGATGGAGAAGGAAGTCGGCCGTGCCCTTTAGATGGAACCGTCCCACCATTTGTCTGAAGCTATTCAGGGAAATTACGGAAAACCTCAATCAGGATGGCCGGACGCGGGTCTGAACCGTCGTCACCCAAAATGCGAGTCCAGTGTGCTAACCACTGCACCACCTCTCTCGGTGCACGGCGTCATTCTGTTGTCTAGACACACTCGTAGGACGCATTTTAAGACACATCAACACCACTGGAGCAATAGTAGTAGGAACTATTGAGGAAAGGAATCGCCTGAAACGAGCAAGGATGTGGCACAAGCAACACATTGTGTTGTAGGTTGTGCTACTTATGAGGAAATGAAAAGGAATGCAGACAGAAGGATGGAATAACTTATTGCTGTAAACCAGCCTCAGAAGTGAACACCCTAAAGGAGAAGGAGAAGAAGAAGAAGAAAACTGAGTCTATGTGATCGTACCACTTCAGAGCCCTAGACAATGTTAGTCTCTACTATTTTTACTTGCACGGAAAAATAAGCACATCATTATCATTCCGGGAACTTAAAGATGGTGTTCTTTCCATTTCGATACGTTGGCAGAGGAATGTATTACAATTTATACCTTTTAACTGTAACAGAAGTGCGGAAATAAATGGATCATAATGAATGAAGCGTAAATTTCGAAGCAGAGTGCGACAGACTTAGTGCCTTCTTGATCGTCTAGAATATTTAACGACGCAAGAAATTAGTGCCACTCCTTTAGATAATAGCAGCCAACCGCATTCTCGGAAGCAGACACGGTGTTTTTGTGGCAAGATGAACGGTTGCGGCGTTCAGCGACGCGACACTGGCGCATATCTCATCTCCGGCAGGAAGACGCGACATTCCTGAATCTGGGCCAACGACGCGGCGGACCGTCAGAAACCGTCTGATCTGGAGCGGTGCGGCATCGCCCACCAGCATGGTCAGTGGCGCCAGCTGGCTGGCTTAAGTCACCAGCGCCCGACCGCAGATGGATGGGTCCGTGGAGGGATGTCCGAACGGAAGTTCCGGCTATATAAATAGAAGCGGCCGCGCTGGGCTGGAGAAGAGAATTGCGTGCCAGCAGTCACGCGCGCCGCTGCCCGCTGAGACCACCGCCACAAAACAACAGTGGCAAAAGTGCGCCGACGTGATTCACGCCAGTGGCGCTGGCGCACGCTATTTGCAGAACTGCCAGGACCCTCCTGGAGACCGAGGAGGAGGAATTCACATGCGCCGATTTAGCCGCCTTAAAGCTGCCTTCCTTTGAAGTCACAAACGCATATGAGACAGTTCTCAGCATGCTTACTCTTAACGAAGTGTGCTGTATGTGATATAGCACTTGCAGTAGTAACAAATACCTTGTGATGGTAAGCGTCGCTCCGGAAGGATTTGGTCATTCTTGCGTGTTGTTCAAAAAATGGTTCAAATGCCTCTGAGCACTGTGGGACTTACCATCTGAGGTCATCAGTCCCCTAGACCTAGAACTACTTAAACCTAACTAACCTAAAGACATCACACTCATCCATACCCGAGGCAGGATTCGAACCTGCGACCGTAGCAGTAGCGCGGTTCCGGACTGAAGCGCCTAGAACCGCTCGGGCACAAAGGCCGGCCTTGGGTGTATCTATGATCCAAGGTGTGGCGCAGTAATTTTTAAAATGGGATGCTCTTTATGCCTTTTGGTGGTTACTGATGTTGTTATTGTTGTCTTCAGTCCTGAGACTGGTCTGATGCTGCTCTCCATGCTACTCTATCCTGTGCAAGCTTCTTCATCTCCCAGTACCTACTGCAGCCTACATCCTTCTGAATCTGCTTAGTGTATTCATCTCTTGGTCTCCCTCTACGATTTTTACCCTCCACGCTGCCCTCCAGTACTAAATTGGTGACCCCTTGATGCCTCAGAACATGTCCTACCAATCGATCCCTTCTTCTAGTCAAGTTGTGCCACAAACTCCTCCCCAATTCTGTTCAGTACCTCCTCATTAGCTATGTGATCTACCCATCTAATCTTCAGCATTCTTCTGTAGCACCACATTTCGAAAGCTTCTATTCTCTTCTTGTCCAAACTATTATTTCACTTCCATACATGGCTACTCTCCATACAAATACTTTCAGAAACGACTTCCTGACACTTAAATCTATACTCGATGTTAACAAATTTCTCTTGCTTTCCTTGCCATTGTCAGTTTAAAATTTATATCCTCTATACTTTGACCATCATCAGTTATTTTGTTCCCCAAATAGCAAAACTCCTTTACTACTTTAAGTGTCTCATTTCCTAATCTAATTCCCTCAGCATCACCCGACTTAATTCGACTACATTCCATTATCCTCGTTTTGCTTTTGTTGATGTTCATCTTATACCCTCCTTTCAATACACTGTCCATTCCGTTCAACTGCTCTTCCAAGTCCTTTGCTGTCTCTGACATAATTACAATGTCATCGGCGAACCTCAAAGTTTTTATTTCTTATCCATGGATTTTAATACCTACTCCGAACTTTTCTTTTGTTTTCTTTACTGCTTGCTCAATATACAGATTGAATAGCATCGGGGAGAGGCTACAACTCTGTCTCACGCCCTTCCCAACCACTGCTTCCCTTTCATGTCCCTCGACTCTTATAACTGCCATCTGGTTTCTGTACAAATTGTAAATAGCCTTTCGCTCCCTGTATTTTACCCCTGCCACCTTCAGAATTTCAAAGAGAGTATTCCAATCAACATTGTCAGAAGCTTTCTCTAAGTCTACAATTTCTAGAAACGTAGGTTTGCCTTTCCTTAATCTTTCTTCTAAGATAAGTCGCAGGGTCAGTACTGCCTCACGTGTTCCAACATGCTGATAGAACGATCATTTAGAAACCAAAGTATATTTCTATTCTATGAGGTTTTGGGATTGAGCCGGATCATGTTGACTTCTTGCCACGATATTTCGACCGGCAACCGTCCACCCATCTTCAGGTGAGTGTCCGCCACTGAAGACTGCTAGTTCAAGGTGTCGATTACAAAAATTGGCGCGGAAACGCGTACGCATTGGCGGTCGTCACAGGAGCGTCCTCTGCCCAAATCCGCGCCCTCTGCAAATACTGTACCACCCGTGGTGCGCATTCGCATTTTTTTCATGTTCTGTTCCAGAGACCTTTTCAAGTCTCAAATATCTACAATGTATACAGGGTGTTACAAAAAGGTACGGCCGAACTTTCAGGAAACATTCCTCACACACAAATAAAGAAAAGATGTTATGTGGACATGTGTCCGGAAACGCTTAATTTCCATGTTAGAGCTCATTTTAGTTTCTTCCACCTACACTCAATGGAGCACGTTATCATGATTTCATACGGGATACTCTACCTGTGCTGCTAGAACATGTGCCTTTACAAGTACGACACAACATGTGGTTCATGCACGATGGAGCTCCTGCACATTTCAGCCGAAGTGTTCGTACGCTTCTCAACAACAGATTCGGTGACCGATGGATTAGTAGAGGCGGACCAATTCCATGGTCTCCACGCTCTCCTGACCTCAACCCTCTTGACTTTCATTTATGGGGGCATTTGAAAGCTCTTGTCTACGCAACCCCGGTACCAAATGTAGAGACTCTTCGTGCTCGTATTGTGGACGGCTGTGATACAATACGCCATTCTCCAGCGCATCAGGGATTCCATGCGACGGAGGGTGGATGCATGTATCCTCGCTAACGGAGGACATTTTGAACATTTCCTGTAACAAAGTGTTTGAAGTCACGCTGGTACGTTCTGTTGCTGTGTGTTTCCATTCCATGTGATTTGAAGAGAAATAATAAAATGAGCTCTAACATGAAAAGTAAGCGTTTCCGGACACATGTCCACATAACATATTTTCTTTCTTTGTGTGTGAGAAATGTTTCCTGAAAGTTTGGCCGTAGCTTTTTGTAACACCCTGTATAATGCAGACTGAAGCGACGAATGAAACTGTGTACTAAGACAGGGATTCGAACCCGGGTCTCCTGCTCACTAGGCAGCTGCGCTGACCACTACGTCACCATGGCAGAATGACTTCGTAGAACTGCATTGACTACCCTAGCACGCCTCCTCCTCAGTCCTAATTCCCATTCACGCCTCAGCCTACTTGGTATTCCTCCTAAACTCGAGACCCGGGTTCGATCCATGGCCTTGGTACAAATTTTCCTTCGTCATTTCAGTCTGCGTACACTGAGGTGACAGAAGTCGTGGTGTAGCAGTATGCGCATACAGTATAGAGGTGGCGGTAACATCGCATACACGAGGTATAAAAGCGTTGTACATTGGCGGAGCTGTCATTTGTACACAAGTGATTCACGTGAAAAGGTTTCCGACGTGATTATGGCTGGTAAAATCGTAACTGTTATTCAAGTAAGAAAGATTGCTGTTGCAAGAACTTTTTTCAACTCTTTGTTCAGTATAGTTGTTCGGTCTGAGACCCTTTCGAAGTTGGATTAACAGAAACCGAAAAGATTCAAAGAAGAGTTGTATGATTCGTTAAAGTTTCGTTCAAGTCATCATGGGAGTGTCAGCGAGATAACAAGCTCTAGTGACAGATGTTGATAGAAAGAGTTTGTGTATCGCACCCAGAAACGTATGCAAGTCAACGATCCAGAACGACTCAACAAATGTGCTGCTTCCTCCAACACACATCTGGCTTAACGGCCACGACAGTGAAGTTAGAGAAAATTGGTATTTGGACAAGGTACCGAATCTGGCACAACATACGCGTTCCGTACACGTCGTATAATGGCTTGTGGAGTACGCCTGTAGATAATGAACATGTGAAAAGAGCCACTTCAATGTATCACTACGATGTCTCGGCTGTAGTAATACCGACTATGTCCCACAAGCCATTGTCAATAGCGGATTTCTTCCTCCGCTTATAACGGCTCCTCTTCTCGCACTGTGTGAGTCTCAAGGGTATCTGTGGAAAAAAGTAGCAGTAGTAGTAGTAGTTATTATTGTTGTGGTCTTCAGGCCAATGAGTGGTTTGATGCAGCTCTCCATGCTATTCTATCTTGTGCATGCCTCTTCACCTCTGAGTACTAATGCGACCTACATCTTTCTGAATCTGCTTAGGGTAGTCATCTCTTGGCCTCCATCTGCGGTTTTTACCCACCACGCATTCCCTCCAATGCTAAATTGGTGAGCCCTCGATGCCTCAGAACGTGTCCTACCAACCGATTCCTTCTTCTAGTCAAGTTGTGCCACAAGTTCCTCTTCTCCCCAATTCTACTCAGTACCTTCTCATTCGTTACGTGATTTACCCATTTGATCTTCAGCATTCTTCTGTAGCACCACATTTCAAATGCTTCTATTCTCTTCTTGTCTAAACTGTGTATCGTCCATGTTTCACTTCCATAAACGGTTACCCTCGATACATACTGTGGAAAGTAGGGCACTGTATTGACTGTGTGCGCGGTCTGGTGTTATGTTCGTTTTGTATGGTGATGAGAGAGGATGTATCGTTTTCCTTGGTCGTGCGGTCTAACGCACTGCTTTCCGGGCGGGAAGGAGCGCCTGGTCCCCGGCACGAATCCGCCCGGCGGATCTGTGTCGAGGTCAGGTGTGCCGACCAGGCTACGGATGGTTTTTAAGGCGGTTTTCTATCTGCCTCGGCGAATGCGGGCTGGTTCCCCTTATTCGGCGATTGCTACGCAGACACTGTCTCCACGTACGCGTACACCACCCAAACATAGCGGTAACGCTCGTCTTGTGTGAGACGTTCCCTGGGGAGTCCACCGGGGGCCGAACCGCACAATAACCCTGGGTTCGGTGTGGGGCGGTGGAGGGGTGAAGAGGACTGCGATAGTCGTCATGAGGTTGTGGACCACTGCGACTGCGGCGGAGACGGAGCCTCTCCGTCGTTTCTAGGTCCCCAGTTAACATACAATACAATACAATCGTTTCCCTTCTTAAGAATCGTTAAATTAAAAAGAAGATCCTGCCGCGACTCATTACTGTGTCGGACACACTAACCGCGGAACTTGTTGTTTGCGGAAGGTTGGAACAGCCGGGTTACGTTGAATGAACCTCCAAGGTAAATTCTAGCAACGACCTCGCGATACCTCCTTAGATGGCCAAGTGGAGGCTTCTAAAGCTGCCTCGACTTTTCCACAGAACTCCGTTGTCCGCGTCTGATAACATGAGATTTTAAACAGCGAAGTTCGGAGTGGTTTTTGGGAATTTTATTACGAAGCTACATTAATGTCTCAAAACGTGGATTGCCACCTCATTTATTTATACAAACCAAAATCAGGAAAAACTTCATCACAGTCAGTCACAAGTGAGAGGCTGTCTAAGGACGTTAATCACAGCGCGGAATCTGACAATAGTACTTGGAGCACCACAGTGTCCAGAACAGAATGTACAGTATCTGTTTCAACGTTTCGTCAGTTCAGACCACTGCTCATATTGAACTTCAATCATTTTCTTAAGTAAAATGAAGCGCTCGTGGTTAATACGTGTTCACGTCCTCCAACCGGGGAAAGGGGACGTTCAGTTCAACGTGGAATCGTGTCGTTTGTGGCGACACCTCACGTCGTTGAGAGGTGAAAGCTAGATAAAAACGGAGACAGAGGGATCCGTTGCCCGACCGAGATTCGATCCCTTGACCTCTCGGTTTCCAGGCATGCGCTTTACCATTAGACCACCAGGTCCGACCTGTATATGGATAGTTCATCTGTAGGTTTTTATGAGTGAGTTTGCGAGTATCATAATATGTGACATATATGGCCGTATTTTTCGACTGCATTGACTTAGAAGTTCAAATTTTCCACACAGCTGAGGGACTGTAGACTTTGATATGTGACATGAATTTCTTCGTAATACCTCTGTAGCTGTTTCTACGAACAAGGGTATTGACAGACAAATAGACAATAGTACAGAAGAAACAGGTCGCAGAACATTTGAACTTCTTCCTGACGTCATGGAACGACTGGGCATGAAATACTTTGAACTTACCCGAGGATTGATCCATTTTCTCACTGGTCATGGGCCATATCCGATTATGTCGGCTCGGGAAAAGGGCCACACCCGCGTGTGAATGTGGTGTATCAGAGGTTACTCCCGATAATGTGGTCTACGGGTGCCCCCTTTTCAATGATGTAGCATCAACATTACGTGACCAATTACCTGACCTTGACACATACCACTTACTTAGACAAGAAGACACTTTTCAGACTCCTAACCAATTGGCGGATGAGGTATCACGAAAAGTGTTAAAAGAAAACCTGAGGGACATAAATTAAATTAACAATTTGATACACATCAAACACTGAATCTAGCGCCCTATTCCCATACCGCCTGTGCGTGGACAGGCCGACTTTCCTCATAGTCTGGAATCCGCCGCGTACAGGACTAGGGGGAGTGGGCTACGACACCACCGATACAGGACAAAGCACCGGACTTGACTTAGATTAGAACTAGTTAGTAGGACTTAGATTAGGAAATTAGTTATTTAGGAACCAGCAGCGAATAACATCCTTGGCCTGCCTAGTGTCAAGAGCACGCTCATAGGGATTAGCTCGATGAGCAGGGCTCTAAAATGCAGGTTTATAAACTAGTGGCACAAAAAAATGGTTCAAATGGCTCTGAGCACTATGGGACTTAACTGCTGTGGTCATCAGTCCCCTAGAACTTAGAACTACTTAAACCTCACTAACCTAAGGACATCACACACATCCATGCCCGATGCAGGATTCGAACCTGCGTCCGTAGCGGTCACGCGGTTCCAGACTGCAGCGCCTAGAACCACACGGCCACTCCGGCCGGCCTAGTGGCACAACTGTGACGCTCCAGGCAGTAGAGTTTGGCTAAGCATAGGTCATATAAAGTTAACATTAATAATAATATATAAATCATTTGCCCATTGTTATCTAGTTATAACTGTAGCTCACTAATTAATTAAATTTGTATCTAGCTGCAATTAATGTTGGATAAAATTAGGACCCACTAATCATTTAAGGAAGTGGTTTAAGATTGCATAATTATTATAAGTTTATAATAAAGAATTTTTTAAAAAAATGGAGATTAGTGATACTATAAGGGCTACATTTTTACCGCTTGTGGCGCGGAACCATGAAAGGTAGCAGAATGTTGGTTGTGGGCGCTGTCCTGATTGGTGTGTAATGTGGCTCATTGTGGGTGGTTGTGTGCCGCAGGTCCGCAGCGCACCGTGCACGTGCTGCACAACAGCGAGCACCCGGCGTCCGTGTTCTCCGTCCTGGAGACGGGCAGCAAGACGGTCACCCTGCTCGCCGACTCGCTGTTCGACCTGCTCATGCTCAAGATGACCTCCGTCTACACCAAGAAGCAGACCAAGATAGAGTCCAAGGGTCCGCGCTTCGAGCTCGCCGACTTCCTCGTCAAGCTGGGCACCGTCACCATGAGCCAGAACTTCAAGGGCGTGCTTGTCGAGGTGAGCAAACGACGTCTGGTTGCTTGCCAACTCCTCTTAGGTACAGCGGCTTGTCGTCGGGCTTTAAAGAACCTATATATTTTATTACAAAGGCTAATTAGAGTTTAGGAGCATCTCATTCCTCAATCATCGCATTGAAGAGTTTTAATTCACTACTGCCCTGCAATCTAAATAAGAGTATTACAGGGTGCGAAAAAGAACTCCCTAGTTTTAACGTGTCCTAGAATCTGTACAACCTGACATACACTATTCAAATTTGTGGTGTTTGATTCATCAACTGGTGTTTTTATTCAACTCTCCAAGTTTGGTTCCCCTGCAGTTGGCAGGTCTGCTTGACCTAGAGACGGCACCAGTGTTGTTTTTTTCCTCTGTTCCCGCAGTTCAGTCCAGGCGTGCGTGCAGTGCAGAGCAACTCAGCTACAATGTGTACTCCGCAACAGAAAGCGCAGTATGTTAATTGGATTTTGAAAACTGATTCAGTTATATCAGTGCAACGTAATTTTATACGTCAGTATAGTGGTGAGCTACGTGACTTTCCCAGAGTTAATGTCTGGTGCGGTTTGATGGAAGATCGTGTCGTTGATCCTTTCATTTTTGTAGAAAAAAGAATAAAGGAGGACATTTACTGTGAAATGTTGACAGTCTCTCTCTCTCTCTCTCTCTCTCTCTCTCTCTCTCTGCTCTCTGGTACGGACAACCTCCCCTGAGGTGGTCTACAATATCGGAGTCTGTTGGCTATTGACATTCACTCTACGAATATAAGATAAAATTGACTGGGATTAGAAAGGTTAACTAAAGCTTGTGTGAGCTCGACAGGATAAAATACAGTGGGTGCTAGGAAACTAGCGGTGCGAAAAAGAGGAATGTTTGTTCTTCTTCTTTTGCTTAACTCTTGGAATAGCAGCGATTATGCGCTGGCAGTCATGCTCGGTAAAAATAGGGAAGCGGTTTATAAGGTCGAAGTCCCTCTTAGGAACGACGTCGGTTACATTGGCAGTTGCCCAGCCGAAATCATTAGGCTTATGGGGTAGAGGTGGTTTAGGAACACTGGAATCGGTTAAAGGGTACGGGGTATTGTGATGCGCGTACGTCTTGTCACGCAATGATTTTGCGACCATCTTCAGTAGTCCTGGCGCAGTCATCTCCGTCTCTACTGGCGGCATATTGACTACCTCTTCTGTATCGCGTTCTTGGATGGGCGCAGAATGTCTTCATCTTCCAGCAGCGGCTGTTACGCCTTGTCCTCGGGAGGGCGGGCGGGCGTTTCGATGCCTTTGGCCACGCTGTTCACAGAGTATGTCTTCCCCTAAATGGACGATATTGAGGCGGAAAAAGGGCTTGTTTTTTTCCAACAAGATGACGCCCCACCTCATTACAGTAACCATGTGACTGCGGCTCTTGACACTCGCTTTCCAGGAATGTGGATAGGCAGGACTGGCCCAATACCTTGGCCACCACGAAGCCCAGACTTAACTCCACTGGATTTTTTCTTTTGGGGCCACATAAAAAATGTTGTGTACAGTGAAAGTATCAGTCATTTACGGGACAGAATCGTCGCGGCGGTTGGGACAGTTACACCTGAAATGTTGGTGAATACTTGGCGAGAAGTGGAATATCGTCTCGACGTGTGCAGGGTAACAAATGGATCCCACATTGAAATCTACTAGCGTTAAAAAAAACTTGAAGGAATTCTCTTTCATGATGTGTACTTATTGATGTACTTTTTCATTAATTTCCCCATTACATTTATACTTAAAACTAGGAGTTCTTTTTCAAACACCCTGTATTTTCGTCTGTGTTTACAGTATCTGACCGGATAGAAACCGTACCAGAAAGCGATAGTACTGATAAATTGCTTTCTCTATAGAGTGCTGCAGACCTTCAGTATATTTAAAGTACAGAATCACGAAGCCACTAAAACATTCTGTAATGCATATTTATTTATTCACCAAAAGCTTCAGTCAAGCAGCCAAGTCACAGATAACATTACGACAGGTTAAACGAAGATCCCTGACGTAAAATACGTACGATTGGTGAGAAAGTATGTGAAAATAGTGCAGGGAACTGTCAGTTTGTGTAACTAACGGAAAATGTATATGTCGATGGAGGCATGTATAGGGGTTGCACAGAAAATGTGTAAACACAATGAGAAATGCGTGCTTGATCATAAATGCAGATGCTAGCGAAGCTTGCAGGTTGCACTGTTGTGTTTGACCACGAGCGGCACCTGTTCATTTCCCTCCGTACGTTGAAATTTTTCACATCGCCGACGGACCGTAGACCTTGTTAAGTGACATTAATTTCTTCATGCTATCTCTACCCGTTTGCACGAACAAAGGTCTTGAAACGGACAGTAGTGATTCTATAAGGGCTCCGTGGTGAGAACAATGTTCTGTTTACTTGTGAGTGCATTATGTCGCAATTCGTTGCGTTCTAACTTGGGCAGATTTTTGGTGCTCGTATGGTGACTGCTTTTGTAACCTATATAGCCGTAGTGTTTGGTGTTTGAAGAGGCACCGTTTCGAAGATTTATTACATCTGAGGTCTGCCTGATGTTGCTGCAGCTGTGGTAGTTCATTCACGTTTACACTTCACAGTCACATCACCAACAGTCGAGTTGGACAGCTTTAGAAGGGTTGAGATATCCCCGATGGATTTGTTACTTAGGTGGCATCCAATGCCTAGTCCGCTTTCGAAGTCACTATTCTCTTCTGACCAATCCGTTCTGCTGTTTCAACTTCTCTACTGACAACACAATATTCCCTGCCTCCTTTTATACTGCCGGGTCCACCTATCGTAACATCCACTGGTTTGTTCCGCATTACACAGGACTGCCGGATTACCTTTGATCAGATAATGGTTGAATTGGGTCTCAGCACTATGGGACTTAACATCTGAGGTCATCAGTCCCCTAGAACTTAGAACTACTTAAACCTAACTAACCTAAGGACATCACACACATCCATGCCCGAGACAGGATTCGAACCAGCGACTGAAGCGGTCGCGCGGTTCCAGACTGAAGCGCCTAGAACCGCGTGGCCACTCTGGCCGGCGATCAGATAATGTATACTTACGAATCTGTTGGTCTTGTGCCCATGTTTCTCTTTGCCTGAAGGGCGCTCCCGGTGCATTTACTGCACTTTAACCGGGCATAACTGAGTGTGTAATATCATAATTGTAGCAAAGCTTTTGCAGACATTATTTGCTGAAATATGGGAACTGTTAACTATTGATAGGGGAATTTTTTCTCGTTGGGTGGAAGTAATTACTAGCGTTCCGCAAGTTTCAACAAAAGGTCCACTGTTGTTTCTCACATGTGTAAACGAACTGCCATTTAACACGCACGAGACAGAATAATACTTTTTTGTATGTGACACAAATGAAAACAATTTTTTCTTATGTATTCTGTACTGTTGTAAATCTTAGGCTGCGTAGGACATGTGGAGGATATGCCACCGTGATACAATCTCTGTTGTTTTCTTTCCTGGGTTTTCGCGCTAAGATGTGCACTCGAATGGCCAGCTTATCTCTCATACATACCAGTTTACATCGCATATTATACCATCATATTGACAACATCTGTTATGAAAGTAGGTCGTGAGCGTGTTCGGTGCAGGAGTGCTAAGAAAAAAAAAACGATTACGATATTATTATTATTATTATCATCGTTATTCTCGCTATTTAATTACATTTTCTATAGTTACAGCGGTTAGAAGCCAAATACCGCTAAAGATACACCCAAGAAATTAGACATGCGGCGTTTCATTATTTACAACAACAACAAAATCGAAGAAAAACTTCAATGGAAATTGACATGAAAAAACAGTGTTGGGTACATACACAGATTTTACCGAAAAAAACAATAATTGTGACCATTCATAGTGAGACTTTCCCGAAACCTCTTGTGGATGACTCCTATGACACATATATTTAAGAGAAAAATTTAGGCATTATTACTGTAGGGAGTAGGAACTCATTTAGTGGTGACTGAAGTGCCGTTTGCACGAAATGCATTTTCAGTGATCAAAATGCACTTATTTACTTACGGCGTATAAGTTGAGGATTTGATGTAACTATGAGGTACTGCGTTGCGCAACACCGTGAATAAAGGAAGCAAGTGTTTTCTGCCTGGCAATAATATAGCGACAGCGTCCAGGTTTGGCAACGTAATCGACGTTAAGCTTCTCGTTGCGTTGTTATATGCAAGCAACTTACTTTCGTTTGGTATCCGTGAACGAGGTTTTTCTGTTTCTGTGCCGCGTTATTTCGCATGAATTTGAATTTCATTACCATAATCGTCTTTTGTTAAGCATCCGACGTCTGTAAATGTAACGACGGCGTCTCTGTATAAGCTCAAGGTTGGAAATTTCTCTGAATTACGGCCATTTTAGAAATTACCCGCCCTTCTGTATAATATGAGAAGGCTTATAACGTTTCCTGTACCAATAAACACAGTACGTCTTTACAATTCAAGACATTTTTTTAACAACTGTCAGTGACGGCTGTGTTAGCTAATGATATCCATAATATGTTGTCAAAATGGTTCAGCTTAGTGATTGATGTTGTTGTTGTTGTTGTTGTTGTTGTTGTTGTGGTCTTCAGTCCTAAGACTGGTTTGTTGCAGCTCTCCATGCTACTCTATCCTGTGCAAGTTTCTTCATCTCCCAGTACCTACTGCAGCCTACATCCTTCTGAATCGGCTTAGTGTATTCATCTCTTGGTCTCCCTCTACAATTTTTACCCTCCACGCTGCCCTCCAATACTAATTTGGTGATCCCTCGATATCTCAGAACATGTCCTACCAACCGATCCCTTCTTCTAGTCTAGTTGTGCAACAAGCTCATCTCCTCCCCAATTATATTCAATACCTCCTCATTAGTTACGTGATCTACCCATCTAATCTTCAGCATTCTTCTGTAGCACCACATTTCGAAAGCTTCTATTCTCTTCTTATCTAAACTATTTATCGTCCACGTTTCACTTCCATACATGGCTACACTCCATACAAATACTTTCAGAAACGACTTTCTCACACTTAAATCTATACTCGATGTTAACAAATTTCTCTTCTTCAGAAACGCTTTCCTTGCCATTGCCAATCTACATTTTATATCCTCTCTGCTTCGACCATCATCAGTTATTTTGCTCCCCAAATAGCAAAACTCCTTCACTACTTTAAGTGTCTCATTTCCTAATCTAATTCCCTCAGCATCACCCAAGTTAATTTGACTACATTCCATTATCCTCGTTTTGCTTTTGTTGATGTTCATCTTATACCCTCCTTTCAAGACACTGTCCATTCCGTTCAGCTGCTCTTCCAGGTCCTTTGCTGTCTCTGACAGAATTACAATGTCATCGGCAAACCTCAAAGTTTTTATTTCTTCTCCATGGATTTTAATACTTATTCCGAACTTTTCTTTCGTTTCCTTTACTGCTTGCTCAATATACAGATTGAATAGCATCGGGGAGAGGCTACAACCATGTCTCACTCCCTTCCCAACCACTGCTTCCCGTTCATGTCCCTCGACTCTTATAACTGCCATCTGGTTTCTGTACAAATTGTAAATAGCCTTTCGCTCCCTGTATTTTACCCCTGCCACCTTCAGAATTTGAAAGAGATTATTCCAATCAACATTGTCAAAAGCTTTCTCTAACAAGGGGAGGCCGCCAATTGTGAAATTCAGATTCGATTCATACTGCACATAATAAAAGCTCATGGCCAGAGGTGTAATGTGGCAAAGCACGAAGATGCACTTCTCAGCCGTTGTCGAGAAAATCGACAGTTAAAAGAAACCGTTGCGGTGAAATACTCTCTACGATTAATGATTTTCTACAGCGTCATAGCGCAGCGGTAAGCGCTGGGTTTCGTAATCCGAAGGTCGCCGGATCGAATCTCGCGCCATGAAATATTTTTGTATTATTAGTTTTTTGCAATTCATATATATAAACTATTAATGAATTGCTTATGCATGTTGGTGAAGGCGGATCGCTCTCCAATTGTACCGCCTCCATTTTTCCGTTTGTTTGACAGGGTGTACCAAAGCTGTCCCGTCCGCACCGATTTTCGACGATGTTATAAGTTGCGCTAGGGACCGCATCTACCTTCTTTCGAAGTTAGCAAGCAACTACGCTGTTATGGGGCGGCTCGTTTCGGGCCATTCAACATCTGTCCTTCAAGTGTAACGAGCGAGTAACGGAGTTTATATTTCATACCTGCCACAGCAAGTTTGTGTTCGTGGGGTCTATATTCTAATTCGAACGTTTGACTTACGCTATACGTATTCGTTTCTACGTCTTCCGTTAACTATACGTGGTTAACATTATGAAGACAATTAATAACATTTGTGAAATACAACTTTGTTTGCGAAAAACATAATGATGTTCGAAGTCGCCAGTTTTTCCACGACAAACGACTTTCAACAACTTATTATATGCATAATTGTTGCAACTGATTTCCGAGAATTGTATATATGAATTACAAAAAACAAATACTAAAAAAAAAAAGTTGCATGGAGCGAGATTCGATCCGGCGACCTTCGGATTACGAACCCGAGCGCTTACCGCTGCACCACCACGCTGTAGAAAATTACTAATCGTAGAGAGTATTTCACCGCAACGGTTTCTTTTAACTGTCGATTTTCTCGAGAACGGCTGAGAAGTGCATCTTGGTGCTTTGCCACATTACACCTCTGGCCATGAGCTTTTATTATACGCAGTATGAATCGGATCTGAATTTCACAATTGGCGGTCTCCCCTTGTGAGTCTACAAATGCTAGAAACGTAGGTTTGCCTTTCCTTAATCTAGCTTCTAAGATAAGTCGTAGGGTCAGTATTGCCTCACGTGTTCCAACATTTCTACGGAATCCAAACTTAGTGAATGGAATTTAAAAAAAAAATCAGTTAACTTGCTGTTGTGTAACTAATATTAACAGTACAATAGCAGAGATTTAATCGAATACCGTGCTAACCACTGAGTCACAATAAAAATAAGTTGTCATAAGTGCACCGCATTTGATGTCGTTTCGTCCATGATTACATGTCTGAGGTGATGTTGAGATTTGGCGAACAAACAATGATGTTATGGAATGTTAGCACGTTCTTAATTTCCAGCAGAAACAATGTCATGTGTTTGATTCCCTCCAATGCTGCTCAAGAAAATGTGTGTGTGCATTCCTAACGATCCAAACTGCTGAGGTTATCGGTCCCTAGACTTACACACTACTTAAACTAACTTATACTAAGAACAACACTCATACCCATGCCCGAGGGAGGACTCTAACCTCCGACGGGAGGGCCGTGCAATTCGTAACATGGCGCCTTCAACCGCACGGCTCAATGCTGCTGACATCGTTGTTGCCACCGTACCACCACCACCACCACCACGCACATAGAAAATACAGTCCCGTCTTGAGTGACACTCTTGCTCCTGTCTGAGCAACCACTGCTGCCCATGACTGCAGATACTCTGATGCCACTCTCTCGATACTTGGCCGCCCTTCAGATGAGGCAGCTTGTTCCGTAATGGTACCTGTGATATCCTCGTTAGGATGTCAACCAAGCTATAACTCATAATTACAAAGCACCTTTTAATTCAAGTTGCCTTTTATATAGTTTCAAATTACTCTGAAGGCCAATTTTATGGAAGACTTAGTGCATCAAAATAAAATTTGGAATCGCTCACATGTTGCAGATTGTACACGCATGAAAATCTTGTTTATAATATGTTGACTGAACCGGGTTGACATGAGAATAGTAGTGCTAAAAACATACAAAAAGAAAATTTTCTTCGCAAATGCTCAAATGAAAATTGTACGAAATATTGATCTGGCAGACGTTTGACTATTAATGTGGAAGTGCATTTTGTCATGGTAATGGATTTTGAATGTTGTCGAAGTTTTTATGTGAACTATAGTCCAATCCCCCCCCATAAACCATGGACCTTGCCGTTGGTGGGGAGGCTTGCGTGCCTCAGCGATACAGATAGCCGTACCGTAGGTGCAACCACAACGGAGGGGTATCTGTTGAGAGGCCAGACAAACGTGTGGTTCCTGAAGAGGGGCAACAGCCTTTTCAGTAGTTGCAAGGGCAACAGTCTGGATGATTGACTGATCTGGCCTTGTAACAATAACCAAAACGGCCTTGCTGTGCTGGTACTGCGAACGGCTGAAAGCAAGCGGAAACTACAGCCGTAATTTTTCCCGAGGGCATGCAGCTTTACTGTATGATTATATGATGATGGCGTCCTCGTGGGTAAAATATTCCGGAGGTAAAATAGTCCCCCATTCGGATCTCCGGGCGGGGACTACTCAAGAGGATGTCGTTATCAGGAGAAAGAAAACTGGCGTTCTACGGATCGGAGCGTGGAATGTCAGATCCCTTAATCGGGCAGGTAGGTTAGAAAATTTAAAAAGGGAAATGGACAGGTTGAAGTTAGATATAGTGGGAATTAGTGAAGTTCGGTGGCAGGAGGAACAAGACTTCTGGTCAGGTGACTACAGGGTTATAAACACAAAATCAAATAGGGGTAATGCAGGAGTAGGTTTAATAATGAATAGGAAAATAGGAATGCGGGTAAGCTACTACAAACAGCATAGTGAACGCATTATTGTGGCCAAGATAGATACGAAGCCCACGCCTACTACAGTAGTACAAGTTTATATGCCAACTAGCTCTGCAGATGACGAAGAAATTGAAGAAATGTATGATGAAATAAAAGAAATTATTCAGATTGTGAAGGGAGACGAAAATTTAATAGTCATGGGTGACTGGAATTCGAGTGTAGGAAAAGAGAGAGAAGGAAACATAGTAGGTGAATATGGATTGGGGGACAGAAATGAAAGAGGAAGCCGCCTCGTCGAATTTTGCACAGAGCACAACATAATCATAACTAACACTTGGTTTAAGAATCATGAAAGAAGGTTGTATACATGGAAGAACCCTGGAGATACTAAAAGGTATCAGATAGATTATATAATGGTAAGACAGAGATTTAGGAACCAGGTTTTAAATTGTAAGACATTTCCAGAGGCAGATGTGGACTCTGACCACAATCTATTGGTTATGACCTGTAGATTAAAACTGAAGAAACTGCAAAAAGGTGGGAATTTAAGGAGATGGGACCTGGATAAACTAAAAGAACCAGAGGTTGTACAGAGATTCAGGGAGAGCATCAGGGAACAATTGACAGGAATGGGGGAAAGAAATACAGTAGAAGAAGAATGGGTAGCTTTGAGGGATGAAATAGTGAAGGCAGCAGAGGATCAAGTAGGTAAAAAGACGAGGGCTAGTAGAAATCCTTGGGTAACAGAAGAAATATTGAATTTAATTGATGAAAGGAGAAAATATAAAAATGCAGTAAGTGAAACAGGCAAAAAGGAATACAAACGTCTCAAAAATGAGATCGTCAGGAAGTGCAAAATGGCTAAGCAGGGATGGCTAGAGGACAAATGTAAGGATGTAGAGGCCTATCTCACTAGGGGTAAGATAGATACCGCCTACAGGAAAATTAAAGAGACCTTTGGAGATAAGAGAACGACTTGTATGAATATCAAGAGCTCAGATGGAAACCCAGTTCTAAGCAAAGAAGGGAAAGCAGAAAGGTGGAAGGAGTATATAGAGGGTCTATACAAGGGCGATGTACTTGAGGACAATATTATGGAAATGGAAGAGGATGTAGATGAAGATGAAATGGGAGATATGATACTGCGTGAAGAGTTTGACAGAGCACTGAAAGACCTGAGTCGAAACAAGGCCCCCGGAGTAGACAATATTCCATTGGAACTACTGACGGCCGTGGGAGAGCCAGTCCTGACAAAACTCTACCATCTGGTGAGCAAGATGTATGAAACAGGCGAAATACCCTCAGACTTCAAGAAGAATATAATAATTCCAATCCCAAAGAAAGCAGGTGTTGACAGATGTGAAAATTACCGAACTATCAGCTTAATAAGTCACAGCTGCAAAATACTAACACGAATTCTTTACAGACGAATGGAAAAACTAGTAGAAGCCAACCTCGGGGAAGATCAGTTTGGATTCCGTAGAAACACTGGAACACGTGAGGCAATACTGACCTTACGACTTATCTTAGAAGAAAGATTAAGGAAAGGCAAACCTACGTTTCTAGCATTTGTAGACTTAGAGAAAGCTTTTGACAATGTTGACTGGAATACTCTCTTTCAAATTCTAATGGTGGCAGGGGTAAAATACAGGGAGCGAGAAGCTATTTACAATTTGTACAGAAACCAGATGGCAGTTATAAGAGTCGAGGGACATGAAAGGGAAGCAGTGGTTGGGAAGGGAGTAAGACAGGGTTGTAGCCTCTCCCCGATGTTGTTCAATCTGTATATTGAGCAAGCAGTAAAGGAAACAAAAGAAAAATTCGGAGTAGGTATTAAAATTCATGGAGAAGAAATAAAAACTTTGAGGTTCGCCGATGACATTGTAATTCTGTCAGAGACAGCAAAGGACTTGGAAGAGCAGTTGAATGGAATGGACAGTGTCTTGAAAGGAGGATATAAGATGAACATCAACAAAAGCAAAACAAGGATAATGGAATGTAGTCTAATTAAGTCGGGTGATGCTGAGGGAATTAGATTAGGAAATGAGGCACTTAAAGTAGTAAAGGATTTTTGCTATTTGGGGAGCAAAATAACTGATGATGGTCGAAGTAGAGAGGATATAAAATGTAGGCTGGCAATGGCAAGGAAAGCGTTTCTGAAGAAGAGAAATTTGTTAACATCCAGTATTGATTTAAGTGTCAGGAAGTCATTTCTGAAAGTATTCGTATGGAGTGTAGCCATGTATGGAAATGAAACATGGACGATAAATAGTTTGGACAAGAAGAGAATAGAAGCTTTCGAAATGTGGTGCTACAGAAGAATGCTGAAGATTAGATGGGTAGATCACATAACTAATGAGGAAGTATTGAATAGGATTGGGGAGAAGAGAAGTTTGTGGCACAACTTGACCAGAAGAAGGGATCGGTTGGTAGGACATGTTCTGAGGCATCAAGGGATCACCAATTTAGTATTGGAGGGCAGCGTGGAGGGTAAAAATCGTAGAGGGAGACCAAGAGATGAATACACTAAGCAGATTCAGAAGGATGTAGGTTGCAGTAGGTACTGGGAGATGAAAAAGCGTGCACAGGATAGAGTAGCATGGAGAGCTGCATCAAACCAGTCTCAGGACTGAAGACCACAACAACAACATAGTCCAATCCGAACGATGGCATTTGGCGCATGTCGAGGCACAGACGGTCATGGCATCGTTGACGATTCCAAGCGACAGTTGTGGTACGCGCTTGCTTTCCGCTTGAAGGAAGGGTATATCCTTCAAATTATGTCTCTCGCTTACTTACACAGAATGTATCACTTACCACCACCATCAGCGGTAACAACTCTCTACGATCACTACGATCACGTTTAATGCTCGCATTAACTACGGCATTCAGAGCAGAGCGCTCAGTACAGTACTGAACGCTCATTGGATGTCGGGCTCGCCGTTGTGGCCGAGCGGTTCTTGGCGCTACAGTCTGGAACCGCGCGACCGCTACGGTCGCAGGTTCGAATCCTGCCCCAGGCATGGATGTGTGTGATGTCCTTAGGTTAGTTAGGTTTAAGTAGTTCTACGTTCTAGGGGACTGATGACCTCAGAA
Source organism: Schistocerca piceifrons (assembly GCF_021461385.2). Lineage (NCBI taxonomy): Eukaryota > Metazoa > Arthropoda > Insecta > Orthoptera > Acrididae > Schistocerca > Schistocerca piceifrons. The sequence continues at coordinate 426,362,395 of NC_060142.1, forward strand.
GTTAAGTCCCATAGTGCTCAGAGCCATTTGAACCATTGGATGTCGGAGTATGCGTGACGTAACTGCTCAGAATGAGCGTAAAATGGACCGCCTTCGTTCTGGACTTCAACTATAGTTGGCTGAGCCGAGGTATTTTAATATCGTGATTCGATTCAGATAGCTCAGTTGCTGTAGGATGGGCAGTAACCACCCCTCCCCCCTCTCCATACACACATACACAAAACCTATTATGCCACCAATCTGTTAACATAGCGATGTTGGCAAATAAATAAAAATATTGATAGGAAGCCTGCAGTAAAAATTTATGGGTCACTTCCTGCACCGACTGACCATGTCATGTAATCACAATAAGTGAAGTGGTTCATATGAAAAGAGGCGGATGATTTCAAGCATTTTTATGTTGCAGCCGAAAACGTCTGTTACGTATCATCAGAGCGTCTTTCATTACGTGGGAACTTGGGTGGTGATGGACAAAGAGCTTACCGCCTGACGAAACCAATCGGACGTAGACACCGAGTGCTTGCAACTGATAAATTGTCAAAAAGAACGGAGAATTCAGTAGTACTCCATCACTGTGTGCGTGCGTGTGTGTGTGTGTGTGTGTGAGTGTGTGTGTGTGTGTGAGAGAGAGAGAGAGAGAGAGAGAGAGAGAGAGAGAGCAGCCCTGCATAATGCAGTGGCGCCTGCGCGAACTGTGGAGAGTCCGTCATTCTGACAGAGCTGTGCCGGGGAGAAGAATGGCTACATTCGCTGTGGGAATAGAGCGGCCGGCGGGCCGTTTGTTCGCTAAGCCCCGGCGCTGTTGTCACGCGAGCTGACGTGTCCAGCGGGAGTGATTCTGTAGCTGCGATCCCGGCACCCCGTACCCTACTCGTAGAAGCCGGCCGAATGCCGCGCGCGTCTGCTCCAGCAGGCTTCCCGGAAATCCATCCGGGGCAGGGCGCTCCGTTTCCTGTAGCGGCGGCTGGGATCTCTCCTACACTGCGGAGACAGGAACAGAGGAGAGCTACAGTGTTACACCGGCTGCCGTGACCCCAACACCGGCCGCGGCAGCCCACTGACGCGACAACTAACTCGCGACGTCCTGACCTAATGTCTAATGTGAACGTATCGCACTGTGTCTGGGGACAAACATGCGAGTCAGAAATTAATGCGGAGAGTGATTTAACTTTTACATTAAGTGTGGCCTCTGGGACCGGCGGTGCATGGTAATGGGGGGGGGGGAGGGGGGGACTGTAATTCGTGGATGGCATTCTGCGTCTAACCTCTCTAAAATGTGCCTCGTCGTCTCGCAAGCACGGGTATTTGCTTTGCCATAATCCATTAAGTGGACATCGGAAGTATTCCTAGACCAGTCGTTCTTCGGGAAAGCAATCCGGACTCGCCGTATGCTTTGCTCTTCACTCTCTTGGTCAAAAGTTTCGTGACGTGTGTTAGTGGACATTTAGTTTGGGGTGTGACCACTCTTTGCCTTTACGACGGCTTGAACTCTGTTGTCGACACTTTCAGTGAGATGTTTGAATGTCTGTGGAGGAATGTTGGCACGTTCTTCCTCAAGCGTCGGCACCAGAGAAGGTAGGGATGATGGACGCTGTGGGCAGGTCATTCCATTTTAGGAATCTTATTGTCCAGAAACCACTGCCTCACAGATGCCGCTTTATGACACTGTAGAATGTTGTTGTGATACAATCATCGTCTCCCAACTGTAACACCAACTCCCCCGCACTTTACTATTTGCACTGATCATGATGTTAGAAAACTTCTCGAGGCGTTACCACACCCAAACTCTCCCATCGGATTGCCATGGGATTCAGCGCGATTCATCAATCAAAATCATTTCCAGTCATCGTTTTCTTTCCGTCACCTCAAGCATGGCCTAGCACTTACTACAGAAATGTGCCGCATATTAGGAACCGCTTGAACTTTATATTCCATTCTTTTCAGCTCCCTACGAATAATCATTGTACTAGACTACTGGTAACACTTCGGAACTCACTAGTGATTTCTTCGGCTGATTTTTGTAGCCACCCTCTGTAATGCTCAACGGTCCCTGTCCTTCATTACACTTCACGGTCACGTCGCTAACTGTCAGTATTAGCAGTTTTGGAGGAACTGAAGTGTTCCTATTGGGTATGTTACTTAAGTGACATCCATTGACTAGACCATGCCCGAAGTCACTGATCTTTCCTGACCAAACCATACTCCTGTTACTGGGAACATAACACTCCGTGGCTCCTTTTTCACTGAGCTGACAATAGTTATCGGATACCTCCTAGTATGGTGTCGGACCTTCTTTTCCCAGCATAGTGCAGCATTTCGACGTGGCATGGACTCAAGAAATCGTTGGAAGTCCCCTGCAGAAATATTAACCCATGCTGCCTCTACAGCCGTCTATAATTGCGGAAGAGTTGCCGCTGTAGGATTTTGTGCACGAACTGACATCTCGATTATGTCCCATAAATGTTCGATGGGATTTATGGCCAGCGATGGGGATGGCCACAACATTCGCCCGAATTGTCTAGAATATTCTTCAAACCAATCGCGAACAATTGTGACCCGGTGACATGGCGCATTGTCGTCCGTAAAAATTCCATCGTTGTTTGGGAACAAGGAGCCCACGAATAGCTGCAATTGGTCTCCATGTAGGCGAACATAACCACTTCCAGTCAGTGATCGGTTCGGTTCTACCAGAGGACCCATTCCATACCATGTAAACACAGCCCGCACCATTATGGTACCACCACAAGCTTGCACAATGACTTGTCGACAAATTGGGTCCATGGCTTCGTGGGGTCTGGTCTACTCTAGAACGTACCATCAGCTCTTACCACCTGAAGTTGGGTCCCATCTGACCCGGCCAAGGGTACTACCGGTATTGCCACAAGGTGAGGAGAGGCGCCGCAGGCCATGCCATGCTGTTAGCAAAGGCACTCACATCGGTCGTCAGCTGCCTTAGCCCATTAACGCAAAATGTGGCCATATTTTCCTGACGGATAGGTTCGTCATACCTCCCATATTGATTTCTGTGGTCAGATCGTGTAATGTGGACACTTTACTTATAGGTCAAAACTCTCACAACAACGAAAAACTTGGTAGTGTACCAGGCTGTATTTTCTAATGCTAGCGTGCCCAACCTATTAGCTTATCTGGGTCACACTGAAAGAAGAAGAGTATTTTTGGACCGCACGTAATATGCTTAACATTACTAAAAATAACCGCTGAGCAAGAAAATAGAAAAGAGAGGGGGAGGAGGCAAAAAGGAAGGGAGAGGGAAAGAGAATAGTATCATGTGACGAGAGTTTTAGATTGAATATTTTCAATTTATCATAACTTTATAGAAACGGAATTTTATGGAATTTCTTTCACCGGTCGTGTGAGAGATCCTCATGTCTTGAGCCACATTGATACTTGTTTTGGGCCGCGGTTGGCCACCCCTTTTTTAATTGGCCGCCTAACCAGGAGAGTTGTAGGACAAATGAAGGCTCTTGAAGTAGAGGCCAAGTGTACCTTATTTACCCTGGGAGCAGAGGCCTTAAGTTCGGTTGCCTATTTTAGGGTACAAGAAGTATTTCTTTTTTGGCTAGTTTTAATTCTACCGGTATGTAGGGGTACATGGAGAGGCAGGTGAAGAAGTAAACGACAATGTCGCTCGCATTGTACAGCTGTGTAAGATATGTAGTATTAGGGCCTCTTTTGATTCTAAAGCAAACCTGCTGCCACAGTTTCCGACAGTTTTACGAACATCGTGAAAAGGATAGGGTGCTAGTAGTGGAGATTACTTTGATGGCAAATAAGGGGATTTTCTTTAATTTTTTCTTTTATTTATTTCATTGCAGAATTCACCTGACACTCCAGACAGATCTGACATGATAACATAATAAATGAAGTTGAAGATTGGTTTGAGCACCACAGTGCTTTACTATGGGTGGTCGTATTATAGGGGGTATGTCGTTGTCTTACCTAGGCAGTTACGGGTATGGGGCTACAGTTCAACGTGTTCTCCGAAAAACATTGCCAGAGGTAAAAGAAGTGATGAGTACAGACAAAAATCCTAGGATTGACTGGAGATCAAACCCGAGGCCGTCATAATTTATTGCTATGTGCGGCTGTGTTTGTAATGAACGACACAGGTGTTGCATTAATAACTACCCGTATTCTGTCAGTTGGAGAAGGCGAATGGTATACTTGATCATATTACAGATAACAGCGACCACCGCCACTGGATTAGGGGACGGCCGGTGGCAAACGTAGCGTGGCACGCGGAGAATAGCCTCGTAACTCGTGGCACGGGCGGAGACTGAAAGCTCTTGCGGCTGACAGTTTGTTACTGGGAACAATGACGACACTACTGCACCGTGGCATCTGTGTTCTACGGCTGTTATTGTTTTGACCTGGCGTCGGCAGTGGTGCGACTGTAGTTTCCCCCTAGAGATTCTATATAGCAAACCTTCTGTGGTTCGGACTTCGCTAATTCGGAATTTGCGGTAATTCGGGCAGATAATAGACCAAATTTCCGACTGTCGAAGGCAAGGGATAATTTGGACACAATTATCAAGTTAGTGACATTAATCCGGACTAGCAGAAGTATTACCTCAGACTAGAAGTCCCTCCCAAATAGTTGCCCGGTAGCACGCCGCTTCCGGGGTTCGGGGAGGCACGGCCGTCGCGGATCGAATCCGTCCTGCTGATGAACTACGGGAGTCAGTGGGCCCGCCAGTCAGAATGTGGTTTTTCGGCGATTTCCCGCCGTCGGACTGTGTGACTTCTGAGCTGGCACCTACGACCCGCAAATGTTCCGAAAACATAAGATATATCCGCAGTCGCGAATAAGGACATCCAACAGCTGTATAATGGATAACGACAATGAAAGTTTGTGCCGGGCCGGGACTCGAACCTAGACTTCCCGCTTATTGCGAGCGGTCACCTTACCATTACGCTATCCGAGCATGACTCACGGCCAGACCAAAACTTCCATAAGTCGTCAACCATGGGTCTACAACCTGCACTCGTACATTCTTATGTATATTCCCGTGCAGGGAAAAGATTTTAATTGAAAGTCGCTTGCCCAATTCCATGTTCGATGGAACATTGCGTCGTATTTCTGTACAAGATGCGCACAACAGTATCGTATTTATCCACCGACACAGGGCAAGCAACTTTCAATTAAAATGTCTCCCCTGTACGGGAATATACATAATGAATGTACGATGATGGGGCGTTGTGGGGTGCTCAACTGCGCGGTTATCAGCGCCCGTACAAATTCCCTATATTTACTCAGTCCAATCTCGCAACATTCATGAATTATGATGAAACGATGAGGACAACAAAAACACCCAGTCCCCAGGCGATGAGCGTATGAGTGCTGGTTATTGATACATATTTGAAGACGTAATGAAGTTTGCGTCTGGCAGTGGTGAGTCGTGCTCGGATAGCCTAATGTAAGGCAACCGCTCGCGATAAGCAGGAAATCGTCGTCATTCCATTATAAACCTGATAATTGTCCATATTTACAACTGCGAATACATTTCATGTATTTCAAAACGGCCCTAATCGGCGCAGTGCCTCTTCCTTCGGACATGCATGAATCGTATTTCTGAACAACACAGGCACTGGAATATCGTATTTCGAAAACGTTCTCACAGTTTCACATGGATGACACTAGATGCAAACAAAGAGATGGGGGACAAAATTTCCGCCATAGGGGGTACATCATTGTAGAGACCCAGATGATAGCAGCCAATAAATGGTAAAGTACATTCTGTTATGCAGTAAATGTAGCATATAAATTTCCAGTACAGTGCACTTTCGCTTTTGAAAACATATAACAGGGATTTCCTAACATTTCCTTGACAGAACACTTTGAGTATCGTGGTATTTCGATGGAAGATCTTTTTTGTTTTGAACTTTAATAAAATTAAAAAAAAATTTAGAAAATGCCCAATGTTACGACGTTTTGTGGTGCCAACAACTGTCAGTTATGAAATTTATCTCTATTAAATTAGTACTGTCAAAACGTCACATAAAAGGTCATTTTATTAATAGATTTTCGCAGAGCACTTGTTCACTTCACGCAGAACACTAATGTTCAGCGCAACACAGTTTGGGAAACACTGACCTAGAGTAATGTGCGTGTGCAATTGTGTATTCTTCAAACTCGTTTTTTATTGTGACCTTTGAATACATATTGTAACTTTACTTCGATCAGTCCTATTATTCATAGTTGTGATATCATTACATTATATGTTTTTAAATGAAGTATACTTTACAGTATCGAACATTACATTACGTATCCTATAATTTTATTTAACCACTGCATACAATGTATGCTATATTCCCAATTATATATTCAGATAACTGTTTTGGAAAACATTTCCATTATTCGGATTGTTAGTAACGGAATGATACTTGCCCCAGTTAATCGAAATTAATGTGGATCACTGTAGTTGCAGCTAGTAAGCTGTTTCATATGTTTCTCTTCTTGTAGGAAAACGTTGTGTACAAAAGTCTCTAGGTATCCCAGCGAACGCGCAGTGTGTATGTGGCATCCGCATTGTAGGGTACGTAAGTGCAGATGTAACGCACCCTTGCCAGATGTAGAGAATTTATCTCCAGTTCGAGTTCAGACACAGGGGTCGGGTCGGTGAGAACTGCTGTTCCACTTCGGGAACAGCGGTCAGTGAGAACGCGATCCATCGAGAGATTCCAGGACCTTGCTTTCACGCTCATGTTACTGCCACCAACCGGCAACAGCGTTGCGAAGTGAGTTGCAGACAACGCCGTCATTGATCTGTTGAACGGAGGAGGAACTTTTCATATAGTTACAGCTACATTTCGTGATTTACCTTTCAGACGTGTGCGAAGCTGACAGTAGGGTATTGTGTATTCCTTAGCTGAGTCTCTCGTGACGGCAGTGAAATAAGAGGTCGGTAGTGCGGCGGGCTAGAGCTATACTGATGAGCCAAAAAAACTGGTACACCTGCCTAATATCGTGTAGGGCCCCCGCGAACACGCAGTAGTGCCGCAACACGATGTGCCCTGGATTAGACTAATGTCTGACGTAGTGCTGGAGGGAACTGACACCGTGAATCCTGCAGTGCTGTCCATAAAACCGTAAGAGTATGAGGCTGTGGAGATCTCTTGCAGCACGTTGCAAGGAATCCCATATAAGTTCAATAATGTTCATGTCTGGGGAATCTGGTGTCCAACGGAAGTATGTAAACTCCGACGAGTGTTACTGGAGCCACTCTATAGCAATTATTGGCGTTTGCGTTGTCGCATTGTCCTGCTGGAATTTCCCAAGTCGGTCGGAATGCACAATGGCCATGAATGGATGCAGGTGATCAGACAGGATGCTTACGTACTTGTCATCTGTCAGAGTCGTATCTAGACATATCGGGAGGCCCCATATCACTCCAACTGCACACGCCCCACGCCATTATAGAGCCTCCACCAGCTTGAGCAGTCCACTGCTGACATAAAAGGTCCATGGATTCATGATGTTGTCTCCATGCCCCTACAACGATACAATTTGAAACGAGGCTTATCCGACCAGGGAAAGTGTTTCCAGTCATCAACAGTCCAATGTCGGTATCGACGGGCCCAGGCAAGGTGTAAACTTTGTGTCGCGCGGTCATCAAGCAAGCGTACACGAGTGGGTCTTTGGCTCCGAAAGCCCATATTGATGACGCTTCGTTGAATGAGTCGCACGCTGACACTTTTTGATGGCCCAATATTGAAATCTGCTGTAATTTGCGGAAGGGCTGCAATTCTGTCACACTGAACGATTCTCTTCAGTCGTTGTTGGTCCCGTTCTTGCAGGATGTTTTTCCGGCCGCAGCGATGTCGGAGATTTGATGTTTTACCGGATCTCTGATATTCACGGTACACTCGTGAAATGACCATACGGGGAAATACCCACGTCATCGCTACCTCGGAGATGCTGTGTCCCATAGCTCGTGTGCTGACTATAACACCACGTTCAACTCACTTAGATTTTGATAAGCTGCCATTGTAGCAGCAGCAACCGATCTAACAACTGCGCCAGGCATGTGTTGTTTTATATAGGCGTTGCCAACCGCAGCGCCGTATTTTACCTGTTTACATCTCTCTGCATTTGAATACGCATGTGCAGTTTCTTTGGCACTTTAGTATATTTTTCCTGGTTGGCCTACGACCAGTAGTTTTGATCTATAGAAAAAGCAACGGAAATGTGTACGAGACAATAGATTGGAATTAAACATTTTCTGTATCGGTATGATAATCCAGGAAGCAAGGAACACTGTATCGAGGATAGAGAACAGTCAGGTATATTTGCCGGATAGGGCTTACGAAGAGTCCTTGCCCTCCCACCAGACATCATTCAGATGTCATTTTGTATAGAATACGTAGACGCCGAATCAATTTAGGCTGCAAAAAAGAAAAGAAAAAAAATCGTTAACCATTACTCATGAAGAATTAAATGTGATTCCGTCTAAAGCGTGCCTAAAATCAGGGCTTCTCTTCAGACCAAACTTTTTAATAGTTATAAGCGGAGACCTTACCGGTTGACAGTTGCGTTACTGGCGTCTTTAGAACGAAGAGTAATGGACAGCCGGAAAGTTTTGGCCACTAGGGAAGACTCATGCTAACAGTTCTTTCTTTTACTACATTGTCAAAACTTCTAGAATATATTGCTTGATAAACTTAGTATATATAGCATTTCTTCCACGATAAGTGAAACATTTTATGCCCTTTAGTAATCGTCCATTCAAAACTTATGGCGTAAATATGGCACCTGAGGTACAGGAAGTAGAGCATTTACTGTTTCACGGTGTGCCTGTTTCTAGACATGTGGAGCAAGGTGGCGCTCGCAATCTGGTGAGGAAATTTCTGTCCAACAGTGGTGATACTAGTCTCCTACGGTGGCGTGCAGGGGTCTTTGGATGAGGCCGCTGATCATTTCCTTTTTCTTTGTTGCCCAACAGAGCTTCTATTTCGGATATAAAGAGCTCAGTACCGACGAGACGTTCAGCTCCAACTTCCATTTTCCCAACATGATCTTTATTTCGGACCTGCAGAACCTAAGCTATCGCGACAGTTTTCACTGATACATACGATCCTGTAGGCTAATAGTGCTGCCCTAACACACAGAACATTTCTTTTAAGTCGGAACTGGAAATATGAGGAGGTATGTGAAGAACCTAGTTATGAACCACCATTAAACTGCCAGTTTTTCAATGTTTAATTTGGCAAGCAGATTCGAGATTAGACTATCCTTTCAGTGATTAAAAGTATACGTGAGAACACACAAGGCAAGTGGGAGTGTTCTGTCTGTACTAGTGTTTTAGCTCCACACTCAAAAGGGCAAGAATGTTCACTGCAAATGCCACTATCCGTATCACTTTCACCTAGTGAGGTGGCGCAGTAACTAGAACACTGGACTCGCGTTCGGGAGGACGACGGTTCAATCACGCGTCCATCTGATTAGGGTTTTCCGTGACTTCCCTAAATAGCTCCAGGCAAATGCCGGAATGGTTCCTTTGGAAGAGCACGGCCGACTTCCTTCCCCGACCTTCCCTAATCCGATGACACAGATGACCGCGCTGTCTGGTCTGCTCTCCCAAACAACCCAACCCAATCCGTACCACTCGCAACGTGCCCAGATCTAATTACCCAGGTGTTTTGCCGACCTTGTAATATAGACATCATGTACTCACTCTCGGGTGTGGAGCTAAAACACTAGTACAGACAGAACATTCCCACTTGGCTGGTGCTTTCTAATGTGGGTTTTGAACCATTGAAACCTACCCTGTGAAAGATCTATTCTCTCCACCTTCGTGTGGGTGTCCCCGCCTCGGGACGCATTGCGGGCTATGTTTCCATATTACCTCTTTTTACTCTTTATACTCTCAGGAATCGTTTCTAGTAGTTTATCCTCATAGATGGAAGCATAAAGAAGGATTTCAAAATCAAGAAGTTATTTCGTTTATTGTACTATGTGAATTACACCTTGGTGTTGTATCCAGACCTGAGACAAGTTATGTGTTACCAGTCAGTTCGCCGAAATTACCAATACTGCGTAGGTAGTTTCGAGCTTCCAGCCATAAACAGGTATAGGTGATCCACACAGGAATTAAAATTACGACTACTAAAATACATGGAAATATTTAGTACACGGCTGACTCTGTAATCCATTGTGTGTTCTTCAACGATAATTTTCAGAAAAAGTGCTTTGCTTAAAATTTTTCTTTTTCCATTGTCATAAAGTTTTTTGCTGACCTTAGGACTAACTCCTGAGGTTTCTCTTTAATCATATGATATCACATTATCGTGTGATCTTCCGTCAGCCGTATGATGCGACGGTGTGAGGTATCAATAGTCAGCAGACTCTGGCCGGCAACGATGTTTTAAGCAGGTGCGTCGCTGCTGGAATGGCGCTGGAAGTCCAGCAGCGTGGCTAGCGGACAGTTACTAATTAACCCCGGCTTTCGCCGTTTCCAGACCTGGAGGCGGCCCCTGTCCAGCCTACCAGATAACGCCCGCTAATGACGCGCCGCTCCCTCTGTTGCGTCCCACCTTCTCTGCTTCGCGCAGAGTTCAGTGTACCTCCCAACAAGGGCCAAATCTCTTTCTGCCTTACCCTCTTTGTCCCCCCCCCCCCCCCCTCCTCCGCCGCCCTGGTCACCCGTCTGTGCTTGTGTGAGACAGAAAAGAATCGGACAGAGGATACACGGCAGTATTTTCAGCCTACTGGCTTTATGCATGATTGCGTGGTAGCCATCGTAGCCACTCTTTCAAAAACCGAGATAGTGAATTGATACATAACTTAACAAGAAGATTCCTCCACTGTCTTTTGAACAACGTTTTTCTTCGCCAAATTCACGTTTCGTAGTCACAGGTTCGTAATCAGAGCTTCAATTTTATGTTATTGCGATGTCAACACACCAGAAACGTATCCCTGCGAATTATGCTGATTTCTGTCATGGCAACGAAGAAACTTTGCTGATGTTACAGCTACGTTTATTTTGTGCGATTATTATTTGTCAGCTTCTACGGTGCGTTTTCCTGTCTTGTTAAATTTGTCTTGTTCTGGCTATGTATCAACAGTGTACTACGGCTAAAGAGAGGGGAGAAGTGTAGAAATACTGCGATAATTAACAATTTTAGACGGAATACTGAGGGCATAAGATCGGTGTCACTATTAAACGAGAAAATTATCGATAAAGTTTTAGTTTAGCAAACTGATGAACATAGAAAAATTTTGTGGTGCATTCAGTGGTAATGTTGCATGTTAACAGTTGATGCCGGAAAACAAATTGGAAATAACAAGTCGTCACTCAAAAGGAACAACTGTAAATCTGTTATTTCATTTAATTATTTACCTACCAATTAACAACGAGAAAAGATAGACGTCCTCAACCGTAGCTTACCATTACCTTGGAGAAAACACACAACAGATTATACACAAGTGTAGCAGAATACTAGAAGATGTAGAAGATCCATCAAAACACTGCTTCAAAGTAAGGGCCGGCCGAAGTGGCCGTGCGGTTAAAGGCGCTGCAGTCTGGAACCGCAAGACCGCTACGGTCGCAGGTTCGAATCCTGCCTCGGACATGGATGTTTGTGATGTCCTTAGGTTAGTTAGGTTTAACTAGTTCTAAGTTCTAGGGGACTAATGACCTCAGCAGTTGAGTCCCATAGTGCTCAGAGCCATTTTCTTTTTTCAAAGTAAGGACTCGGGAATCTCAATGATCAAGTTTCCATCTCGCAGATTTCATAACATTTCATTGCAGTCAGGTTAAATAATATGAGCAGATACAAAAATTCGTTACTCAAATAAACATTAAAAAATTAACACTCAATATTTAAAAACAATAAAATTCGAGGGTGGATCAAATATAAACCGGAATTTATTTATGTAAGTGTAATTGAGTGTCAGAAGAAGTTATTTTTCTATATTGTCTCCTGAGCGCGAAACACATTTCTCCAATGGATAGGCCGTTTCTTGCAAGGTGCTCATACGAAAGTTTGGAGGCAAGACCTAGGGCTATGGGTTATGTTTAATATTTTGGAAGATGAATAGCGACGTTTAAGTAGTCATAATAAAAGTTCTACTTGAGATCCTGTTAAAAACCTACGCAGTACAGAGTTCTAAATCATTTTCTTGAAAGGAAAGACTAAATTTTTTCCTAATGTTGACAGCTAGGAGGGAGCGGCGCTCCTTGGTCCCCGCGTATGGACACCCGTGGTTTCTTGATCCCGTTATCGTAAAATGAACGTGGCTGACAGCAGCTAGTTTCGCATGAAGGCTTCGACAGCGCCATCGTCGTCAGATCTGTGCACTCCGACTGCTAACTTTAGAGGTCCAAAAAATGAAAATCACGGGGAGACAATTTCAGACTGTAGGGAGGTTTTTTCTAGTGTGGTCGAGAAAAGTTCCTGAAATTTTGTTGAGTTGAGGCGGCTGTGTGGCGTCGAGCGTCGTCGTGAAGCACGATCACATCACAGACCGGAAATGTACGCCTCTTCTGACGATAGGCTCGTTTCATTTGGTCCAGACGTCGGCAGTAGTATGCAGCGTTGACAGAACGACGTTCGTTTAGAAAGTCGATGTGAAGAACACCGCTAAAAGAAAAAAAAAAGGCTCTTGGAAGAACCGTCCCTGTAGAGAGACGGTTTTTGGTTTTGACGGCTACAGATTTGTTCTTTTTGCGCCATTCTGTGGTACTTTTTTGCGATTCCGGGATGTAACGGTGCACCCACGTTTCATCGCAGGTCACCATACGGTGCAAAAAACGTTCCTCTTCAGTTTGGAAGCGTTTCAAGAACCTTTTGCAGACCTCGGGATGATGAAATTTGTGCTCTGGGGTGACAAGACGAATCATACACTTTGCGAACAGTTTCCGAAGTCCAAGGTTGTTAATAATGATGGCTTCAAAATGGCTCAAATGGCTCTTAGCACTATGGGACTTAACATCTGAGGTCATCAGTCCCCTAGAACTTAGAACTACTTAAACCTAACCAAACTAAGGACATCACACACATCCATGCCCGAGGCAGGATTCGAACCTGCGAGCGCAGCAGCAGCGCGCTTTCGGACTGAAGCGCCTAGAACCGCTCGGCCACAGAGGCTGGCAAAAATGACTGCCTGAGCACCATCGTACCTTGTGCCAACATCTGTAGCAACTTCTGCAATTGATGCTCGGCGATCGTCTTCAATAAACTGGTCAATATTCTCCTCTCATGCTGGCCCTTGGGCGACATCGGTTTCTCGTTCTCGAAAAAACGGTGCCAAGCGTACACTTGAGTCTTTCTCAGTGCGTTGTCCCCGAACTGTGCTGCAGATCTTTCCAAAATTTCTGACTGTTTTACGCCCTCCGTTGTGAGACTCTTGATTACAATAGGTTGCGCAACAGATGACGGTACCTCTTGGTATTGAAAGTCAGAATATGACTAAAGAAACGGTACAACAACCTTCTAGCGGTGGAGAACAATCGCTGGAAACGAAAGCAACGATGAGCAGAGATTTCGTCGCTCTTTGTTTACAAAAAAAGGCGCGTAGAACAAAAATTTCGGTTTATATTTGATACCCCCTTGTACTAGAGCAGTCACATTAAGCTTGACTTACCGAGGCAGGATTTTGGCAGACAGAAACAGTATGAAGAGCTGTAACGAAAGGGCACATTACACACTGCGCCACATTTTCGACAAATAACCAAGACGCGTCCATGTATCTACATCTGTACGCTCGAAACTATAAGCGGTGTGTGACAAAGGGTACATAGTATGTCTGTATCGCACCACATTTTCCTCAAAATTCGCATTCATTCGCGGATGATATACGTGAAGAAAGATTGTGGATAACTCTCTGCATATACTAAAATGTATCTAGATCTATACGGGATGTGTTTGGAAGAAGTAGTCGTACAGCATGGGCTCCCGGAATTTTGTGAATATTCATCAAAATGGTTCAAATGGCTCTGAGCACTATGGGACTTAACATCTGGGGTCATCAGTCCCCTAGAACTTAGAACTACTTAAACCTAACTAACCTAAGGACATCACACACATCCATGACCGGGCAGGATTCGAACCTGCGAACGTAGCAGTCGCGCGGTTCCAGACTGAAGCGCCTAGAACCGCTAGCCCACACCGGCCGGCTGAACATTCATCAAGAAGATTACAAAACATTTAATGGCAACATACACTGCAAATTCTATCTAACATATCTTGCAGTGCCGGAGCTGTACTGATGGTTCTGTCTTAACGGCAGTGTGTTACTTCAGACTGTTATTAATGTAATAGTCCCAACTTCGATTGTGCATTACATCACTGCAGGCAAATGTGTATCATATTACAACAATAGGTGAAACAGATCTTAAATAATATGTATGTCATTTACGTAGAGGACGAAGACAGTCTGGTTTAACCCCTAATCACCAGAAACATGGTAAAAGTTTGATCAGCGACAGGTTATTCTTTACCCAAAATTTTTGTATCTCACATTTCTTTCTGATAGGAAATAAGTTCATCACTAAATACATTGTGGCGACAAATGCCATTGGATACCTCTTAACATCGTGTCGCATCTTGTTTTGCTCGGTATTGAGCCATGCTGCCTGTATAGCCGTCCATTGTTGCTAAAGTGTTGCCGGTGCAGGATTTTGTGCACGAACTGACCTCTCGTTTGTGTCCATAGATGTTCCATGGGATTCATGTCGGGCGATCTGGGTGGCCAAATCATTCTCTCCAGTTGTCCAGTATGTCCTTCAAACCTATCGCGAACAGTCGTGGCCCGGTGACATGGCGCATTGTCCTCCGTAAATATTGCATCGTTGTTTGGAAACATGGAGTCCATGAATGGCTACAGACAGTCTCCAAATAGGCGAACATAACCACTTCCAGTCTCTGATCACTTCAGTTGCACTACTCATTTCAGGTGGACTATTATGGAACCACCACCAGCTTGCACAGTGTCTAGTTGACAACCTGGGTCATACTTTTGTTGGGTCGAATCTTAGCATCAGCTCTTACCAACTGAAATGGGAACTCACCTGACCAGGCCGCGGTGTTCCAGTCGTCTAGGTTCCAACCGGTATGATCACGAGCTCAGCAGAGCTGATGCAGGCGTTCGTCGTACGTTCTACATTGATTTCTTCGGTTATTTTACGCAGTATTGCTTGTTTGTTAGCACTGACAACTCTACGCAAACGCCTCTGCTCTCGCTCTTAAAGTTAAGGCTGTCGGCGACTGCGTTGTCCGCAGTGAGAGGTAATGCCTGAAATTTGATATTCACGGCACTCTCTTTTGGATCTCGAAATACTGAATTCTCAAACAATTTCCGAAATGGAATGTCCCATGCGGCTAGCTCCAACTACCGTTCCGCGTTCAGAGTCTGTTAATTCCCCTCGCTTCCCGAGCACGGGGTCCCGGGTTCGATTCCCTGTGGGGTCAGGGATTTTCACCTGCCTCGAGAAAACTGGGTGTTTATGTTGTCCTCTTCATTTCATCACCATTAATGAATGTGACGAGTTTGGGCTGAGCATGGGTTGGGAATTTGTACGGGCGCTGATAACCGTGCAGTTGTGCGCACCACAAACCAAACTTCATCTGTTAATTCCCGTTGTGCGGCCATAATCACGTCGGAAACTTTTTCACGCGAATCACCTGGGTAAATATGACAGCTCCATCAATGCACTACCGTTTTATACGGTGTGCGCGCGATACTACCGCCATCTGTATATGTGCATATCACTGTCCCATGACTTTTTTGCCTCCAGCGTAGAGCAAATCTTCGATTTTATTTGCACACATATTTCACTAGCGGCAGCCGAACCCGGTATAGAAACATCATTACGATGCTTCTCCTTGGACAAAGATATAGAGGAGTACACTACTTGCAACTGCAAGAGGCTATGGTAATTTTAAAGTGGAAAGTGAAATAAATTTATGTAGCTGGGATAACTGATTATACGAATGACGTGTACTTGTATTACTATTTTGGCATCCGTGCTCTTATCAAATAAGTTTCTTTTGCCCCGCGTGCAATAGAAAATATTAAACAAAGATACGTTCGCCGAGTCTGTGCTTCCTTCCCGATCATCCGATGCGTCAAGAGCAGATTTGGGCGCGAGGATTCGCGGCAGCCCTAGCTAGGAGTTGTTCACCCGGCGCGGCGGCTGAATTTGAATTCGATCGGGTCAGATCGTTGTGATGTCAGGCAGCCGGGCGCACGCTCCGTCGAATTTCGTGGCGTCGACTGAGAGATTGCTTCCTGACCTCCCTGCCACCCTCTGAGTCTGTGTGTGTGTATGTGTGTGATGCCGTCGAAGCGGGTGCACTTTCCAATAAAGGGGGAACTTTTCTGCGGTTCAGGAAGGGGCACGGCGTGGGCGGCGGCCGTCTCTATCCTTCGTCCCGTCTCCCCGACAACTTGCACAGTCAGTCAGAGCGCTGGCAGAATTGTGAGGCTCCGAGACCTGGGGTAAGAGGGATCCAGATTTCGTGCCGGCCTGTACGTGTGCCACGATTCCAAAGTGCTCTCTTAATATGATGTAGGAGCTCTTCGTAATTTCATTTCCATATCGTGACTGCTGTACTAGCCACCCCCGTTTCTCACTTATTTTCATTAACATAGTGCATAAGGGAATATAATGAATATTTGACGACTGCTTCAGTATTGAAACAGAAACTATGTATCGCATAATAGAAAGTTTTGTGGGACTGAAATTTGGAACCAGATATAAGTCGACTCAATTCCTTTTTAAAGCGTAATCATCTTAAGGGAAGAGAACTGAAGGTCAGCACGTGAGCACGGTGCACGTATTGACGCTTAAGTTTACGCGCTATACACGTCTTGCGTACTTCTTTCGATTGCTTTAAATTAACATGCTGCAGGCGATGTTGGTAGTACTGTGGAAGTTGCTGTAGTAGGTTAAAAAAATTACCATAAAATTAGAAACAGTATACAACGATACTACAGTTAATTGAAGCGATTTCCAACATTTGGTATAGCTATATTATTTGACATATTGTCAGAGGGCTTTTTGCAAACAATAGAAAAACTTCTAAAGTTTTCTTTGACAAACACTCTGAAACAAAAACAAAGAAAGTAAAAGACGGACCATGAGGAAATTATCGTAATGGCACGGAAATCAGTAGATGTGATGTATATTTACAGACAAACAAATTATTACAAAATGAGATTTTCACTATGCAGCGGAGTGTACGCTGATATGAAACTTCCTGGCAGATTAAAACTGTGTGCCGGACCGAGACTCGAACTCGGGACCTTTGCGTTTCGCGGGCAAGTGCTCTACCATCTGAGCTACCCAAGCACGGCGCGTGAGTCGTGCTTGGGTAGCTCAGATGGTAGAGCATTTGCCCGCGAAACGCAAAGGTCCCGAGTTCGAGTCTCGGTCCGGTACACAGTTTTAATCTGCCAGGAAGATTCAAATAATTACAATTTTAGAAAAATTGGGTGATTTATTCAAGAGAAAGAGCTTCACAAATTGGGCAAGTCTCTAACGCGTTGGTCCACCTCTGGTCCTTATGCAAGCAGTTATTCGGTGTGCCATTGACTGATAGAATTGTTGGATGTTCTCCTGAGGAGTATCGTTCCAATTTCTGTGCAACTGCCGAGCCCATACTGCTCCAAACGTTCTTAGTTGGGGAGAGATCCGGCTACCCTGCTGTCCAAGGTAGTGTTTGACAAGCACGAAGACATGCAGTGGAACATCTCCCCCCGTCCGGCCCGGCATTATCATTCTGAAATGTAGGCTCGAGCAACAAAACTGGACGTAGAATATCGCCGATGTAGCGCTTTGCTGTAAGAGTGCACTAGCGACCATCATTAATCGTTGTCTGGCCATATGGCGGGCAAGGGTCATGTTAGTATCCCACTGCTGTTTGGGGGGGGGGGGGGGGTGTCTCCAGACACGTCGGGGTTCAGTTTATAGCGGAACTCATCACCGAAGACAATTATACTCCTGACGACAGTGAGATTCATTTGTCTAATAGTGTAATACAAGTCATCCATATGTGCCCCCTACTAATTCTGCAGATATCAATCGATAATCAAGTTCTTCCCACTTTCGGCGGCGTAGGTCCCTATCAATATGTTCAGAGGCACTGTTGATACTAGCTCGCGGGTCTGGTAGGTTTGCTAGAGGAGCAGTAAACACTGACTCTTCCGCATAGCCCCACTCAAAAAATCGCATGGTAATTAGGTTGGGATAGCGTGGGGACCGTGACACAAATTGATGATCATCGACCCCACCACGACAGATCAGTCAGTTCTCAGTTTCCTGATTAAGAATTCACGAACATCCAGAGGGAAGTTGGGTGGAGCACGGTTCTGTTGGTAGATGAAATCCACACTTCCGGTCTCCAGTTGTGGTATGAGCTAATTTTCCAGCATGTTCAAATACACGTTTCTGCAACTTTCTTTTTCACAGACAGAAAAGAGATCTTTAACTTTAAATAGTGAGTCTGCACCGAACACATTAACTTCTGGTGAATCTCGAATGTGCTGCACGATAGTGTGGGGATCATTTGCCCCCCAGATCCGCACACTGTGCCTGTTCCATTTACAAAAAACTTTACTTCATCACTGAAGATGAGTTTCTTACAGGACCCATTCTCTTCAATGACCTTTTGCAACTGTGTCGAAAGTTCAAAGCGTCCGACTTTGTCATTGGGACTCAGGGATTTTAGCAGTTGCGAGCGGAAAGCCTTCAGCTTCAATCATTTCCTTAAGATCTTCCAAAGAGTCGATGTGGTATGTTAGGGGCCCGTCCGCACTCGCCCGCACGCAGTCAACCATTTCTTCACCCACTGCAGGCCGAACGGTTGATTTCCCCTTTGCAGAGGCATCCTGAAGGTTTCATCTTCGCATACTATCGCCGAGTGTCGTTGTACTGTTACGTCAAACTGACGTGAATGCATTACGAGAACAACAAACGCTTTTCTGGCACCTGTCACCATCTTGCCAAACTGCGCACTCCTCCGCTCTCGTGGTAAAAATCTTAAGTGCGGCTGCAACAATTCAAAACTTTTTGATTTTTCCTGTGAGTGCTAAGTTTCGTGACTATACGCCAATTGCTGTAGCTACAGTGAATTTATGAAATCACTTCAATCATTAATAATAACATCGTATTTATATACTCTTGTTGCCCTTTCATACCTGCCTCAAAAATAACGTGCAACACCTCGTCACTATTCACAGGAATTCATGATGAGTGTAGGTAATTATTAAACGCTGTTTCAGATCGCTTTATACGCTCGTGTCAATGAATCTGTATACTCGTAAATTTAGTTATGAGACTACATTCAAAAATTCTCGGATACAGTCGTTAAATATTCCTGTTGTTTATTAAAAGAAAACTCTAGAACCACAAACTAGACTGCCAGAAAGATTGAGATGCTGTAACAGAAATATGGTTTCACCCCACATCACCTACCGATAGAATGAAACTTCCTCCTTGCTTTAGAAGCATAATGTAAAATAAAAATTAAATTCCTTATTGTAATTCCGTCACAGCTGCGTTTTATTAAGCTAGCGACTAGTTTCGAACCATCAAGTTAATTTTCAAATCGGGGCTGTTAAAGCTGCAGTGATAATGCTTGGTTAGGCGGCAATGAATTCATACATAAGTAGTACACTCATGATACTGAATCACATGGAATGCCAGACCAATTTCGCAACGTAGCTGCACTCATGAAGTGCGGTTGAACTAGTTGGAAATTAGTTGCCATCTAAAAAACTGGACTGTGACGGAATTAGAGTAATGAGTTCATGTTGTCCAAGTTGCTGATCCTTTTAGGGCTACATGTTGGAAAAATGTAAAGTAAAAAATTATTGGCTTCAGCACATAATTTACTCGTCACTGACACTATTCATAACTGAACCTGAGGGCTTACTGTTCATAACAAAAATTATGGAAAAGCGTGTCCTCTGCACTCTTTACGTAATTGCTGGTACTGCTACGTTATAACTGCTGCTGGAACTAGTGATTTAATCTAGCTTCTGTAGCAACGATGCTTTTTGTCCTTCGTGGAATTGCATGTTATTACTTTCTCTTCACAGATATGTTCGGTAAACAGTGAAACAAGCTTCCATATTAATACAAAATAACACAAAGGAAGCTTTACGTTCCATATTATGAGAAACAAATATTTCAATACTACATATACCGTGTGGCGTGAGACTGACAAGAAGTCATAATTGCATTTTAATTAGTTTTCAATAGCTTCAAGAAACCTTCTCAGATGTCACTAAAAGCTAATGTACAGGCTTATGTTCATAAATAAATTGTAAATCAGAAATCCCTTTCACAGAAAATGCATGTATTAAATGGAAAAGTACACTTGAACGTTTCGTTGTTAATCGTGGTGAGATATATAAAAAAGCACTCGCGCGATGGTGCGAACGCGCGGGTGCACACACACACACACACACACACACACACACACACACACACACACACACATTATTACACGTTGTAGTTAGAACATAACAGTAACAGGCGAAGCTGGGGAGCGAGGCATAGATTTGTCTGAAAAAGATCAAGAAATAATAATATCTGTGTACGCTATGTGTAGAATTTTAAAAGCGTTAAGGCAATACGCATGTCACAATGATAACATCAAAATAGCATTCTGTTGTTAGTATTTAGTGTTGTTATTAGGCCTGTTAGAGTATGTAAGGAGTTTGAACAGCATCAGATGTTGAATGATCACTGTGAAAGATATGGAAATGTCACTTACTCGAGTAACGCAGTCCGCAGCTCGTAGTCTCGCGGTCGCGTTCTCTCTTACCGAGCGCGGGGTCCCGGGTTCGAATCCCGGCGGGGTCAGGGATTTTCATCTACCTCGAGATGACTGGGTGTTTGTGTTGTCCTCATCATTTCATCATCATTCATGAATGTGGCGAGTTTGGACTGAGCAAAGGTTGGGCATTTGTATGGTCGCTGATAACCGCGCAGTTGAGCGCCCCACAAACCAAACAACATAATCATCATCATCATCGAGTAACACAGCGTTATCAGCACCTGACAAGAGTCTGAAAAGGGCCTCGTTGTGGGTTTGCAATTGGCCGGCTGGTCGAATCGTGCAATATCCGGATTTATAGGGCATTCGGATGTTACAGTGGCCCGATGTTGGACTGCTTGGAAAAGTGAGGACAGACATAGTCATCTTGAAGGATGCGTTGGACCATGTCTGACCGCCACAGGGTAAGATCGCCATATTGTGCACCAAACACAACAAGGGTGTTAAGGAAGGTACGAGCTTACGGAATAGGTTCCCAGATATGTGAGTGGCTCAAGTAATAGAACGGTGTACGTTGTCCTACACAGCAAGTGTTCATCAGAGACTAGTGTATTGTCAGGAGTGCTCCAGCGAAGTGTGGTGGACCGCTCTTATTGGCGATACTTTGGTGTACGGAATGTATCGTCGTTACTGATTGTGGAAGGAAACAGGATGACTCTGTAATAATTTTTATTTGTTGTGATGAATTGCAGCTTGCTCTAAATGTACAGAAATTTTAGATTATGTAGATGAGTAGGAAAAACAGTCGCGTAATGTTCAAATACAGCATTAGCGCTGTGCTACTTGACTCGCTCCCTGTAGTATTCCCTTTTGCGACTAAGCTCTACTGCCATACATATTCATACAAAACTAATAGTGACAGTAATTAAGTACTAGTATGAAGCATTCTTGCTGAGCAGATATATAACGGGCGTTGGAACTGTAGTTGTAGACACGCGATGTCGTCGCTGAGTGACTCTAGGATGATACAAGATGAGGTGGACAAAATTTCTAGTTGGTGTAATGGATGGCAGGTTGCTGAAAATGTAGAAAACTGTATTTAATGCAGATGAGTTGGTAAAACATTCCTGTGACTTCTGAATTCAGCATTGGTAGCATACGGCTTCAGCCAGTCACGTGAATACATACCTCGGTGCAAAGTTGCAAGGAGATATGATGTGGAACGAGCACGTAAAGACGCTAGTAGAGAAGGCGAATGATCGACCGATTGGTTGGGAGCACTTTGGGGAAGTGGAGTTCATCTATAAAGGAGATCGCGTACAGAACACTAATGCGTCCCATTCTTGAGTACTACTGTAGCGTGTTGGGATCCACACGAGGTCAGATTAGAGGAAGAGATCGAAGCGATACAGAGCCGGGCTGCTAGGTTTTTTACCGGTAGGTTCGATCGGCACGCAATTATTACAGGGATGCTGCGTGTGCTCAAGTGTGAATCCCCGGAGGGGAGAGGACGTTCTTTTCGAAAAACACTATTGAGAAAACGTAGAGCGCCGGTATTTGAAGCTGACTGCAGAGCGATTCAACTGCCACCAACGTACGTTTCGCGTAGGGACCACGAAAATAAAAAGGGAAAGATTGGGGCTAATAAGGAGGCATATAGACAATCGTTTATCCCTCCCTCTGTCTGCGAGTGGAAGGGGAAAGGAAGTGATCAGTAGCGGTACGAGCTACCCTTCGCCAACAGTGGCTTGCGGGCCATGTATGTGTGTAGGTATAGATATAGTGATGAAAGATTATTACTTTTCAACCCGCCACTCAATATTTTCGATGCCGATACTCAGATATTTCGTACGATACAATCAAAATATCGAGTATTTGGCTGTAATATCGATATAATAGCGAACCGGAGATATCGATAGTCGATAATATCGGACCGCCAAAAGTCCGATACAGCACTCGATTAAATTTTCTCGTAAACATCCGCCTGTGATGAGCGAGTAATGACGTTTCCGTAATTTAAGAAAAAATGTGTAGTTAATGCAGAGCAGGGGATACGTGCACGAGAGCAGCGTTAGGGAACTGGGAGTGCGAGGCGGAGAGCGGCGGCGCGCAGGTGTCGGGTTTGGTGAAGCGGCGCCTCAGCCGGCAGCCGGCAGCCGGAGGTGCGCCGCGGCCCGCAATCGATACTGTGCCGTGCTGTGCCGGCTGCCTGCCTGCCGCCTGCTCAGGCGACCGCGGGGTTACGTGCGCCGCCCCGCGCCGCGAGTGTCGCCCTGCCCGCCGCCGCCGCCTCCGGGCTCGTCCTTGTCACACAATCCGAGCTGCCGGCACACTGGCGTTCCATCTCACTGCGGCGCGGTGCCGCGTACCATTATAGTCCGGCAACGCACGACGACGCGGACACGCCTCTCCCCGTGCGACGGCGTACTGTTTCCCAGTGCTATCTTTGCCCCTTCTTTCCCCGCAGTCTCCCACTCCGTTCGTCTTTTGTCATAGATATCAAAATAAATCATGAGCACTTCTGCTAATATTATCTGCAAGCCTGATACGATGTTCAATCAAAGATTTAATTACGACCTCGAACAAAACAAAACTAGGAAGGTTGCCCAGAAAGTAACGCCCGCACTTTTTTTTCTAAGCTGAAAACAATGCTACGAATGCGAAACGTTGCGTATGTATTATTTGAGGTCTCCTGCGTTAGCGCACCAAGTTTCCGTCACTTCCGTCAGATAGCGTAGCTGCAGGACAGTATGACCTAGTAGATAGTGTCGGAAGTTCCATGCGGCTTTTTGCGGATGATGCTGTAGTATACAGAGAAGTTGCAGCATTAGAAAATTGCAGTGAAATGCAGGAAGATCTGGAGCGGATAGGCACTTGGTGCAGGGAGTGGCAACTGACCTTTAACATAGACAAATGTAATGTATTGCAAATACATAGAAAGAAGGATCCTTTATTGTATGATTATATGATAGCAGAACAAACAGTGGTAGCAGTTACTTCTGTAAAATATCTGGGAGTATGCGTGCGGAACGATTTGAAGTGGAATGATCATATAAAATTAATTGTTGGTAAGGCGAGTGCCAGGTTGAGATTCATTGGGAGAGTTCCTTAAAAAATGTAGGCCATCAACAAAGGAGGTGGCTTACAAAACACTCGTTCGACCTATACTTGAGTATGGCTCATAAGTGTGGGATCCGTACCAGGTCGGGTTGTCAGAGGAGATAGAGAAGAGCCAAAGAAGAGCGGCGCGTTTCGTCACAGGGTTACTTGGTAAGCGTGATAGCGTTACGGAGATGTTTAGCAAACTCAAGTCGCACACTCTGCAAGAGAGGCGCTCTGCATCGCGGTGTAGCTTGCTGTCCAGGTTTCGAGAGGATGCGTTTCTGGATGAGGTATCGAATATATTGCTTCCCCCTACTTATACCTCCCGAGGAGATCACGAATGTAAAATTGGAGAGATTCGATCGCGCACGGAGGCTTTCCGGCAGTCGTTCTTCCCGCGTACTGGAATAGGAAAGGGAGGTAATGACAGTGGCACGTAAAGTGCCCTCGGCCACACACCGTTGGGTGGCTTGCGGAGTATAAATGTAGATGTAGACAGTTGGAAAATGGCGTCTGTAGATGATGTACGTTACATGCAACGTGCCATCTCTGAATTTCTCACTGCAGAGAAAGAAACTGTGGGGAATACTCACAAACGCTTTTGCATAGTCTATGGAGCATCGGCTGCCGACAGAAGCACAGTTAGTCGCCGGGCACGGAGGGTGACGTCATCGGAAGGCGGTTCGGCGGAGCTTCACTATTTGCAGCGGTCGGGGAGACCATCCACGGCTGTCACACCTGACATGCTGCAGCGAGCTGATGGTGTCATTCGCGAGGACAGACGTGTCTCTGCCAGCAGGACG
This sequence comes from Schistocerca piceifrons, assembly GCF_021461385.2. Taxonomy (NCBI): domain Eukaryota; kingdom Metazoa; phylum Arthropoda; class Insecta; order Orthoptera; family Acrididae; genus Schistocerca; species Schistocerca piceifrons. The sequence goes on from NC_060142.1 coordinate 426,387,048, forward strand.
AGGACTGGTACCGACGGGGCATACACGCCCTTGTTTCGCGCTGGAGGAAGGCCATAGAACGGGATGGAGATTACGTGGAAAAATAGTGTGTGCAGATAAAACACCATTCTTTCGTGTTTGTAAAATCTCATTATTTTCAGTAAAGAAGGGAAAAAATGCGGTGCATTACTTTCTGGGCAAGCCTCGTATTAATAGGTGCTTAAGTTCGTAGCGTTTTTGTTTTGCATATTGGTATTTCGGTTGCTATGGGTTTATTTATCGAGTATCAATTTTTATTTGTAGTTCACTGTTCCTGTTTGAGTATAAATTTAGTCATTTGGAGACTGTGAATGGAGATGTGGACGCTAGAAAATGGAGTGCCATCGGAGAAATCGGAACATTTCCGACATAATCTGGTATTTGAGTTCAACAGACGGCTGACAGCAGTGGAGACAGCCGGAAACATTTGCGCCATGTGTGGAGATAATGCCATTGGACAGAGCAAGGCGAGAAAATGGTTTTATTGTTTTAAGGAAGATAGTTTTGGCGTTAGTGACTCTCTACGATCAGGAATACTTTCCGGATTTGCTGAAGATCGTTTAAACGCATTAACCACAATGATCCACGCCAGTGTACTCGACAACTGGCAAATGTGACGAAATGTGATCATTCCACCACCATGCGACATTTGCATGCAATGGGGAAGATTCAAGCCGAAATCACAAGAATCAGCGGGTGGCCATATGTGCATCTCTGCTTGCTCGTCATCAGCTGACTCGTGAACAACAACCACCATTCCTGTCTTTATGCTAACATACGGAAAAGACCTCCGCATGTCCTCAAAAGATAATGTTATGCATCTCGTGGAACAACTACGGTATTGCATACTACGAATTCCTTCCACAATCTTTGAACAACGCTGCTGACCTTTATTGTTAAAAACTGACGCGCCTTGCAGGAGCAGAGCGCGAACAACGACCAGCAAGACTGCGTGAAGTGATGCTACTCCACGATAATGCCCGCCTGCATTCTGCTAGAGTGACATAAAACACTATACGGAAGTTGGGTTGGGAAGTCATTCTGTACCCACTCTTGCGCCCTCAGATTTTCACCGTTTCCGCGCTCTGTCGAACACCCTTCAAGGAACTTCCTTTCCGGAAGGGAACATGGCTCGACGTGTTCTTCGCCTCAAGACCACTTGATTTCTACAGTCGCGGAATCGAAAAGTTACCCAGCCGTTGGTACACTGTTTTAAATAGTGAAGGAGAATAAATTACTGATGACTAAAGTGTCTATCGTGTGTGTTCCTACATTTCATGCTAAGTATGAATACAAAATCTTGTGACCGAGCGGAGTAACGCAGTGAAGAGGGAAGACGACGGTTTACACCCGCGACCGGCCACCCTGATTTACGTTTTCCTTGATTTCCCTGAATAGCTTAAGGAAAATGCCGGGATGGTTCCTTCGAAATAGCGCAGCCGCTTTCCTTCTCCATCCCTCCATAATCCGAGTTTGTGCTCCGTCTATAATGATCTCGTTGTCGGCGGGACGTTAAACACTAATCTCCTTCGTCGTTCTTGAAAATCGTATGAAAGAGAGGGAGTCATGGTGCACCATAGCTTCCAGACATTGGTTGGAAAAAATAAATAAAAGCGCTGTATAGCATTTCTGCCAAGACGCTTTTGGGAAGAATAGTGATTTCGTGGAATGCGTCATGCAGCACAGTCGTAATATTTATTTTCCTCTTACTGTAGTCAAAAAAATGGTTCAAACGGCTCTGAACACTATGCGACTTAACTTCTGAGGTCATTAGTCGCCTAGAACTTAGAACTAATTAAACCTAACTAAGGACATCACACACATCCATGCCCGAGGCAGGATTCGAACCTGCAACCGTAGTGGTCGCTCGGCTCCAGACTGTAGCGCCTAGAACCTCACGGCCACTCCGGCCGGCTTACTGTAGTCACTGATTCTCGTGGAGACAACAGTCATAGTTCTTCTTCAGGCGAGGAGGGTAGCTGGAGGTGAGGACTGGACGACTTGTGGTCGTATATCAAATTAAACAGCGAGTTTCACCGGCATTATGTTTTTCTGTGTTGGAAAGATGCGCTGACTTTTTTAATATGGCTCATATTAACGCCCATTGAAATCTAGCCATCCAAGTTTAGGTTTTCCGTGGTCTACCTAAATCGTGTGAGATAAACGCCGGGATGATTCCTTAATTTTTTTTGTCCCCATTCCTTCCCAGTCTGAGGTTGTGCTACGTTTCTAATGACTTTGTTACCAACAGGCCGTTGAACACTAATTTCCTTTCTTTAATGGAGCACAGCTCCTCGTCCAGAATTTTCTGAAGTAATGATTCATACCCGTCGTCTTGGAGTCAATGGCGCGGTAGGTTCTTACATTCCTTTCTTGTAAAGTAAGTAGTACGGAAATCGAATCCACTGTATCCGACTGTTTGTGCGACAAAAATTTAGGTAAGCATGGTCCACGTAAATTCACACAAGACACGCGATGCAGAAGCTACCCGTACATCCAAGGAAAGCATTTGCCGCTGTTACTGCTACAAATGACAATGATTATGACGACTCCAGTCAGACCGAAGAGTACGATTTGCTTTACCGTGAGGCTGGCCGTGAAGACTCAGTAGTTAAACTGCTCACAACGGTAACGTAGAAGATTTAAAAAAACATCGTGACATTACCAGGGCCCCATGTAGCTTACGGCTTTCCACAATTGGGAAAAAAATGATCCAGTGTGACTTTTCGTGTGTTACGTGGCAGTAAGGTGAGACCTTGGAGAAACATTGGCGCTATATGCTATCGGGTTATACACTCGTCTTCAGGAAAAATAACCAAAACACCTTGAACAACTAGAGATAGGACGTACATATTCACAGGGCATGTACATTAGCATATTCTGCAGAAATTGTTAGTATTTGAACCATATCGGCCTGCGGGCTCAAGGTCAACATCGATATCGCGGCGCAGCACCACTTACCGGTAAAATGTGCCTGCATCTGTCTTTGCGGCTACAAACCGAAGATAATGGATCAGTGTGACTTGAACAGACGTACAGGATGCCTTGCAGACGTATGCACGAACCGTACCGTCAAATCAGTGGATTTGAAAGAGGGCGCAATATTGGCATGAAAGAATGTGATGCATCTATCCGGGAAATTGCTGCTCGTGTAGGGACGAAGTGTTTCGCCAGTGAACAGGCATATGCAGAATGGTTCACGGAAGACCGTACAACACGACGAATTGGGTCAGTTCGCACCATCTAGACCACCCCCTAAGAAGATCACCATCTAATCCAAAAGGCATTACAGGAAGTATCTGCGTCCTCCTCGGCTGTGGCGCAACAGTGGAACAGTGTAACACATCGTACACTATCAGGGGTGACACACCGTGCCGTTTATTGTGGCATGGGTTACGTGCGCATCGTCAACTTCTCCGCTTACCTTTGACGAATGTGCAGAAACATGCTAGACGGTGTATGGAATGACGTCACTGAGGACATGAATGGCCTCAGATACTGTTTTCGAACGAACCCAGTTTCTGTTTGTTTGAAAATGGTGGCCCCCATGTTTGTTCGTCCCAGAGAGGGGGAGCGGCATCACAGTGGTTGCATCCCCACAAGACATATATTGCCAACTCAAGGCCTTATGGCGTGGTGTGCTATTGGGAACAACCACAAGTCACAGTTGATGCGTGTGGAGGGCCTCCGTGAATGACATTCTGTGATCTGTACCCGTGGTGTAGGGGTAGCGTCTTTGACTCATAATCAAAACGTCTTCGGTCCCGGGTTCGATCCCCACCACTGCCTAAATTTTGATAAATAATCAGCATTGGCGGCCGAAGACTTCTGGCATAAGAAGTCAGTCTCATTCTGCCAACGGCCTTGTCAAAGAGGGCGGAGGAGCTGATAGAGGTTCAGGGCACTCTCTTGTCCTAGGGGTGGGAAATTGCCCCTAAAGGCGGAAGAATCAGCAATGATCAACGACATGAGGATGCAGAAGGCAATGGAAACCACTGCATTAAAGACACGTAACGTGTATCCACAGGACTTGTGGCCTGTAATTGAAGAAGTGTCATGATGATCTCTCCATTGGCAAAAGATTCCGGAATAGTCCCCCATTCGGATCTCCGGGAGGGGACTGCCAAGGGGAAGGTTACCATGAGAAAAAGATTGAATAATCAACAAAAGGATAACGTTCTACGAGTCGGGGCGTGGAATGTCAGAAGTTTGAACGTGGTAGGGAAACTAGAAAATCTGAAAAGGGAAATGCAAAGGCTCAATCTAGATATACGAGGTCCATTCAAGTTCTAAGGCCTCCGATTTCTTTTCTCCGGACTGGAAAGAGATAGAAACATGCGCATTGTTTTAAAATGAGGCCGCGTTCATTGTCAATACGTCCCAGAGATGGCAGCGCCATACGGCAGATGGAATTTTACCGCCAGCGGTGAGAATGAGAACTGTTTTAAATACTTAAAATGGCGACGTTTTCCTTACTTGAACAGCGTGCAATCATTCGTTTTCTGAATTTGCGTGGTGTGAAACCAATTGAAATTCATCGACAGTTAAAGGAGACATGTGGTGATGGAGTTATGGATGTGTCGAAACTGCGTTCGTGGGTGCGACAGTTTAATGAAGGCAGAACATCGTGTGACAACAAACCGAAACAACCTCGGGCTTGCACAAGCCGGTCTGACGACACGATCGAGAAAGCGGAGAGAATTGTTTTGGGGGATCGCCGAATGACTGTTGAACAGATCGCCTCCAGAGTTGACATTTCTGTGGGTTCTGTGCACACAATCCTGCATGACGACCTGAAAATGCGAAAAGTGTCATCCAGGTGGGTGCCACGAGTGCTGACGGACGACCGCATGGCTGCCCGTGTGGCATGTTGCCGAGCAATGTTGACGCGCAACGACAGCATGAATGGGACTTTTTTTTCGTCGGTTGTGACAATGGATGAGACGTGGATGCCATTTTTCAATCCAGAAACAAAGCGCCTGTCAGCCCAATGGAAGCACACAGATTCACTGCCACAAAAAAAATTTCGGGTAACCGCCAGTGCTGAAAAAATGACGGTGTCCATGTTCTGGGACAGCGAGGGCGTAATCCTTACCCATTGCGTTCCAAAGGACACTACAGTAACAGGTGCATCCTACGAAAATGTTTTGAAGCACAAATTCCTTCCTGCACTGCAACAAAAACGTCCGGGAAGGGCTGCGCGTGTGCTGTTTCACCAAGACAACGCACACGCACATCGAGCTAACGTTACACAACAGTTTCTTCGTGATAACAACTTTGAAGTGATTCCTCATGCTCCCTACTCACCTGACCTGGCTCCTAGTGACATTTGGTTTTTTCCAACAATGAAAGACACTCCCCGTGGCCGCACATTCACCAGCCGTGCTGCTATTACCTCAGCGATTTTCCAGTGGTCAAAACAGACTCCTAAAGAAGCCTTCGCCGCTGCCATGGAATCATGGCGTCAGCGTTGTGAAAAATGTGTACGTCTGCAGGGCGATTACGTCGAGAAGTAACGCCAGTTTCATCGATTTCGGGTGAGTAGTTAATTAGAAAAAAAATCGGAGGCCTTAGGACTTGAATGCACCTCGTAGTAGGGGTCAGTGAAGTGAAGTGGAAGGAAGACAAGGATTTCTGGTCAGAGGAGTATCGGGTAATATCAACAGCAGCAGAAAATGGTATAACAGGTGTAGGCCGGCCGCGGTGGTCTCGCGGTTAAGGCGCTCAGTCCGGAACCGCGCGACTGCTACGGTCGCAGGTTCGAATCCTGCCTCGGGCATGGATGTGTGTGATGTCCTTAGGTTAGTTAGGTTTAAGTAGTTCTAAGTTCTAGGGGACTGATGACCACAGAAGTTAAGTCCCATAGTGCTCAGAGCCATTTGAACCATTTTGAACAGGTGTAGGATTCGTTATGAATACGAAGGTAGGGCAGAGGGTGTGTTACTGTGAACAGTTGAGTGACCGGGTTGTTAGAATCAGAATCGACAGCAGACCAACACCGACAACGATAGTTCAGGTATACATGCCGACGTCGCAAGCTGAAGATAAACAGATAGAGAAAGTGTATGAGGATATTGAAAGGGTAATGCAGTATGTAAAGGGGGACGAAAATCTAATAGTCATGGGCGACTGGAATGCAGTTGTAGGGGAAGGAGTAGAAGAAAAGGTTACAGGAGAATATGGGCTTGGGACAAGGAATGAAAGAGGAGAAAGACTAATTGAGTTCTGTAACAAGTTTCAGCTAGTAATAGCGAATACCCTGTTCAAGAACTTGGAAAAGGCCGGGAGATACGGGAAGATTTCTATTAGATTACATCATGGTCAGACAGAGATTCCGAAATCAGATACTGGATTGTAAGGCGTACCCAGGAGCAGATATAGACTCAGATCACAATATAGTAGTGATGAAGAGTAGGCTGAAGTTCAAGACATTAGTCAGGAAGAATCAATATGCAAAGAAATGGGATACGGAAGTACTAAGAAATGACGAGATACGTTTGAAGTTCTCTAACGCTATAGATACAGCAATAAGGAATAGCGCAGTAGGCAGTACAGTTGAAGAGGAATGGACATCTCTTAAAAGGGCCATCACAGAAGTTGGGAAGGAAAACATAGGTACAAAGAAGGTAGCTGCGAAGAAACCATGGGTAACAGAAGAAATACTTCAGTTGATTGATGAAAGGAGGAAGTACAAACATGTTCCGGGAAAATCAGGAATACAGAAATACAAGTTGCTGAGGAATGAAATAAATAGGAAGTGCAGGGAAGCTAAGACGAAATGGCTGCAGGAAAAATGTGAAGATATCGAAAAAGATATGATTGTCGGAAGGACAGACTCAGCACACAGGAAAGTCAAAACAACCTTTGGTGACATTAAAAGCAACGGTGGTAACATTAAGAATGCAACGGGAATTCCACTGTTAAATGCAGAGGAGAGAGCAGATAGGTGGAAAGAATACATTGAAAGCCTCTATGAGGGTGAAGATTTGTCTGATGTGAATGAAGAAGAAACAGGAGTCGATTTAGAAGAGATAGGGGATCCAGTATTAGAATCGGAATTTAAAATAGCTTTGGAGGACTTACGGTCAAATAAGGCAGAAGGGATAGATAACATTCCATCAGAATGTCTTAAATCATTGGGGGAAATGGCAACAAAACGACTATTCACGTTGGTGTGTAGAATATATGAGTCTGGCGACATACCATCTGACTTTCGGAAAAGCATCATCCACACAATTCCGAAGACGGCAAAAGCTAACAAGTGCGAGAATTATCGCACAATCAGCTTAACAGCTCATGCATCGAAGCTGCTTACAAGAATAATATACAGAAGAATGGAAAAGAAAATTGAGAATGCGCTTGGTGACGATCAGTTTGGCTTTAGGAAAAGTAAAGGGACGAGAGAGGCAATTCTGACGTTGCGGCTAATAATGGAAGCAAGGCTAAAGAAAAATCAAGACACTTTCATAGGATTTGTCGACCTGGAAAAAGCGTTCGACAATATAAAATGGTGCAAGCTGTTCGAGATTCTGAAAAGTAGGGGTAAGCTATAGGGAGAGACGGGTCATATACAATATGTACAACAACCAAGAGGGAATAATAAGAGTGGACGATCAAGAACGAAGTGCTCGTATTAAGAAGGGTGTAAGACAAGGCTGTAGCCTTTCGCCCCTACTCTTCAATCTGTACATCGAGGAAGCAATGATGGAAATAAAAGAAAGGTTCAGGAGTGGAATTAAAATACAAGGTGAAAGGATATCAATGATACGATTCGCTGATGACATTGCTATCCTGAGTGAAAGTGAAGAAGAATTAAATGATCTGCTGAACGGAATGAACAGTCTAATGAGTACACAGTGTGGTTTGAGAGTAAATCGGAGAAAGACGAAGGTAATGAGAAGTAATAGAAATGAGAACAGCGAGAAACTTAACATCAGGATTGATGGTCACGAAGTCAATGAAGTTAAGGAATTCTGCTACTTAGGCAGTAAAATAACCAATGACGGACGGAGCAAGGAGGACATCAAAAGCAGACTCGCTATGGCAAAAAAGGCATTTTTGGTCAAGAGAAGTCTACTAATATCAAATACCGGCCTTAATTTGAGGAAGAAATTTCAGAGGATGTACGTCTGGAGTACAGCATTGTATGGTAGTGAAACATGGACTGTGGGAAAACCGGAACAGAAGATTATCGAAGCATTTGAGATGTGGTGCTATAGACGAACGTTGAAAATTAGGTGGACTGATAAGGTAAGGAATGAGGAGGTTCTATGCAGAATCGGAGAGGAAAGGAATATGTGGAAAACACTGATAAGGAGAAGGGGCAGGATGATAGGACATCTGTTAAGACATGAGGGAATTACTTCCATGGTACTAGAGGGAGCTGTAGAGGGCAAAAACTGTAGAGGAAGGCAGAGATTGGAATACGTCAAGCAAATAATTGAGGACGTAGGTTGCAAGTGCTACTCTGAGATGAAGAGGTTAGCACAGGAAAGGAATTCGTGGCGGGCCGCATCAAACCAGACAGTAGACTGATGACAAAAAAAAAGCCATACACTTTTTGCACAACACCCCAAACGCCATTTTCCAACGAGACAATGCTCTATCACATGTTGCTGCACGAATACGTGCATTCTTGATGTCACAGGATGTCAGCCTTTTGTCCTGGCCCGCCAAATCACCAGACTTGTCCCCCATCGAAAATATGTGGGATATGCTGAAAACAAGCGAAGCGCTGTCCCAATGCCAGCCAGCACAGATGAACTTTTAACTTGGTGAATGCAGCGTGGATGACTATACCACAGGACGCCATTCGTGCCTAATACTCGTCGATGCCATCACGCGTGGAACATGTTATCAGGGTCCATGGCGGACCTTGTGTCTACTAGGCAACAGAACACATGCTGAACCGAGGTGACTGAAATGCTAATCATTTCTGCAGAACATACTAAAGTACATGTCGTGTGAATATGAACGACCTATTATTATTGTTATTATTATTATCAGTCATCATCATAATCATTGCGTTCTATTTATAAATGAACGAACGACTGGAAGGATGTAGTAGGATTTTTAAGAGATCAGATGAACCCTGTTGTAAAGCGAGTTCTTTTCACGAGCCAGGGTTAGGTGTCCCCATGGTTAGGTGTCCTGCGATTTCCCAAAATTAGTTGTGGTGAATGCTGGAACTGTTCCTTTGAAAGGGACGGGGTCGATTTTCATCTTTATCCCTGGCTAGACCGAGCTTACCCTCCAAGTCTAATAACTCCAGCAGCGCGTGACGTTAATCATTAGTCTTCCTTTCTTTCAGGTTTTAACCTGATTCCTTGATTTAATATCGATTCTGTAATGTATTGGCAAATTACTGATCACGCCTGCAGCCGATACAAATGCTCCCGCTGAACAGCTTTGACGGATGTGATGCATACGCTGTAGGCGGTTGTGTGGCTGCACCGTCTTCTGTAATTGTGGTCTTCGGTTAATAAAAAAATCGCCGTTAATTCGTATGACCGCATAAAAGAACTGTATCTGTGAGCCCCATCAACGATCTGTAGAAAGAAGTAAATCATTTACTTCCATCTTATCGCCGTCTTCAACCATCCGCATTACACATTGCTCTAGCGGTAACAGTTTCAGTACCAAAAGAATGCTGTTTTCAATCTAATTCGTTACGCCGCAGAATAAATTTCAAGGAATCGTAAGAGATATACTGCTAATTGCATATGCAGGTAGGCGATATCTCAGTAGTGTGAATAACTGAAGCTAGTGTATGAAAACAGCATACTTTACAGATTAATCCGTTTTTGCTGGCCAAGTGTTGTGCACGAGAACAGTGGCTCGCGCCCTGTGCGGGCTATAGTTCCCTCTTTGTTACAGACCTGCATCTGACGTACCATTGCCATCTTGTTGCTGTAGATATAGCTGATAAAATATTTCTAGACGTCGTGGGTATAGATTTATCGCCTTAGAAGACTATAGAGTGTGTGATATCGTAGGATAGTATAAATTCTACGTAAGTGATTTCCTCCAGAAACGAGAATATCTTAGCTACCGTAAATCACGGGGCCTGTTGCTGGTGTCAGTTTTCGTGATTGTGGATTATTGGTTGTTTGTCGTCGCATAAGGAACTTTGTTTGTTAGCAGCAAAGATCGTATTGAAAAGAAAATGAACCAGTGTTACTATCACCCTGTTACTTTTTCGGTTGCTCTAATAGTATAGAGCGTGACACTGTATGAGCTAACGAACCTTAAAATGGGGAATGCGCTGCCGCACTTAATGAGATAAGGGATATGGTCTCTGGAAATCCAGCCATAGGTTTCAAATCCCGCTCGGTCATCCTGATGTATCATTGAATTATGCAGTTCGTTTGAGGTGAGCGCTGGGGTAATTCCTTAAGAACTGCTAGGCCCCCTCCACGTCTTCAGTCGAATAAAAGAAATAATAAAATCCTAGTTACTTATAGCTAATGTTGCGTCAATACATTCTTTAAAGTCTTCAGGGAGCTTAAACTCTTAACATTGCTGCCTTAATTACTTACATGTTATTTCGTTTTTTAATAGAATATTTCGAACACTTGTCTCACAACCACTGTTAGTATTTTTTTTTTATTTATTATCTTGGCGGATTTCGAGACATTCGGTCTCATTATCAAATGACTCTGACAAACATTATCAAGTTAAACTAAAATTTGTATTATTATTCAGTTGACTTTATTTATTTAGTAATTGACTTGTTGAAATTTAAGCATCCAACATCAAGGCTCGGGAAGTATCGGCGAGGGAGGCTCTGGCTCACCGTCCTAATATCCCTGTTTTATTGCGAGTTACTTCACAGCAAGAGCAATCCATACGATAGTATTCACTGATGTTTCAGAGACTAGTGATAATCGTTGCACTGTAAGATATAATCAATAAGATTAAGTACTGGTGATCAAGCTGGTTAGGAACAGTGCACTCTGCACCGATTCAGTATCCTGGAAGGTAGCCACGTGAGTGAAGCGATGCTGCGTCGTGCTGGACTCTCATCTTACGAGCCGCCAACCTTACATCAGACATCATCTCAGGGAAAACCATTATTAGATGCGATTATCGTGCTACGGGATATTGCAAGGACTATTTGCTGTGCGGTGTGCTAAATGTGGCACCACATGTAGTGCAGGGTGGTCACATTAGGTTCGTGTTTAAAGGACTCGTTCGTCGATTACAAAAAGCGTTTATAGTTAACGCGTATTTGTAGACGCACAGCTTGTGTTGTGTGCATCGCCTGCGTCGCTGCTGCTTCTGCTGTCACTACAGTGATGGCCATCTAGAATGTAAGCTTCCAGAGGGACGCAGAGAATTCCTTTTGATGTACATAAAAGTGCCGGGTACAGGAACGATTTAATAGTGTTCACAATGAATGAACACTTTCTACTTCACAATAAGTCAGACATACTTCACAAATCTTTAGTGTAACTGCCAGTGTAGTACGGACGGTATCGCATGCCACGTTCAGTAGCGTAAGGCAGCCTCTTGCGTCGCTCTGAGACTGCAGATGTGCGCCAGTGGCAGTTGCTGCAAGGTTAAGGGGATGGAGGCAACTACATTTATGAGAATGTTGTTCTGTTAAGCCCCCACTCTTATCCTACAGATTAGAAGCCTACGCAAGTACTGGTGCCAATTCTTCATTGTTATAATAAGAATTTATTTGATTAAATATGACGCCTTATCTAATGTTGTGCAAAATTGTATTTATTCAGTGACGAATCAGCTGTCAATTTCTTACGCCATCGTCCGCAGCTCGTGGTCGTGCGGTAGCGTTCTCGCTTCCCACGCCCGGGTTCCCGGGTTCGATTCCCGGCGGGGTCAGGGATTTTCTCTGCCTCGTGATGACTGGGTGTTGTGTGATGTCCTTAGGTTAGTTAGGTTTAAGTAGTTCTAAGTTCTAGGGGACTGATGACCATAGATGTTAAGTCCCATAGTGCTCAGAGCCATTTGAACCATTTTTTTTCTTACGCCATCTTCCGATAGTCGGTTTGTGACCAAGTAAATATAATTTTGCAGAGCAGTAGTCTTCTTCCAAGCATCAACGGAAAATTCACTGTATATTAAGAAATTATTTGTGAATGGAAAATAGTTCGCTGCAGGACTACCTGACAAAACCTCTCAAATTTTCGTAATGTGCAAAACTACTGACTTTCTCAAACTGCAATTTACTGAGGTTGATAATTCGTACAACATAAAAGAAGGATTTAGTAGTGTATATTGCTCAACGGCTAAGACGGCGCGTGGTCAAATTGCAGGTTGCCTATAAAATGGCTCCAATGGACAACAAAAATTTCATTTCCAATGATACATACAGTTACTAATCGAATTTCAAAGGCGTGAAACACTATCGTAATTTGCTCAGTAAGATCTATAATCTTTCGTTAAACACAATAAGTCAAGTACTAACGTTAGAAATTGTGTTAATGTCTTCTTCTTCTTCTTCCTCCTCCTCCTGCTCCTCCTCCTCCTCCTCTGACTTCGTCCCGCATCGGTGCATTAGGCATGGTTCATTTAAGGGGTGGCTGGTTCCCCTCGTGCCACCACCCCATTACCGCACCCTCCACCCCCTTTATGTTATGGTTTTCTCGTTTGGTCCCAGCTTCACCTTTCAGACACTCTTTTCTCTTGTGTCAGTTCATCCAACTTCGACTTTCTTGTGACACCTTGCGGAGTTTCATTATGATGACATTCCTGCGTTGCCATGATGTCATTGTGCTACATTGCTGGATCAGTTGCTTAGCTCGTTTAGGGCGTCGCAATAGATTCCGTGTTCGGTGCTGCTTCGGCAAAGGTCCTTTCTTTCTGGCATTCTGCCTGGCTGTTGACTTGTGCTGTTCGGCCTGTGGCCTTGTCAGGAAATAACTTTGAAATTTTTGTAGCTGTAACAGGTATATATACCGGGTGATCAAAAAGTTAGTATAAATATGAAAACTGAATAAATCACGGAATATTGTAGATAGAGGGGTACAAATGGACGCGCATGGTTGGAATGACATGGGGTTTTATTTGAACCAAAAAAATACAAAAGTTCAAAAAATGTCCGACAGATAGCGCTTTATCTGATCAGAATAGCAATAATTAGCATAACAAAGTAAGACAAAGCAAAGATGATGTTCTTTACAGGAAATGCTCAACATGTCCACCATCATTCCTCAACAATTGCTGTAGTCGAGGAATAATGTTGTGAACAACATTGTAAAGCATGTCCGGGGTTATGGTGAGGCATTGGCGTCGGATGTTGTCTTTTCAGCATCCCTAGAGATGTCGATCGATCACGATACACTTGCGACTTCAGGTAACCCCAAAGCCAATAATCGCACGGACTGAGGTCTGGGGACCTGGGAGGCCAAGCATGACGAAAGTGGCGGCTGAGCACACGATCATTACCAAACGACAAGCGCAAGAGATCTTTCACGCGTCTAGCAATATGGGGTGGAGCGCCATGCTGCATAAACATCGTACGTTCCAGCAGGTGTTTATCAGCCAGGCTGGGGATGATGCGATTCTGTAACATATTGGCGTACCTCTCACCCGTCACGGTAGCAGTTACAAAACCAGAATCACGCATTTCCTCGAAGAAAAACGGCCCGATCATCGCCAAACGACGCGCGCAAGAGATCTTTCACGCGTCTAGATCTTTCACGCGTCTATCAATATGGGGTGGTTCTAATAAAACCCCATGATATTCCAAGCATGTGTGTCAATTTTTACCTCTCTCTCTGCATTATTCCGTGGTTTTCAAATGTATACTGACTTTTTGATCACCCGGTACTTCTCTGCTGCTCAGCGATTACGAGTATATCATTGCATGACACATAATCCAGAAATATGATCGTTTTGCGTATTGAAAGTTCGATTCTTATAAAAAAAAAAAAAAAAAAAAAGGTAGCGGTGGTGGTGGAGGACCGTTTACTGGTGCCCATGCTATCATCAGAAATATCTGCACACAAAAAAGTATCATAAGCAAGCACCAGAAGAAGAAAAACTGCTGGCATTTAACAAATGCTTATCATGCGAATAACCTAATGAAGAGAAGAAAATGAGAGAACGCATCACTGCCGTTCAGCTATGCAGATCAGTAAAAGTACAACGGTAGTTAAATACAAAATCAAACTAGGGGCATTCAAATCATTATTAAGTGAATAAACTGCCCGGATAGTCAGTATTGTCTTGACGTACGAGACTTTGTTTTGAGGGTGGGCGTACAGCGTGACGTGCCGCCGGCAGGAAGCTGCCTCCGTATCGCAGAAGGGTGGGCGGCAGGTGTGGGCCTTGCCGCCCCGCGGCAGCCGGCGTGCCGAGGGCGAGCAGGCCCCGGCATTGTGGGCGGAGCACAGCAGGCGCCCTTGTCGCCGCAATATCCGCCGCCGGCCGCCCTGTGTACATACACGTGCCGGCACCGCCACAGCTGTTCAAAGCGACGCGCCGGCACAGATAGCGAATACCGCGCCCCCCCATTCACTCGCCTACAGGAAGCGGGCGCGCGTGCCAGATTTGCGGGGCGGATGCGGCCCACAGCTGACCGGCCGTCACCTGTTCCAGCAAGAGGAGCAGCTCAGGCCGCGCTCTTCCGGGATCTCTGTAGTGCGTCACGGTTGCTAGGCAAATAGCACATACGTTGGCTCGTCGCACTGAAAAATGTGGAAATTTGTGGTAAGTTCCTATGGGACCAAACTGCTGATGTCATCGGTCCCTAGATTTACACACTACTTAAGCCAAGGACAATACACACACCCATGCCCGAGGAAGGACTCGAACGTCTCTGACCGGGGGGGAGGCTCAGACCACGCGGCTACCCCGCGCAGCCGTCGCAGTGGCATGGTTGCATTAAAATGATTGGAGAGGATATTTTCAAGCAATATGTCCCAGCATGCCATAGCTCAACGCTGCTCTTCCATAGCCACATTATGTGACGAGAGGTGGGCTCCTGTCACAACACAGCGACTATAAATGCTCGTCCCTCGGCCATTAGTAGCACTTGTACTTCAACTGATTCCTGAACTTCAGACTACAACTAACGCTGTTACAGTTCTCACGCCAGCCGACGGCCCATTGTATGGCCGAGGAGCTTCAGTTTCGGCAAGCAGCATCGCCCTCTAGACATGATGGCCCCAGGTCTTGAGTTCGCGCCGGCACGCGGAAGTCACCTCCAGGATGTTGTTCTCTGACACTTCTGGTCCTCGGATCTGCGATTGTTCTTTGAGCTGCCCGCTGTCCATTGTACGCTTGCCGCCTGCCAGCCACGTGACTACGTGATTGCGTCAGCAACGCCGCTGACGAGCCGCTTCTGTTATTTGGTCACACTGCGGCGGGCCAATACCGCGGATGTTTTAGAAAAAATGTTCAAATGTGTGTGAATTCCTTAGGGACCAAACTGCTGTGGTCATCGGTCCCTAGACTTATACACTACTTAAACTAACTTATGCTAAGAACAACACGTACACACACACACCCATGCTCGAGGGAGGACTCCAAAGGGGTGAACCGCGCGAGCCGGGGCAAGGCGCCTAAGACCGGGCGACCACTCCGCAAGGCGATGTTGTTGACGCATCCGGCCCGCTGACTTCAGGCTAGTCGTCTAACGTGCAGGCCGCGTCCAATGGATGGTAATGTCATAGGCCCTATGCTGTTCCTGATTTACCTAAATGGTCTAGGTGATAATCTGCAGATGGCGTTGTAATTTACCGTCTAGTAAAATCATCAGACGACCAATTCCAATTACAAAATGATCTAGAGAGAATTTCTGTATGGTGCGAAAAGTGGCAATTGGCTCTAAACGAAGAAAAGTGCGAGGTCATCCACAAGAGTACTAAAAGAAATCCGATAAATTTAGGGTATACGATAAATCGCACAAATCTAATTACCTAGGAATTAGAATTACGACCAACTTAAACTGGAAAGACCACATAGACAACATTGTGGGGAAGGCGAAACAAAGACTGCGCTTTGTTGGCAGAACACTTAGAAGATGCGGCAAACCCACTAAAGAGACAGCCTACATTACATTTGGCCGTCCTCTGCTGGAATATTGCTGCACGGTGTGGGATCCTTACCAGGTAGGATTGACGGAGGACATCGAAAAAGTGCAAAGAAGGGCATCTCGTTTCGTGTTATCGTGCAATAGGGGTAAGAGTGTCACTGATATGATACGCGAGTTGGGGTGGCAGTCACTGAAACAAAGGCGGTTTTCTTTGCGGCGAGTTCTATTTACGAGATTTCAATCACCAACTTCCCCTTCCGAATGCGAAAATATTTTGTTGACACCCACCTACGTAGGGAGAAATGATCATCATAATAAAATAGGAGAAATCAGAGCTCGAACGGAAAGATTTGGGTGTTCCTTTTTCCCAAGCGCCATTCGAGAGTGGAATGGTAGAGAAGTAGTATGAAAATGGTTCTATGAACCCTCTGCCAGGCACTTAAGTGTGAATTGCAGAGTAACCATGTAGATGTAGATGTCTGTCCGTAGACGGGGTCCCTTCGTATGTGGCGTAAATCGCAGGCTTTTTGTGATTTATCCGCGGATCCAAGACTGCGGTGCATGCTAGATAAGCCCCAGCCAACTGATTTCGGGAGTGTGAGCGTGTCAAGCCGAAAGTATGTGGTACATTGCGGCTTTTTTAGACATTTTATTGTACTACATTTTTGGATTTTGCACTTCTTTACATCGTCGACAGGAAGTTGTTATGGACTATAACAGGAAAATAATTGTGATAGTCACAGGCGACTGATACCCTATGTAATCACATATTTCTCGATAGAGAAATCGGACAAAATGGTTGAAAAAATGGATTGCCGAAAGGCAACAATCCAGACGTATGACTCTGATTCAGAATCGTGGACAGTGCTCTGCGATTTGTGAAGCTTGGATATGATAGGAAGAGGACTTTCTTGATAATTTGTACAGTAATGGGTGATACAGTAACGAACATATTATACGCAACTTTTTATTTGCGCTCACTACAGTGTTGGTTTATACAATTAACCCTGCTTTCTCGTTTTTTTTCTTTTTTCAGGAGGCCTGCACCTTTCCCAACTCTTTTCTGAAACTATTGAAGATATCTTAAATCCGTCTTCCCAACTACAGGAAAATTAATATTTTCTCACAAAACGCGTTTTCTTTGATTGGAATAAAACGTAATCCCAGGTCTGTAATGAAACTTATTTAAAATTTCGGCGCTTTCCAGAAGTGAAAAAGCTCGACACAAAAGATGTTGATTTTACTTACGGTATTTTATGTCTTATTTCACTCAGGAGAGGAAACGTCTTCAGCTTGTTCATTTTTGAGATATTCCCACGTTGGCTCGGTTGTTTTCCTCCTAGTCCCGCACTGCTTTGCAGAGCTACTCATTTCTTGAAGTGAAACACGATGTGCAAGCCGACGGCGTTTCCTCGTGTGAACGAAAATCAGACATAAGAAACCTTAAGTAAAATGAACACGTTTTGTAACAGACTGTTTTCAGATATAGAAAGCAAGCAAAATTGTGAATATTTTCAATGCGGACCACTGATGATATATTATTTCAGTCAGACGAAATACGCCTGGTGACAAAAGAGCACCGTTTCTTGTAGTGGCAAAGACAGATTTAAAATATGTTCAGTAATCATAAAAGAACTACGAACACTATGATCACACAAATAAAAAATTTCTTTTCTTGTACTTCATTTCAAATTTTCTATTGTAGATTTTGTCACAGTTTGGTTCACAGCTAGAATAACGTCTAAAATTTTTTGAGCCATCTGTTTAAACACCTGATTTTTTACATTCTTGTTCGTGTAAGTTCATGTTTCAGTTTTCACAAACAAGGTTCCTCGCCGTACAATCGTAGAAGTGATCATTGGTCCAGTCCTTCACTATACTTGTAGCAACTAAAACTTGCTGTCACCTGAAAACTCTTAGACTTCCTTAACGTGGCCCATCGTAGAAACTTGCGCGTGTGTACCCGGCCGCGAGTTCAGTCTGGAACCGCGCGACCGCTACGATCGCAGGTTCGAATCCTGCCACGGGCATGGATGTGTGTGATGTCCTTAGGTTAGTTAGGTTTAAGTAGTTCTAAGTTCTAGGGGACTGATGACCTCAGATGTTAAGTCCCATAATGCTCAGAGCCATTTGAACCATTTGATCGCCAGTTCCGATAACTATGAGTAACGGCTTGCAGGCCGCCTCTCCTCTAACGCACAGGCGGTGCTTGCGGGTTTTGCAGAATACTTCCGGAGTAATCGTGGCCCGTCACTAAAATCCGCTCGTGTGTGGCCAGCCATACCGCCGTGGCAGCGAGATGCTACCTAATATACACACCCGCTGCGCCAGGCACGACGCTGCCATGATGGCCACACACGTTACCGCGACACCGAAAACCTCTTGTATGGAAGTCATGCTGAATAAAGAATGTTTATACTGAAAGAGCTGTCCCGACTCCGCGTGCGTTACGGCACTGGTAGTTACCTCAGTGACTGTGAGGAAGAATTTCAGGAACTGTTAAATGGATTGAACGACCTAACGAGAACGCACTATGAACTGAAAATAAACCGATGAAAGATGAATGTGGAGTAGCGGTAATGTGATTAGCGATGTATTTAATATCAAAATTGGGGACCAGGAAGTAAATGAAGTAAGGGAATTCTGATAACTTCGAAGCAAAATAACACGTCACGGACGAACCAAGGAAGAGAGACAAAGCTAGCACAGGCAAAGAGGACATTCCTCGCCAAAAGAAATTTGCTGGTATCAAACATGCACCTTTAATTTGAGGAAGAAATTTTTAAGAATGTACTGCTGGAGCACAGCATTGTGAAGAAAAGAATCGAAGAGTTTGAAATGTATTTTTGAATACATTACGGAAAAGGCAGTGATCAATGTCTTACAAATATTTGCTATTAAAAACAGTCTTGATCACGATTTATTTATCAAGGTGACCGGTTTCGACCACTACTGTGGTCACCTTAAGACCATTGAGTAGGAACCTCTTTCTGTGGGGGAATCGTGATCAAGACTGTTTTTAATAGTAAATATTTGAAATGTATTGCTACCGAAGGATGTTGGAAATTAGGTGTACTTACAACATAACACATGCAGAGATTACCAACAGAATCGGTGAGGAAAGGAGCATGTGGAAACATTGTCATCAAGGAATAACTTCCATGAGTCTTGAGGGATCAATAGATGGTAAAGACTGTAGGGAAGACAGAGATTGCGAGATATCCAACCATTAACTGAGGACGTAGGATGCTAGCCCTACTATGAGGCCAAGAGTTTGGCAAAGGACAGGAACTCTTGGCAGGCCGCATCAAACAAATTAGGAAATTGATAATCCTAAAAAAAGTACACAGTCTGTATCGCCAGGGGACTGCTGAAAGCGGAAACAATCAGAAGAAGTTTTCGGAAGGAATCTTTCATTCTGCAGTGGAGTGCGCGATGGTTTTAATCTTCCTGGCAGATTTAAACCTGTGCGCCGAACTGGGACTCGAACACGGAACCTTGCCGTTGGGGGAGGAGGGGCAACGTTCTCACTGTGTGAGCTATCCAGGCACGACTGACAATCTGCATGACACTTTCACTTCTGCCTACTTTCCAAATTTCACAGAAGTTCTCCTGCTTACTTTGCTAAAATAACACTGTATTTCTGAGAAAGTGCTTAGACACAACGTTCAGCTTATTTCCAGAATGAATCTTTCTCTCTACAGTGGACTGTATGGAAACGCATTGCCCGCGGAAGGCAAGGTTATGGTTTCCTTTCCAGGTCTGACCCAAAGTATTAATCTGCCAGTTAGTTTCGCAAGCCGGCCGGGGTGGCCGAGCGGTTCTAGACGCTACAGTCTGGAACCGCGCGACCGCTACTGTCGCGGGTTCGAATCCTGCCTCGGGCATGGATGTGTGTGATGTCCTTAGGTTAGTTAGGTTTAAGTAGTTATAAGTTCTAGGGGACTGATGACCTCAGAAGTTAAGTCCCATAGTGCTCAGAGTCATTTTTAGTTTCGCAAGTAGCACTTTTATTTACTATAGTGTACGGTTCTTAGTACTATTGGTCTGTGGCCATAACTTGTTAAGCCATCAAATGAATGTTTGTGGCTACGAAAGGACGGTTGTGTGGCCTGAATCAGATCGTGTTATCACAGTCGCCGGTGTCATAGGAGCAGCAAAAAGATTAATATCAGACGTGAAGTAAGTTGCTGTTTGTTGGAAAGTCTGTTAGAGATTACCCACTGTCAGCGAGGAAGACATTAAAGACGAAGCATAAGCTGTGATTAGACAAGGATCGAGAAGGATGTCAGTGTAAGATCACGCCACCCTAACCGAGACAATACCTGTTATCTTTTCTTTGGTGGGGTTCACAGTCATACGAAAGACGTCATTCTGTGTTTCCACTGCAATTTCTAGTGGGCACTGCGAAAAATCTCGTAGTTGTTCTGCGCATGGAACATGCAAACGGAAAAGTCACTTTATTTGATCGTAGAATGAAGGAAATCGTTCTACCTTGGCGCTAAAATGACGTATTGTGTTACATAATTACATCTAATGATAAAGGGTGAATGAAAACTTGTAACATGGTGTTCATCATTTATTATTTCTCTCGTTAATTTAAATATGCAAGTTGTTATAGAAAAGAGCAGGAATTAGCTCGTGAATGTCCAACGAAATCTTTTTGAGTGTAAAAGAACTTGAAATGTACCTGCCCACGTTTGGCATGTTGCTGAAAGAGAGCAGCACCGAGCACTTTCGTTTAACAGCAAAGTTTACTGCAGTCAGATACCCGCATAAAATATTCCAGTAGTGACAGCACTTGTGAATGAGCTGTCTGCTGCATGTATAACTTTCTGATTTCGTTTTTGTGCCTTCATCTATTCCATATTTTGTGAATAAGATAATATGTTCTCTAGACATTCATTGGGCCTAGCTATGTTTTACTTGTCGCGTTAGCAAAAAGTGTAATACGTAACTCAGAAGTTGTGAAACGGTATAAAGTCCAGTTCTGCCAGAGAACTGAGTTTAGTGCTTCGAAAGTTAATTAAATCTGCCTAAATTGTTCAATGTAGGCTTGGTAACAAGTACACTGCATGCAGAGCTGCATCAGAATTCAGACAGAAGACGAAAACAACAACTATTGTAACAAACCATAATAAACACAGATCGTTTGTCTAAGTTTCGTAACTTGGCTCTTCGTGTACAGTCTGCTCGACCTAACCACATCCGTCGCTATCCACCCCTTATGTGCTGGAGCGTCTTCCCATTCACGTTTCCCGCGTCATGTAGCACTTCCTGTCGGCCGTGAAATGGTCCCCGCGTGCAATCACTGCCTTACTTCCACGCCACTGTAATCCTTCCAAAGCATTCACTAGCCATCCTCCACTTGCTGTCTCCAGTGCGAGGACTCAAGGCTGTATATCACCGACATGGTGGTTGCATTTCAGGCCACAGTCGACGGTTTGCAAATAGAGTTTTCTTACACTGCAGCGAAACATCTAGGCTCGCACCTACTTGTCACTAACCATTTTTTTCTGATTTTGCGATCTATTCATTTTACAGTTGAAGGGGTCGGCGGAAGAAACTGCTAACCCACGGGAGTATAGTTTTGAGTAATTCCACGTAATATGATTGGTTAAATCTGTAAATCGTAAATATCAATGGACTTATTTATGAATAAATATTTGTAATGTATGTGGTATTGGCCACTCGCCGGTGTGGCCAAATGTTAAAATGCAACTACTGACCGTGGAATAATCAGAACAACAACACTACACTGTATAGCTGCCATTCACCTAACAGATGTCATTCACAGAACATCCATTAATAATATGTAAACAGGCAAGAGAGACAAATCAGATTATAATGCTGTCTCGCAAAACTGGCTTTATTATTTGAGAGTTCTGTTTAGCTCTGTCTCTGTTATTACATCGTGCGGGGTAATTCTACAAAGTTCGAGTGTTTGAGTTTCTCAAATTACTCGGCCTTATTTTAAAATTATATACACAGTGAAATCGGTTTCGATGGAAGATCAGTAGTAAATGAAAGAATGAAAAATGACAATTAAGCTCTAGATAATTAGTTGCCAAAAACTAAAGCGGAGAAACTAAAGTAATAGTACGAAGCACGAAGATGACGAAAGAAATAATTTTGTTAACTATGGTAAAGTTTTTCCCGCGATGACTATAGAACTTCGCGGCTGTTTGGAAACATAGATATCACAACTCCACTGCGAGGAGACATACTTTCGTCAAGTCCACAAACTTTTTTGTTTTGTTTTACTGAAGTCACAGCAGTATACATGTCTTGTGACACATAGTATTTCTCCAGTTAAATAAAGTTGATTTTTATTGTAACATGAAAGTAATCATTCAAAATTAATTTGGAAAGAATGTAATCTTACTATGATTGTGAGTTTACTGTTGAAATGAATTTTTATCATATTCTAAATACGCATATGTTTCTTGGGATTCCTTCCCAGCACAAAATCACTCAAACTGAGTACGTTATCAATCATTGTTTTGGTATCAGGTTACAAAGAAAGGTCAAATATATTAAACTGATGGCCAAAGATAACATTTTTATTGCAATACTTGGTTCTTCTATACTGGCTCAAAAATTCCTTTTCATTATAGCTACGTTTTATACAGGGCTATTACAAATGATTGAAGCGATTTCATAAATTCACTGCAGCTCCATTCATTGACATATGGTCACGACACACTACAGATACGTAGAAAAACTCATAAAGTTTTGTGTTGCTTGAGGCTTTCCCGACGGACATGTTGTATATATGTTCGTCGCACCTGAAGATGTCGGCCAGTTGCGCTGACGAAATATTGTGGAGCTTTCACTATGACATCCGACGTCTCGCCCGAGAACCATATATACATCATAAAGTTTTGTTCGGCTGAAGCCGCACTTCAGGTTTCTGCCGCCAGAGCGCTCGAGAGCGCAGTGAGACAAAATGCCGACAGGAGCCGAGAAAGCGTATGTCGTGCTTGAAATGCACTCACATCAGTCAGTCATAACAGTGCAACGACACTTCAGGACGAAGTTCAACAAAGATCCACCAACTGCTAACTCCATTCGGCGATGGTATGCGCAGTTTAAAGCTTCTGGATGCCTCTGTAAGGGGAAATCAACGGGTCGGCCTGCAGTGAGCGAAGAAACGGTTGAACGCGTGCAGGCAAGTTTCACGCGTAGCCCGCGGAAGTCGACGAATAAAGCAAGCAGGGAGCTAAACGTACCACAGCCGACGGTTTGGAAAATCTTACGGAAAAGGCTAAAGCAGAAGCCTTACCGTTTACAATTGCTACAAGCCCTGACACCCGATGACAAAGTCAAACGCTTTGAATTTTCGGCGCGGTTGCAACAGCTCATGGAGGAGGATGCGTTCAGTGCGAAACTTGTTTTCAGTGATGAAGCAACATTTTTTCTTAATGATGAAGTGAACAGACACAATGTGCGAATCTGGGCGGTAGAGAATCCTCACGCATTCGTGCAGCATATTCGCAATTCACCAAAAGTTAACGTGTTTTGTGCAATCTCACGGTTTAAAGTTTACGGCCCCTTGTTCTTCTGCGAAAAAAAGTTACAGGACTCGTGTATCTGGACGTGCTGGAAAACTGGCTCATGCCACAACTGGAGACCGACAGCGCCGACTTCATCTTTCAACAAGATGGTGCTCCACCACAGTTCCATCATGATGTTCGCCATTTCTTAAACAGGAGATTGGAAAATCGATGGATCGGTCGTGGTGGAGATCATGATCAGCAATTCATGTCATGGCCTCCACGCTCTCCCGACTTAACCCCATGCGATTTCTTTCTGTGGGGTTATGTGAAAGATTCAGTGTTTAAACCTCCTCTACCAAGAAACATGCCAGAACTGCGAGCTCGCATCAACGATGCTTTCGAACTCATTGATGGGGACATGCTGCGCCGAGTGTGGGAGGAACTTGATTATCGGCTTGATGTCTGCCGAATCACTAAAGGGGCACATATTGAACATTTGTGAATGCCTAAAAAAACTTTTTGAGTTTTTGTATGTGTGTGCAAAGCATTGTGAAGATATCTCAAATAATAAAGTTATTGTAGAGCTGTGAAATCGCTTCAATCATTTGTAATAACCCTGTATATATGTAGGAAACTATTTGAATACTTAATGGATTCATTATTATGTTCTTCACTCATGATTTTGTCCCCTGAATTCCGAGCGCATAAATTTCTAATTTGTCCTTTAAATATATTGCATAACTATTTTCTAGAAAATTCATCTTTGAAACTTAATTAAGCAACATTTTTTATCGTTATTCTCCGTAAAGACAAAGAACACGCCTTAAAGCTTTATGTGTGAATAGGGTAATAGTGTGTGCTGCAATCAAAATATATATCATTGCGTGAAACATCTACATTCCACACTGAATGTAGGCCCGCATCGGCAAAAGATGGGCGGGAAGGACTCTGTCATGGTTTAATCCCAAGCGAAATGAGTGATTGCTGTCATTTCAGTTTAAACTGTAATCGTTTTGCATCTACATTGTTGTTGAAGTCGATTGGTCACTGTATTAAATACTGATTGTAAAGGACAGCATCTGGGCCTAATGTAGTGATTGCAATTACAGTTACTTGCGTTTTATTTGCTGCACAGAAATTTAAAGAAGCAACTGAGACTAATATAGCGCAACACTACTTGAATCATTTAGCCTTGTGTTGCAGTCAGCCTGCGAGGCTACAAAATTGTAATGGGTAATTAATATGTAGTACACTGTTTCAAGTACTATTGAATGTAAAACAGCGGTATCCGACCGGAATGGAAAATACTTGATTACGTTAAGCACTCACTCTTTCTATTTTCGTTTTATTTTAACATAGTGCTCCTCCGTAAGCGAGTGATCAGCTTGTCTGATTGCCAGCTGTTGGATGAGGGTTTAGTTCCAGATCCTGCCAGATATTTTTCCTTGGTGGGAAGATTGGATCAGGATGCACGTAGCCTCGTAATGGCAAGTAAGGAGCTACTTGATTGAGAAGTATACGAGCTCAGAGATGACTTTTTTTTGAAACAGCAGTCCATCACGGTCGGAATGCGGAGATTGTAATGTAATACCAATTTGTTTGATGTATGCTTCCATACACGAGACTCACTTGTGATAAGTAATAGTTACCGTTTCCTGTGCTCTGTCGACGTGTGACGCACGTAAAATTAGTGAGTTTTTTCATGCCCTGTACTGATGACTTATTTTATGTGGAGACCACAAAGTATTGTTGAGAAACCTGCGTCTTTCACTTCGCAACCTGTGCGTGCTACATCCTCACTGCTACTCAAGTCGCAAAACGTAAAAAAATGTATCACCGTATGTACCCGTTTTTGTCAATAGCTACGAAGATGGTTACTCAGACATGTGTGGTATTGCCACCCACGGCGCGGACGTCGGTTCCGTCCGACCGTTTAAGCCAGGCGGAAGCAGCGCTTGAGGCCGCACCACTTAGCTGACTTAATGCTCTGGGACACAATGGCGTCTCGGCGCTAACGTGTCATTACTGCTGAATCGGTGTCAGGAAAATCGTTCGACCGATTACCGCTTAGTGTCACTTGCGATCCTTATTGTCCTCATAAATATACAGATCGTAACTGTCGCAGGAAGGGGCGCAGAGACACGTCGAACCGGTCACCTGAATTCTGACTTCCCCTCAAGCCCCCCTACCTGTATTCTTCCCGATGTTCGTTTGTGTCTCTAAGCAGTCAACAATGATGATAAAGGCATTGTTGACTGCATGGAATTTTATTACGAAGCAACTCTTATTCCATAAAATTTCGGGAAAACTGCCGGATCTCTGTAACTTGCTGCAACGATATTTCGGCCCAAAATATCCCGATCATCTTCAGGTGTAAATTGGCGAAAGTACACTAACTTCTTCTATTTGAAGCTCCAGCAGCGCATGCGCGTTCTACATAAAAGTTTCTGCAGAGGTAATAATAGAACACATGCGATTTTATTACAAGTCGATAAGCTGCTCCGAGTGCCATAGGCGAATCCTTCATCTCCTGCATGACTGCTGCATCTGCTCGACTATTCCGCAATTCACACCTAAGTACCTGACAGAGGGTCAATAAAACCACTACCTTACTATTTCTCTACTTTTCCACTCTCGAACAGCACCGTTTCGAAAAGATCAATCAGATCTTTCTGTGCGAGCTCTGATTTCTCTTATTTTATTACGATGATCATTTCTCCCTATGTAGGTGGGTGCCAACAGAATATTTTCGCATTCAGAGGAGAAAGTCGGTGATTAAAACTTCGTGAAAAAATCTCGCCGCAACGAGAAACGAATTGATTTAACGACTGCACACTTCCCCTCCCCCCCCCCCTTCCACTAATTCACATATCATATATGTGACACTCTTTCCCTATTCCGCGATAGTAAAAAACGAGCTGCCCTTCTTTGAACTTTTTCGATGTCCCGCGTCAGTCCAATCTGGTAAGGATCCCACACTGCGCAGCAGTACTCTAAGTGTCTGGTAGACGATGAACAAGCGCAATGTAGGCAGTCTCTGTAATGGCTTTTATCTTTTCGATATCAGATCGATCACAGCTTTTCGTTGAATTGACAGAAAACCGCAGGTCACGCCCATAATGATTCCTAATGACAGTACTGCATGCGATAACAGAATTAGAAACCACCATATCTATCGCTTTATCGAAATTCATAGTTCCATCGATTTTTGTAAATGTTGCATCTCAAGCTTCCGTGTATTTACTGTCTGTACAAGATTGAAAATTGTATTCTACAGTTGTAGAGTTGACGGTCTGGAGTTGTTTGCACTCAGTTCGTTGGCTACCTTTCTAAGAAATCAGTTTAGTTGGTTTCTTAATGTGTTTCGTAAGTAGTAAAAAGAACACGTTGAAAATGAAAGGAAGATTGGGTTTTAACGTCCCGTCGATGACGGGGTCGTTATAGATGTAGCACAAGCTCGTATTGGGAAAGGTTAGAGAAGGGAATCTACCATGTCCTATTCAAGATAACCATCCTGGTATGCGCCATAAGCGATTTACGGAAACCACGGAAAACGTAAATGTTGATGACCGGTCGGACATTTGAACTACTGTCTCTTCTGAATACCAGTACAAAGTATTGACAACTGCAGCATATCGACGTAATTCAGTTGTTGAAATTTTTAGTATTACTAATCCGATTACTTGGAAGTACCTAGTTTAATATGCCTGTGATGTCAGAAAATGGAGATGAGGTAATGTGTCACTGTGTCTATGAGACAGTTCTGTGTACCTTTATGAATTCAGTTTCCACCTAGGTCGTTTGATCCTATTTAACTGTGACGTCCTCCGTTCTTTTCTGGCGCCGCTGGGCATTGTGTTGAAGTGGTTGAATACTGGTCTTGTGTTCGAAAGATCTATTTAAAATATAGGACTGGTCATCCTAATTTAGGTATTGCTTCACTAAATACACCTAGTTACTGAGAGTTCCTACCAGAATAAAACGCTGAGCCAGGCCTGTGCCTATATTAGTAAGTGGGTAAGTTTGTGTCCCTTTGCGGCCAAAAGTTTCTGTTTGCCTGGAAGTTTCAAATTGCAGAATGAAAGATTGGTTCTGGAAGCAATCAGGTTGTGTTGTGCTAATTTCGTAAATAAGATCACGGCTGCTGTTTTGTGCATCTGAGCTTGTGGATCCGTCCCTGATAACCAGGAAGTCGACGAGTTGTTCAATCTTAACGTCATCTTCGTCTCATGGAGGTTGCTGTGTCAATTAACGAGAAACAGACTGTAGAATCTGTAACATTACCGGTGTTGTTGGATGCCATATCCAAAGTTATTACTACATAGCATGCTGCTGCTATCATTTCTTAATACACGGTGCATCGATGACACTGACTGACTTGTTCTCCAACGACCGATGCATGGAACAATAGGGCAGTCTATTTTGTTTCACGTACCTGTCAACACTTTCCACTGAAGCTGCAGCGTTGCACGCTTTCTTGTCACTGACCATGTGGCGTCTATGTCCTGGTTCTGTGACCTGTTGTGACTTTCAAACTATGTTCGAGAATGACTTTGGTTTAATAAGTGAGTATTATACAATTCAGCCTTGCTTCTAGTGCGGATAGCAGTTCAATATTGACCAACAAGCACAAGGTACACGGAATCTTTACATCAACAAAATGACAAACAATATTCTTCGCCTGACTTTTTCAGTTAATACTTTCACTACTAGGGGAGGCCCCAATTCAACTACGACACGCCCTCCCTGCGATACGTAAGGAGGCAGGTGCTCCACTAACTTGTCGCGAACCCACGTGGGTGATAGGTTTCACAATACGATGCCGACATATTATTACTAAATTATATTTATTAAGAATTTGTGTGTCTCTGTGTCGCCTTTTTAAGACTTTCCATGAGTTTTGCGTTTCTGGACTGTGGACCTTTTTAAATATTATTATATTCATGTCCTTAGCTGTTCGGAGGTTGAGGCTACTGTGTACGTTACGATCAGCGCTTGCTTCTCTCAACGTACTTTCCGATCTGTTACTCCAGCCACCGCTGCCTACCACTGCGTTGGTAGCTTATCAAATGCCTGACTTAAATAACTCTCTTACCTGCGCTGAAAATGACCTGACTCTGTGCAATAACTTTTAATGAAAATGAACGGGAAGGATCCTGTCATTTGTTTCTGATGGAAACGTCACAATCTCAGCGTAGTCAGTTTCAGTGGTCGGAAATTCCACTCTCACAATTACAGAC
Source organism: Schistocerca piceifrons (assembly GCF_021461385.2). Lineage (NCBI taxonomy): Eukaryota > Metazoa > Arthropoda > Insecta > Orthoptera > Acrididae > Schistocerca > Schistocerca piceifrons. Next base: position 426,415,811 of record NC_060142.1, read on the forward strand.
TGCTGCACAGTTCGGTAAAAAAATTTACCGTTATGTGTGACGCCGCTTTGCCAACAGCTTAGACTGCAGAAACGCAGACGATAAATAAGCTGACGCGACCGGCGTATTTTTTATGAAAGCGTCGTAATGAACGAAACCCCCGGAGTCCGTTTTCAGAGAGAGAGAACGCAAAAACGAATACGTGACCGCAAGCATTCTGAAAGCAAAGCCTTCAGTTCCCAGTTTATTCAGAAACAGCCTCTGTAAATAACTTTTTTCCCTAGAGTCCAACTCATCTTCTGTAGCAAGGAAGCGTATAATTACTTCGAAATCCAACGCTTTTAGATTTATTCCGCTGTTGCACAATGCGTGGCTGAGTTATTATCTTTTGGTTTCTTTTTCCTTCGCTTCACACAGATAAAGCTAATTTGTCTCAGAATTCTGCTTTTTGTTGCGCAGTTTCTTGCGCTTCGTCTGTTGTTCATTCTCTTTTCACAGTTAAAGCCAATTTATCACAGAGTTCTGGCTTTTGTTATTCTGTTCCTTCCGCTCAGCCCGTTGTTCCTCACTCGCGAATGAAAATAAATTGTGAGCTTGGAGCTATCGCACTGGGCGACTATAAAACGAACTAGACAAAATGAAGAAGTTCCTCAAATTACGTCTAACGATATGCGTGATTCGATACACAGGAATATCAGGCGAAACATGTCGATTTTTTGCAGTAGTGTGGTGGGAAGATGCAGCAAGTTACCATAGAACGTGCATTTACATGAACGCACGGAGTTGTATGGTGTACATAGCAAGAGATGGTCTCTCCAATCCTACCCACCGCCACCAGGTCCCTCTCCCTCATATAACATAGTTGTTTGATTTGGTGTGTGGAATCGACCCTCCTCCATAACTGCTAACGCATGCTTCTTTGATGACACTCAACTCAGAGGTGGAACAAATTTTCATCGTCAATATGTGGCAAGGAAGAGGAGATGTAGTGGCATGATGTTCGTAATAACCAGACCTCCCAACAGTGTCGTGAATTAAACTCCAAACATCTCCGCAGTGTTGCATGGAGAGAGCGTGCATGTAATACTGTTTAGGTTATTTGTCCGTCCGCGGTAAGCTCGGCAGTACTGTTCGAGAGGGATAAAGGTGGCATTTGGTCTCGTCCTTTCCTTTCATCAATAACAGCTGAAACACAACACTCTACAATCTCCAATCACGATCCTCCACACAATTCGGGCACGTGCTCGACATTTCGTGACAAATCCGAGGAAGGCGATGGATAGCTTATAGGACCCGACAGTGTCGTATTCCAACATCTGACTCCAAACATTTCTTGAGTATGAGAGTGCTATGAGTCGGGTAGATAAGCTTAAGCATGAAGGCAGTATAGCCAA